>NC_064825.1:105776264-106376401 GCF_024166365.1 Elephas maximus indicus | reverse complement strand
GTTATCTGGTTAGAGGATATATATTAAAAATTAAAAAATTATTTTATTATAATTTTTCTTTTTAGATATTCTCTCCAAACTTCATCTTAAATTACTGTAATTTACTGATTAGGAATTTTGTATCAGTTTTATGGATACACAATCTGCTACAAATTATAACCTATGAAATATTTAAATTCATAATCTAAGTCTAGCTCCAGTTTTAATACATTGATAAGGATCTCTCAATAAGAGATAGAACCATTTAGATTAGAGTGATTAAAGGAGAAAAAATCCAAATATCTACAATATCCTTGAAAAAATAATGTCAGAATTATCTAGGAAAATTGCCAGTATTTAGAGAAAATATTTCCTTAGGAATTTTATAAAGAACAAAGTTAGAGGAAAAAAAAATACTCCAGTAATTTGACAGCAACGACAATATATCTTAGATTGAATTCTCTTTCCTGGAAGTAAAAAATTAAGACAAAGCATATTAGAAGACCTAACCCATTTATTTTAATTATCCTAATAGGTATCAGTGACTACAGCACCATAAAATGTTTATAAATATGTCATTTTATTAAAAAACTCTTTCACTACCTAATTGAGAAATTCCTAAATACATTTCTTAGTTTGAGAAATCTCATATATGGGGGTAGAGGTGAACATGGGTGTTAATAAAGGGATAATGAGGCAAAAATATTTAGGTAAATAAGATAAAAATAATCAATAGATATCAAATACAAACACTGATGAATGATGAATAAAATCAAAATCAATGCATTATATTTTTTAAAATATTATTATGAGCCTGAGGAAAAAGGTGATTTCTAATACAACCCCTGACGTCAGTTCAACAGTGTGCCTGAACTCACAATAAAAGTACAAGGTAAATAACACAGGATTTAGAATCTGAAAATACCTGCTCATCACTCAGTTTGGTGATTAGAAAATGTGTGTGATGTTAAATTTTCTCTCTGAAGTTTAGTCTTCTTTAAACTGGCAAAAAAAGTTTAATGACCAACCTATTCAGACGCAATTTGGGTGTGTATACACACACAAACACACACACATGCAATTTTCTTTAAATATTTCAATTTTTGGTTTTAAATGAAACAGATAAATATAATTGAAATTTTGTCATCAGATGTATTTATTTTAAAAATTAAATTTGGGTCACAAAATTCACATTTTAATGAAAACATTGAAAAATGTATGCACTCCGAGAATTAAGTACACGTAATACTAACATACACTCAAACATTATTTTGTCAAGATCAAACCAAATGAATCATATTATGATGAAAAAGTCCTCTAAAGGTGGATTTAATCATATTCTTCTGCCTTTGCATATGAAAAAATGGTATAATTTCTGTTAATAAGATTTCATAAACATAACATAAGCTTATTTTTTAGAGAGTAGGAGTTTTGTGAATTGTGTGATCCAGTGGTAAGAATAAAAGTTACACAGGTTACAACAACTAGATTCATCATGTAACAGTGGTCTTAATTTGGCTTTCTATAAAGAAAATGTTAAAAAAAAAAAAAGAGAAGAAATATTAAGCACTTGAGTTAAATTTCTCTGGAAACTAGCTTTTCTGCTATATGTCAAAAGAAAAGTTATACTGAGTATGACTGTCTATGTTAGCACATTTGGAAAGGGGTCAAAGTCGTAAAGAGAAAGTGATTATGATTATTGACGAATTTAATAGGCTCAATTTTAAGAAATTAATGTAAAGTCACTTCCATAAATATCATTTTAAGATAAAGAAGATAACTGTAGTTATCTTGGGCCCAACATTGAAACACTTATAATGCAAAGGAAAGAAATAATAACAGCTATCATTTGTTTTGTTGAGCACTTGGTATGAGAAAGAAATTTTCTGCACAATACTCTTTGATGTATTTATAGCAATCTTCACAACTTATAAGTACCAGAACCAAGATTCAACCCCAGCTCTCCCTGATCCCAAAGTGTACATATCTTCCATCCTTTTCTACTGCCTCTTGGAACCCTATTGGGGAAGTGGTTATAGACTTTGGCGGCTAACCAAAAGGTCATCAGTTAGAATCCACCAGCCACTCTTTTGAAACCCTATCGGGCAATTCTACTCTGTCATAAAGGGTCACTATGAGTCCAAATTTACTCACTGGCAATGGATTTGGTTTTGGTTCTATACTGCCTCCTATTACACGATGGCTTAATTCTGCAACTGTCCCTTCCCCCCATGATAAATAAAACCAAACACCATTGTAGTGTTTGGGTATCTTTCAAGTAATCAATAACAGAGAAATATTATGAAGTAATAATCTGATGTGACATCTAGTTGTAAAAAAAAAAAAAAAGTTGTAAAGCTAGTAAAATAAATGTCAATTATTTATTTCCCCCTCATTATTTATATCCAAATATAACCCTGCAGGCAGATGAATAGTTCAAATATTTTTGTTTTCTATTGACATATTAAATTTAGACCTTTCTTCTCATTGTTCTTATATGAAGTGTATGGCTTTCTTCCATCAGGAAAATTAAAGTGTACATTCAATTTGGAGTCTATTATTTACCTCTATAAGCATATCTTTCATATTTTCTCTGTTCTTTTCTAGGAAGTATGGGTTTTAAATTATTGGGTAGAAATCTGAAAAAAATCAGATTTTGACAGATATATAATAATCACCAATGGAATAGGGAAGAAATAAAGTTTTCAGTACTGGGGACTTCACAGCCTAGTCTACCTGGATAGTCTAGGTTATGTCTCCTAAATATTCTGCAAATAATCTGATATGTTCTCTTACCTGAAGAATAGCAAGTGCAGGTTTAGATATATCATGAACATGTTTTATTTAAATCTTTTATATTCACTTACTCAGCTGTTAATGAAACCCACAGGAGATTCCCAGAGGGGAATATTCCCCAATTATCTTTTGGCTCAAAATACCAACGTAATGATTTACTCAATGATAAGGAAGTAAATAGTTCTTGAGTAATATACCAAATCTTGACTTTTGTTGACTAAATAAAGTTTTTTGGAGTCTGATTTAAAATGATGGCTTAGGGGAAAATTATGTTTTAACATTAGATAATAAATTGTCAGATATTAGACATAATCTTATATCATAGCTCTGATGCTGGGTGAGCACTTAGCTTCTCTGAGACCCTCATACTGGCAATACAACCCATTTTATATTGCAAAAAACCTGTAAATATAGTAAAGTATAATAAGTAAAACTGTGATATATCAATTCCAGAATATAGCGCAAGGGTTTACAGACATCCATATTCATGATATTTCTACATTGCTGAAATTAAAATGTGTTTGAAGTAAACAAGGCATAGATTTTGAGTTTCTTTAAAGGCGTCTCAGTCAAGTGATAAGAAATGCACAAAAATGTCTAGCTTTATAGAGAAAGCAAACAAACAAACAAAAACACTGCTATTGAAGAAGGTATCAAATGTTTAATGACCTGGAGTACCTTATAAGTCATGTATTTTGTGAATCCTGAATGACAAATTCTAATCTGTAGTTTTCTCAGATGAAATAGTAATAGCACAGACAATAGAGATTACGACATTTGTGTAAATCCTTTATAGTGAAAGAGTAAACAAAACAAAACAAAACAAAAAATACTATAAAAAAAGATGAATCCAAGAAAAAGGAAGCAGAAGGAAATCAAAGAAATTTCTTATTAAAAACTCATAATTTCTTTCATTATTGTATCACACACACATTCAAGCACACACTAAACCCATGCTCATATGCACATGCATACTCACATGTGCCCATGAGTAGGACCTAAAAAAAGTGTAACACTGATAGACAAGCAAGGACCAACAGCATGTGTAATTTTCTACAGTTTTCCAGATGCTTCTAATGGGAAGCCAGGTTGAGAGCAACAGATCTTGTGAAACTTGAAGTCTGGCATAACTTGAATAACCTTTCATGTGTTTATTCAAAAGTCTTTTTGAGACATTACTATGTGGCAAGGAAACAACAAATAAACAATAGCAGATGTAATAACCAGTCTAAAGAGAAGCAAAGCCAAGACAAGGGATAAAGTAAGGCATTGAGGGGATCAGATATATTTTACAGAGGGTGTGGTATGAACCTCTATGATGAGGTGACACAGGAAACAAAATCTGAATGAAGTGATGCAACATGACTTTGAGAATTCTTGTCAATTTTCACATTTAAAGGGTGCATAGAAAATAGAGCTTATGGCATTTCAGTAAACTCTTTATTATGAAAGAGCCAAAAAAATTAAAATACTAAAAATAAATTTTTGTAAGCAGAAGGTAATTAAAGAAATTTTTTATTAGTTAACTATGAATCTCCCCTAAAGCACTTCCTTAAAAAGTCTCCTACAAACAACAAACAAGCACAAGCAAAGAGGAAAGTGAAAGAACAAAAAGGATGATTTTGACAAAATTAAACCACAAAAGGCCTCCATTAACCCCAGCATAAGTATTTTAAGGCATCAAGGCTCCCATGGCAGCAGGTACAGTGTAAATGGCAAAGAGAAGTATTAACAAGACCTAGTATTAACCCTGCAAACTTCATAACCAGCCTCAGAAAGGAGAGAGCAATTTGCTGTATGGAAATCTCAGCAATATCAACCAGGAAAAATGGGAAAAACCTTCTGGCTTCCACTTGCAGGTTGATGACTACTCCTCTCTCCTCACCTAAACCCACAGCAAGGAATCACAAGAGGATCTTGGGAGACTCAGATGGTGCTCTGGGTCATTGAAGATCTCAGAAATAAGCATTACGCACTTTCTTCCAAAAAGACAAGGCTTCACTGGGAGGAAAAATGCCTGAGAGGAGAATTTAAGTTGAGCAGGGAGACTGGGAAGGAAAGTTTCAAATAAGGGAGGGGGCATTCTACAAGACGGAGGTTTCAGAAAGGACGGTTACAGCAACATATACTTTCTAAAGTGCAAAGTATCACTTAGGAAGATAAGACCTATAGATCTATGGGACTCAGTACCTGCAAAGCCTCTCTCATGCTATCCTCTTGCCACTGTCTACTCTGTGAAAGTAACTCCTGCTCTGAAGAGAAGATTAATTTATGTTTTAGCTGTTTTTAAAGTCAGGGTTATTGATTTTTAATACAAACACAGAAATATTCACCACTTATAGGAACCAGGGTTTTTTTTTTTGCTTATAAAAAAAAAATGGACAGTGTTGCAATTGATATGTGGCCAATGATTTGGTTGCATGATCAGGGTTTTGGAAGGAACATAATTGGAAAATTGGTAAAAAAAATAGGGAAGAGAAATGTGGATATCTCTTCTGAATTGGCAAAAAAATGTGAAGATATTTTTGTTCCCTGTGAATACTCACCACTGAGTGACCTCAGGAAAGGAGGGTTTTAGTAGTGAAGTTAATAGGATGACCTGTTCTGTGGACACCCTTCAGCTTCTTTCCCCAGCCACTCCTGTCATTTCCCAATGGG
The DNA here is from genome assembly GCF_024166365.1 of Elephas maximus indicus. NCBI lineage: Eukaryota > Metazoa > Chordata > Mammalia > Proboscidea > Elephantidae > Elephas > Elephas maximus. The sequence goes on along the minus strand of NC_064825.1, from coordinate 106,370,968 downwards.
CTCATGGACCGAGTGTTCATGGCTGCAGTCATGGATGTAATACAAGAGTTCAGTGACAAGAACTTTCACACATCCAAGTCAAACTGCCTAGGGCTACTGTTGAGAGGACAATCTACAAGCAGCAGAAACCAACATTGAGTATCTAAATGATGCCATCCCATTGAGCCAGCTAGCTACCTGATGGCCTATTGATTACATTGGACAGCTCCCATCATGGAAAAGACAGTGTTTTCCTTACTGGACTAGATACATAGTTTGAATATGGGTTTGCTTTTCCTATACACAGTACTTCTGCCAAAAACACTATACATGGAAGTACAGAATCCCTAAACCCACCATGACTAGATTCCGCACAACATTGCTTCTGATCTATAGATTAGTATCCGAGATTTCAAAGACAAGAAAAGACCCTACACATCTCAAAAATTTGACCTTTCATTCTGGCCAATATCTGATATTCTAACATTCTACCACTTAGAATATTAACAGCTATTTGTATAAAACCTTGTCTCTCATTTTATAGCTTTCTATCCATTTGTTTATTGTATAAACATGTGTATTAATGTTTTATCTCTTGTATTAAGCTTTCGCTGAGCTTATATGTATCACTCATAGAACAAAAAATCTAACCCAGACAACCCAGTGCCGTCGAATCGATTCCAACTCATAGCGCCCCTATAGGACAGAGTAGAACTGCCCCACATATAATTCAGATGAGAAATTATTTGTATTGAACAAAGTCTGACATATGTTATGGTTTTGTATTATTTAATAATACATAGGTTTACAAGATTTTGAGAGAATTAAGCAGACTATATTCCCAAGAAGGAAGAAACTGGATTACAGGAAGTTTAATTTATTAACCAATGACACATAGTTGATTAGCATCGGAGCTAAGGCTATGTCCTGTGTCACTGGATTTATTTTCCAGTCCTATGCCATAAACTTTTCTGCTAAGGGATCAGTTCTCCAGAGGCCCAAGAAATTCATTTAATCATTTTTATCAAGTATTTCGTTGTTACAGAGCCATTCTCTTGTTATTGCAGGAAAAAAAAAAAAATAGCTTGTTATTTTTATGTCCAAAGAGAGTTAGCATTCTCTCTCCTTGGTTAATCCCCTATGGGCTAAAAGAAGAGCTCAAGAAACTGGTATAAAAATCCAAACACAATCACGGCATACTTTAATTGAGTGAGAAATTCAGTTCCACAGGTAAGAGGAAAAAATTTTATCACTTACAAAATATTTTAGAAGATTGAGCCTTTAATCTCCAACTAGAGTATACGCCTAGTTTTAAAAGTAAATTTGTTTTAGGTGATTCTGGTTAATTCAGACTTGTATTAAAAATTGAATGTTTCCGAAGAACATAGCAAAGAAAACAGAAAGCACTCCCTACATATTTAGGTCAATAGAGGTTTAAATCAGAAATTTGCTTTATGGATGATAATCAGAATAGGAGTAGTAGAATTAAGGCTATATTTTCTTTAAAAAAAAAAAAAGAGATTGTGAGAATGGTGCAGGACTGGGTAGTTTTTCGTTCTGTTGCATAGTAGGTCACAATGAGTCAGAACCCACTCAATGGCACCTAAAAACAACAAATTTAAAAATCAGAGAAATTATTAAAGAGAGAGAAAATTAGCTTTCGACCAGCATTTGGTTATATGCTACTTTGGTATGAGATATATATATGTGTATATATATATATATATATATATATATATACACACACACATATGCATATACATATATATTCTCTCACTGAGGGACATAAATTATTTTAAAACTTATTTTTCTCTACAAGCCATTTTCAATATATATATATTTATGTGTATATATAGTTTAATAATTTCATGGCCTATTTAAGCTGGATGACTTTAAAAAATAACTCAAATATGTGAGGATGTTATTTTACATTATTTCTAGAGGCTGGTGGCTCCAGAATAATAACATGGCACAATGGAATTACAATATGATCAAGCAGAAATAGTTTAGACTGTGGAATCAAAGAAATCTGGGATGAATCCTTGCTTTGCTAGTGTAATGGTTTGATTTGTGTCCCCCCAAAATGTGTGTCTACTTGGTTAGGCCATGTGTGGTTGTCATCCATTTTGTGCTTTTCCTGTGTGTTATAAATCATAATCCCTGACTGTGGTTAAAAGGATTAGGGTGGGATGTAACACTCTTGCTCAGGTCACGTCCTTGATCCAATGTAAAGAGAGCTTCCCTGGGGTTTGGTCTGCACCACATTTTGCCTTACAAGACATAAGAGGCAAAGCAAGCAGAGATTTGGGGATCTCATACCACCAAGAAAGCAGTATTGGGAGCAGAGTGCATCCTTTGGACCCCCAGGGTCCCTGGCTTGAAAACTCCTAGACCAGGGGAAGATTGAGGACAAAGACCTTCCTCCAGAGCCAACAGAGACAGAAAGCCTACCCTTGGAGCCATTGCCCTGAATTCGGACTTTTACCCTACTTTACCACGAGGAAATAAATTTCTCTTCGTTAAAGCCCTCTACCTGTGGTATTTCTGTTATAAGCAGCACTAGATGACTAAGACAGCTAGTAACTATCTGTGTGACCTTGGTCAAGTTTTATATCTAGCTGGACCTCAGTTCTTTCTCTCATCTGTAAAAGAATGCTAAACTATTTAGTTTTCAGGGTGCTCTGTAGATTATGTACAGAATGTACACAAAATTCCTAACCCCTTGAACCCACTTAATAATACGTGGTAGCTGCTGTCATAGCTTTCTTTCTTCTCAAGCCTAGTGTTTGTAGTGTTTTTCTCATTGACATCTGGTACTTTATGTTTTCTGACTTTGCAACTCTGAGAGAGTTGAGGAACTGATTTTTTTTAGTCTTCCAGATGGAACATGTTTTGTTTTAAAAAAATTCAGAATCTATGTTTTTGTGTTCCTTGCCACTACAGCCTCTTTGAGTGAAATCAGCTAGTCATAAATACAACTGACCATTTGTCATCTTGTTGACTCTGACTCATGGCAACGCCATGTGTGTGAGAGTAGAACTGTGCTCTGTAAGGTTTTCAGTAGCTGATTTTTCAGAAGTAGATGGTTGGTCTTTCTTCTGAGGTCCCTCCGAGTGGATTCTAATCTCCAAAATTTTGGTTAGCAGCCTAGTGTCCCAACCTTTTGCACCACCCATGGACTTTGACTTAAACGCCAACAGTTCTGACTTCTTAAAAGATTAGCTAACGGAAATGCCTCTTTGAAGAATTTTGGGGGGAAGTAGATAAAACTCATACTTTTTCCTCTGTCGAGTCTCCGTTCCCTATAGTGAAGTAGATAATTACTCTAGTAGAACCTGACTTGGTATAAACCATACTTTCATTCTTAAATCACTTTCTTGCTCTACAGACAAGATCAGACCATCACGGGTGTCCCAAAATTAAATCACAAACAGTATCCAGAGAATTTAAGCAAAAGACACTATTATTTCACTGACAAGCCCAAAGGCAGAACGCAGTGATGGAGACACATTTTTACAATCCTTTACAGATTACAAAATATGGAGTCCTGATGACACAGTGGTTAAGTACTACGGCAGTTAACCAAACGTTTAGCAGTTTGAATCCACCAGCCACTCCTTGGAAGCTCTGTGGGACAGTTGTACTTTGTCCTATAGGGTTACTGTGGGTCGGAATCTACTTGATGGCAAAAGTTTTTTTTTTTTTTTTTTTGGTTTTTTACATCATAGAATATTAGGATTTGTTGAGCTTAATTTCAATAAATTGATATTTCAATACCTACTTAGGTCATATAACAAACAAGTATAACAAAAACACTTCAGGTTCTGGTTTGGGCTTCATTCATTTCTCAAAGGTTTGACAAAAAAAATTAATTTTAGAATTCCCTATTTTTTTTTTTTTTTAGATAAAATGTGGAAGGCTTATTTAAGTAGTATGTGCTTTTTATATATAATAAAAACAATTAAATTAAAAAATTATATTAATATGTTTCACGAATAAGCACTCTGCATGAGTACCACTTTCATGTAGTTTATCAGCATATATCTGAATCATTTTGTTGAACTTACCCATTCTTTCATACAGGAAGGGAGAATGATGGCTTTATTTTCCCAGCTGACACTGGCACTGGATGCTATTTCTGAGATTTTAGTAAAAGTTTTTGAGTCTAAATACAGTGCTCTTAACTTTCCACCATTGCTGTCTTGTGTCAGAGCCATCAGTGAAGTGATGGTTAGAATCACAGGCTAGCTGACATTTCTTCTGTTTCTGTTAGTCAAGCTTTATTTTGCAGTTGATTTTGCAAGGAATTTCTTTAGCAGACAACGTACTGGCATTTTTTTTTTTCAAAATTTGGTTGCATATTTTTAATTTCCCTTCACTGTGCTTCTTCCATTCTACCTGATTTCTATTTTATTCCTGTCTCTCACCAGTAAATATTTTGTTTGTGTTCCATGGATTCTTGAAAGAGAAAGATGGGAAAAGTGCAGAGGGAGAGAGAGAGAGAGAAAGAGGATAGGGGATTTTTAAAATATAAATGTATTTTTGTGATGTCCCCAAAATATATGAATATATATTTATCTATTATTTCATGACTTTATTAACTACTATTATAACCATTCAAACACAATTAAAATATTATAAGATATATGCATGTGTGTTCTCAAAGTTGTATATGAACTTCATGGATTTACATAGAAAAAGGTGTCTGTTAAGACAACTTGAAAGGATAGTCTAACTTCATCGATTTTCTAGTCATATGAGAACATTTTAAAATTAAATAATTTTAATAAGTTTTTTCTCATTTAAATTTAATCCAGTATTGTGAGATACATGGTGTTGTTCTCATTTTATCCCAGTGGGTGTTAAGGAAAGGCATTCATAAACACTGTAGCTAATTTGAGTACTCTAGGGTTTACTTACATGGAAAAAGTGTTTGGATTTAAAAATCCCTCTACTCATTCTTCCTTGTCAATTTTAAAATATGGCAATTTGAGAACCACATAAATTAGCAGGTTTGTTTGCTTGTTTGCTGTTAACATGAGAAGCTCAGCCAACAAATGTAAGAAGCCATTTATTTATTTTATTTAAACAGGAAATTACATCCAGATGGGCCCAGCCAGTCACTGCCTCTTCCATCACTGTCTAGGATATTATCACGTACTTCTAAGAAACAAACATGAAGATGGAACTGAATGCACTCTGTTTCACAGGATATTGCATTTGTGAGTTGTCATCTAGTCCTTTCCAACTCAAAGCAATCCTGAGGGTGTCAGATTAGAACTGTGCTCTGTAGGGTTTTCAAGACTCATTTTTGGTAGTAGATTATCAGTCCTTTCTTCTGACGTGCCTCTGGATGGAGCTGAACCACCAAACTTTGAGTTAGCAGCAAGTACATTTATCATTTGTACCACGCCGAGAGTCCAACTGCGTTTAGGACCCATAAATATCAACTAAAATGTCAGTGTTGCCATCAGGACTGGATGCACACAGGATTCGGTTGAAGAACACCACTGAAGTCACCATGTTTATATTGCGGGGTTTTACAGACAACTTTGAGCTGGAAGTCTATCTCTTTTTACTATTTCTTGCAATCTATATTTTTACTCTGGTGGGAAATTTGGGACTGGTTTTATTAGTCATGATAGATTCCCGACTCCACAATCCCATGTACTATTTTCTGAGTGCATTATCATTCTTGGATGCCTGCTATTCTTCAGTTGTCACCCCAAAAATGTTGGTCAATTTCCTGGCAGAAAATAAAACCATTCATTCCTTGGATGTGCGACACAGATGCTGGTCTTTGTCACTTTTGGGACCACAGAATCATTTCTCTTGGCGGCAATGGCATGTGGTTGCTACGTAGCTATCTATAACCCACTTCTGTATTCAGTTAACTTGTCATCCAGAGTCTATGTGCCACTCATCATTGCTTCCTATGTTTGTGGTGTTTCACATGCTACTTTACACACAGTGGCAACTTTTAGCCTGTCCTTCTGTGCATCCAATGAAATTAGATATGTCTTTTGTGATACCCCTCCACTCCTTGCTATCTCCTGTTCTGACACTCACATCAACCAGCTTCTACTCTTCTACGCGGTATGTTCAGTTGAAATATTCACCATCCTGATTGTCTTGAACTCTTATGGTTTCATTTTAATGGTCATTCTGAAGGTGCATTCTGCTGAAGGGAGGCGAAAAGTGTTTTCAACCTGTGGCTCTCACTTAACTGGAGTGTCAATTTACCATGGAACAATCCTCTTCGTGTATGTGAGGCCAAGTTCCAGCTATGCTTTGGACCATGACATGATAGTGTCTGTATTCTACACCATTGTGATTCCCATGCTGAATCCCTTTATCTACAGTTTGAGGAACAAAGATGTAAAAGAAGCAATGAAAAAATGTTTGAGAGAAATTGGTTCATAAATAAAGTACATTTTTAGCATTGTAATACTGAAAAGAATGTTGGGTGTCAGTCCATAGTTCTAAGATTTGAATCTAGAGAAGAAAGTGCCTTGCTTTTAGTTTAAAGTACTTTTTTCTCCTAGAATATTTCCAAATGAAGCATTAATCAACCTTCCAAGGCAGAGCTTTACAAGTGCAGGTAAGTTGTATCATATACATACTTATGGGATTACATTCAAATGCACCCATATTAAACATTCAGTGACAGGTTATATTACTATGATTAGTATTTAACTTCCTCTTTCTCTTACTATAATGATGATGTCCTGAGAACTCTATAGCTTCACATATTCTCACATTGTTTATAGTACGTCTTCAGCAAACATTTGGAAGTTAATTTCCCGTTCCGAAATCCCTGTGATGGACCTCCCAAAGATTACTAGCCCCTTATGCTGTCATACACTCAGATCCATCTCGGCCTCTGGATATGCCTTCTGCACTGCTTCACTGAACACCATAAACATTGATTCCACTATTAGTTTGTTTTTTTTTTTTTTGCCATTGTCCAATCACAGAAATTTATTAGACTCTTTCTGAAACTACTAAGAGACCAGAGAGTATACTTAATGAGAGTATACTTAAGGTTCAGTAAAAACAAACATAAAGCTTAGAGAATAAGCTACAATTGGCTACTATATGTGTTTGCTCCAAAATCAGAAAAATTATTTCACCATTCAGAAATCCTTTAATAATTCTAGTTCATTTCCTAATTCTACCTTTGTTCTCTAACTATGAAGAAAAACTCTACATTGGTCATTACGAATGAAACTTTACACCAATGAATATGGCCCAGAGAAGGAAAAAAATGGTCTACATCACCCCAAGTCTCTCCTGTTTATGCTAACTCCTTACTGAATTATTTGCTTTTACTTCAATGTTTGTTTATTTTACAAGTCATTAAGAGTAAAAAGTATGTTTCGCTCAATAAAACCTATTTTCTTCCTATCAGTGGTGGTTATCTTGTGACCCAACCACAATGAAATTATCAGAAACTAGCAATCAAAACAATGTTCCTGTAAAAGCCAGTTCTTAATTATGAGTTTGAAAAGCACACTAGTAAGTTTCAGAGCCTCAATTTCTAATCTCTTCTGATCAAATATGCAAAGAAAACTAATACATTTCTGTTGGAAGAAGGGATATTTGACATCAGAGTGAGGTTTAAATATATGCTCAAAATTCCTTTAAAAAAGTACTAATTTTCACAGATGCAATATAGGCATTTTATCTTTTAAAAATTATATGATTTGAAGCCCTAGTAACAAAAAATCCTTTCTGATTATGATCTATTCAGATGGTCTCTCTAGAAGATAGGAATAGCCTGCTTCAAAAGTACTCCTAAATAGGTGACTTTTACAAAACTCAGAATTTTTGCAGCATTCATAGATCATATTTGAAGCTTCTATTATTCAAATCAGGGTTTCAAAGTTGTAAAGGAAAGGATTCAGTCAAGGTTGTCTCCTTTGTTACCAGTCTTCCAAGTGAAAAAAAGAAACAACATAATCTTATGGGAAAGGAAGAGATGAACTGAAGGAATAAGGTTGCACCCAATTGTGCCTAAAAATATTTGGTTAATAATCCAGCCATCAAATTAGACAAGAATTCATGTCAAATGAACCTGTTTGGAAATTCCCATACTGTCTCCTATTTTTCTCTTAATAAAGTAGAAACCAAATTTTGAGATAAAACAGTCTTCAATGATTTTTTATTTGTTCAAGTCAACATGGAAAAATGGTATACTTAAGTCTCAAGTTAAATAGTTTTATTCTTTATAAATTACCTCAAGCATCTTTCCATTAAGAAATAATTGTTTGACCTTCCTGTCCCCATGGACCCCTTTTATTTATTCATTTAATATAAGTTAACACATTGGTCAATATTACATAAAATAAATATTGAAACTAATATTCATTGTTTTGAATATTTAGTTCCTATATAGGTATTAAGGAACCCTGGTGCTGCAGTGGTTAAAGCCCTTAGCTGCTAACCAAAAGGTCTGAGGTTTGTGCCTACCAACCAGTCGATAGGAAAAAAATGTAGTAGTCAGCTTCCTCAAAGATTATAGCCATGGAAACTCTATGAGGTGACATTACTGTGTCCTGTAGGGTGGCTATGAGTTGGAATTGACTAGACAGCAGTGGGTTTGGTTTTATGTAGATCTAACAGTATGCTGATACTGTAAATTGCATAAAGGCAGTCATTGTGTCTGTCCTCACTACTGATCCTCAGGGCATAACATGGTACTCGGAACATAATACTATAGATATTTATTAAATGAATGGTAAGTCAATGAATGAGTAACAGCTAATAGCAATGGTTAGAGCTCATACGCAGCTGATTAGGCACTGAACAATTACATAAGTGCCTTTTACGTATTAAGTTATGTAATCATCATACCTTCTCCTGTGAGTGGTTCTACAATTATCTCTTATTGAGGAAACAGAGGTACATAAGTTTGCTCAAAACCACATAGTTCTTAAGAGTGATAACTATATTCTCATTTAAGCTTCCTGGATACAAAGGCCTCACTTTTAGACATTTTGGTATGTAGAATAAAAGAACATGCCAATCTTTTTCCTTTATCAACTGCATTATTTGGCCTTTAGACAACACCATATGAAGTATTGAAGGCCTTCATTAAGTCAATGATGAAGGAATGAATGCAAGGAGTGTTGGAGGTGTGGTTTCCATAGGATTTAACTAGTGATTGGTTTGGTTGAAACATGTGGAAGCTGCAGGTCATGAGCCTGAGTGATCATTAAACCGAAGATATTAAAAGAAGATTGTAAAAGTGGAGTAAATTAGGTCAATTATACCTATACTGAAAGGAAGCCATGTAGCACAGAGGTTAAGCACCAGGCTGCTAAATGAAACTTCAGTGGTTAGAAGCCAGAGCTGCTCTTTGGGAAAAACATGCAAGAGCCTGCTTCTGTAAAGGTTTTGAGCCTTGGAAACCCTATGGGACAGTTCTGCTCTGTCCTACAGGGTAGCTATCCGTCAGAATCATCTCCAAGGCAGTAAGGTTTTTTATTTATTTTGGCATACCTATACTGAGATTGAAAAGATTGAAGTTGTCAAGAATTTCATTTTACTTGGATTCACAATCAACAGCCATGGAAGCAGTAGTCAAGAAATCAAAAGACGCATTGCATTGGGCAAATCTGCTGCAAAGGACCTCTTCAAAGTGTTGAAGAGCAAAGATGTCACCCTGAAGACTAAGGTGTGCCTGACCCAAGCTATGATATTTTTGATCGCATCATATGCGTGTGAAATCAGGGCAATGAATAAGGAAGACCGAAGAAGAGTTGACGCCTTTGAATTGCGGTGTCGGCGAAGAATATTGAATATACCACGGACTGCCAAAAGAACGAACAAATCTGTCTTGGAAGAAGTACAGCCAGAAGGCTCCTTAGAAACAAGGATGGCGAGACTGTGTCTTACATACTTCGGACATGTTGTCAGGAGGGATGAGTCCCTGGAGAAGGACATCATGCTTGGCAGAGTACAGGGTCAGCAGAAAAGAGGAAAACCCTCAATGAGGTGGATTGGCACAGTGGCAGCAACAATGAGCTCAAGCATAACAACGATTGTAAGGATGGCGCAGGACCCGGCAGTGTTTCGTTCTGTTGTGCATAGGGTCACTATGAGTCGGAACTGACTCGATGGCACCTAACAACAACAACATACTGATTCTGAGGTTTTATACCATTTTCAAGGATGAGAACTAAAATTCCAGGTAGATATCACTCTGGTTAGACTAGCGAAGTAGACCAAACAGAGGAATATTACAAGGGATAAAGGGATCAGTTACATCATGATAAAGAGCTGAATTCATCAATAAGACTTAACAATTTGAAAAGTGTATATGTCTAAAATAAAATTTCAAAATGCATGAAGCAAACATTATTAGAATTGAAATTAGTATACAAATATAGAATTATAATTAGAGATTTACACATTCCTCTCTCAGTAATTGAAAAAATAAATAGAAACATGTATTTTATAATTTGGCGCTGGATGGTAGAAATAGCTATGCAAACAGCATACTTCTAAATAAACCATCAGTCAAGGAGGACATCACACAGGAAAATACAATATATTTTGAACTGGATGAAAATGTAAATAAATAAATAGTGCAAAATGAAAATGAGCCTAGAACAATTCTAAATCTCTGGGAAGTCCATCCCCCTTTTATATCTCAAACGAGATTGACTCAGGATAAAACCTCACCTTGTGGATTGAATTCTGCCTCACTAACATAACTGCTTATAATCCTGCCTCATAACAACATAAAGGTAGGACTTAGAGATCAAAGGAAAATCACATCAGATGACAAAATGATGGACAGTCACACAATACTGGTACCCATAACCTTGCCAATTTGGCAAACATTTTGGGGGAACATAATTCAGTCCGTTCCACCATTTGGCTCCCCAAAGCTCGTACCCTTGCACATGTAAAACACATTCACCCCCATCATATCACAGCAAAAGTCTTAAAATTCAAAGTCCAACATCCAAAACTTCCTCTTCATCTGTGAAATCTAGAATACAAGTTATCTGCTTCTAACTACAATGGTGGAACAGGCAGAAACTAGATATTTCCATTACAAATGGAAGAAATTAATGGAAAAGAAGGGATAATACATACCAAGGAAGTCGACAGAACACATTACATTAGTTGTCAAGGCTTGAAAATAATCATCTATTTTCTGAGGACATTTAGGCAAAGACCCTGCCCTCCAGACTCTGCGTATTGGCCGCACTCTCGGGATTCTGGGTGGAGGCCCATCTACTCTGGGCTTCAGTTCTGCCTCTCAGGCTCACTGGATGGCAACTGTGCTTGTTTCCTGTGTTTCTTGTCTCTTCAACTTCTTCATCCTGGTTCCCTGGTTTTTGACTTCTTAGGCCTCGCTGCCAGTCTGCCCTGCTGGGGCAAGTGTTCCAAAACTCTTTAGCTCCACCGATAAGTGCCTGGAGGCACCCCACTCTGCCTGTAACTTCTGCTGGAAGACACTCAACATTCTTGCTCCGTGGGTCAGCTCCAGGCCTGTCTCGTGCTGGTCTCCTGGTTCTGCTGCTACCATCTCTCTGCTGCTGTTATTCTCTGCTGCTGCCTCTTGCCATCTGTTGCACCTCCAGTGTGACAGCTCTCCTCACTTTCTTCTGAGTCCCCATCAGAATTGTCTCTGATGTCTGTCTGTAATTCCACCAACAGTCTCTTCAAGGCAACCCAGGCTTTTACTATCAGGCAATTTAAAAGTCTTTCATCCTCTACCCATTCACAGATTCAAAACCACTTCCAGATTTTAGTTATCTGTTAGAGCAGCACCCCACTCTACTGGTACCAAATTTAATACACATGGTTATTTGTATCAATTGTCACTGCCCACAGATGCAGCAGTCAAGAAATCAACAGTGCATTGCGCTGGGCACATCTGTGACAAAAGGCCTTTTTAAAGTTTTTTTTAAACAATATAATATTATCTTACAGTTTTGGAGGACAGAAGTCCACAGTGCAAGGGGTCTTTTTGTGTGTATGTGTGTGTGCAGAAAATATACCCACCAAAACACTTGCCCATACAACCTCCACATTTTCAATTCAATGTCATTGATTACATTTTTCATATTGTGCAACCATTATTGTTTTTTCCAAAATACTCCACCACCATTAACATAAACTCAATGCCCCCCATACAAAAACTGCCCCTTTTTCCCTCCCTCTCACTTCTGGTACCATTAATAATCTTTGGTGTCCATATATTTACTTTTTTACATAAGTGAGATCATTCAGTATTTGTCCTCTTGTGGCTGACTTATTTTACTCAGCATAATGTTTTCAAGGTTCATCTATATTGGATGCATCAGAGCTTCATTTCTTTGTACAGCTGTATAATGTTCTATTGTGCGTATATACCACATTTGTTTATCCGTTCATCTGTTGAGGGATATTTTCGTTGTTTCCACCATTTGGGCATTATAAAAAGTGCTGCAATCAGCACTGCTGTACAATTTTCTGCTTGTATTCCTGCCTTCACTTCTTCTGGGTGCAAAACTAAGATTGGCATTACAGGTCATATGGTAATTCTATGTTCAACTTTTTGAGGAACCCTGAAACTGCTTTACACAATGTTTGCAGCATTTTACATTCCCGGCTGCAATGAATGCAGGTTTCAAATTCTCCACAACCTCATCAATACTTGTTTCTCATTTTTTTCATCATTGCCATTCTAATGGGGGTGAGGTGATATTTCATTATGGTTTTGATTTGCATTTCTCTAATGGTGAATGGCATTATTTTCATGTGCTGTTGGCCGTTTGAATATCCTCTTTGGTGAATTGTCTGATAAGTCATTTGTCCATGTTTTGGGGGGAGGGGTTCATACTGAGACAAATTTTTAAAACGGTGAAAGAATTAACCAATTCCCTTTTTTGTGGTACAAGGCTGTTCAGTTCTTTCAGCACCATTTTTAAAGAAGCATACCCTTTCTCCATGGATTTTCTTTAGCATCTTTGTCAAAAATCTGTTGGCCATATATGTGTGTTCTGTTTCATTGATGTAGGCCACTATTTCTTAACCAATACCACGCTGTCTTGATTATTTTGGCTTAAGGTAAGTCCTAAAATTAGATTAGGTAAATCTTCAAATGCTATTCTCCTTTTTTGAAATTATTTTTATTATTTTATTTCTTTTGCTTTTTCTGTATGAATTGTGGAATAAGTTTGTTAAGATCTGCAAAAATATTTTATTTGAATTAAAATTACATTATATTTATAGGTCAATTTGGGATTGCATTTAGTTAATACATTGATCGATCCCAACTGGGTGCCTACCAGTATCAGTGTACCTTCCTTCCCTCCTTTCTGTCTTCCTTCTTTCCTTTCTTTCCCTCTTTCTTTCAACTCAGATTCCATGACCAACATTTACTATCTACTTAGCATCTTTTTCTATGGAGCCTAGACAACCATGTGTTTTTTACAATGTTTCCAAGAATTCTCTAAGAACATATTAAGTATATTCTTAGATTTCTTAGGTATATCTCTTTATATTTGTATAAAGAGTTCTCAAGACAGGAAAAGACCCTGTACAACTCAAAGTTTGACCTTTAACTCTGCAATACTTCTAGTATTCTAGTGTTCTGTCCCATAGAACAATAGAGTTGCCTATATATTGCCCCATCTCTCCTGGCCTAAACTCTCAATGAGCTTACATCTATCTCTCATACCAATTTGATGCCTAGCACCTTATAACTAAGATGAGGAGTATAGTTAATTTTATTAAACTATTATAAATTCTAACATGTTATTACTTCATATTATCTCTATATATATTTACAGAATATTAAACAGGTTATACTACCGGAAAAAAGAAACTAAATTTTAGGGAATTTGATTTTTTAACCCAATATCAATAGTTATTAACATCAGAGCAAGAACAAAGTTCTGCAGCATTAGATTTTCAATCTTATGTTATAAGCTTTTCCATCGAGGCATCTTTTCTAAGAGGCCAACATGATTCATTTTACTATTTTTATCATGCAGTTTATTGTGCCAGAACCATTTGCTTGTTCACTGAAAGGAAAAAAGGAAAAAAAAAATCTTGTTGCTTTCTTTTCTAGAAGAGAGTTAATGTGTTTTCTCCTTGAGAATTCCCTATGGCCTACAAGAAGCCATTAAGAAACTTATATAAAAATCCATACACATAATAGTCATAGCGAACTTTGAGTGAACGGTTCAGTTCCGCAGGTAAGAGGAAAAGTTTTTCATCACCCGAAAAATATTTTAGAAATGAGAACCTTGAACCTCACACTAGAATATACAACTTAAAATTTAAACCTGAAAGAGGTGATTCTAGTTAATTCGGTCTTATATTAGAAATTGTATCACACATCTTCCTGAGAACATAGCAAAGAAAGCAGAAAGCACTCCTTCCATATTTAGATCAATAGATGTGTAAATCAGAAATTTGTCTTAATTTTCTTGATGGATGATGATCAGAATAGGAACAGTACAGTTATTAAGGTATATTTAAAAATCAAGGAAGTTATGAAATGAAGAGCAAATGAGATTTCAACCTGCATTTGAGTATGTACTACTTTAGGATCATAATTGCTTTCTCTGGGAGAATTAAATATTAATTTTAATTTTATTTTACTAATGAAGCCATTATAGACTTTTTTTTTTTAATTTCATGGTCTGTTTAAACTGGATGAATATAGAAAAAGGAATTTAAATAAGCGAAGATATTATTTTTCATTTTTCTAGGGAACATTGATTTCAGAATTATGGCATGATATAATGGAATTGCAAAATGGTCAAATGGAAATATTTAGATTATGGAATCAGAAAAATGTGAGCCTGAATTCTCGCTCTACTAGTAACTATCTGCTTGACTTTGCTTAAAGTATATGTCTAAAAAAAAAAAAAAAAAAAACTAGGTGGCCTCAATTCTCTCATCCGTAAAAGGACACTAAATTAGTTATACATTTGCTCTGTAGATTACATATGATAATGTACACAAAGTTCCAAACCCCTAGGTTCTATTTGGAGCCCCGGTAGCAGAGTGGTTAAGAGTTTGGCTGCTAACCAAAAAATGAGCAGTTTGAAACCACCAGATTCTCCTGGAAACACGATGGGACAGTTTTACTCTGTCCTATATGTTCACTATGAGTCAGAATCGGCTTGACAGCAGCAGCAGGTTTTTTGCCTCTTTTTTTTTAGGTTTCAATTCACTTATTAATATATGGTTGCTGGTGTCATAGCTTTTTTCTCAACCTTAGTCTTTGAAGTGTTGTTCTCATTCACATGTCATAATTTACATTTTCTGAGTGTATAAGAATTGAGGAATTAATCTTATTTTACTCTTCTAGAGGGTTCATGTTTTGTTAAATATTTCAGGGTATTTGATTTTGTCTTCCTAGTCTCTGTCTCCTGTTAATGTGAAATCAACCAGTTGTACACACCACCAGTTTTCATTTCCTTTAAGCTTTGTTAACAGAAGTGCCTGTTTGAAGAAACTTGGAAGCGGTAGTTAAAGCCCATACTTTGTCCTCTGCCGAGTTTCCGGTTCCCTGGATCAAAGTAGAGAATTGCTCTAATAGAAGCTGATATGGTATAAAATATCATTTCTTTCTTAACTGATATTCTCGCTCTACAGGAAATATCAGAGCCATCAAGGGTGACTGAAAATTATATCAGCAAGAGTATCAGGAGAATTTAAGCAAAACACACTAAAATTTCAGTGACAAGCCCAAAGGCAGCATGCACCAATAGAGATGCATTTTTTCATGATCCTTTTACAGCATTAGGATCTTAGGGTTCATTGAGTGCAACTCCATCAGAACGGTATTTTAATACACATTTAGTGTCATAAAAGATCCCTGGTGGTGCAGCGGTTAAGCGCTTGACTGCTAACCAGAAGGTTGGTTGTTTGAACCCACCAGTTGCCCCATGGGGGAAAGATGAAGCGGTCTGCTTCAGTAAAGATTACAGCCCAGGAAACTCTATGTGGCAGCTTTGCTCTGTCCTGTAGGGTTGGTGCAAGTTGGAATCAACTCAATGACAACTTTGTGTGTGTGTGTGTTGAGGGTGCGTGTGTGTGCATTATATAACAAACATGAATAAGGCAGATACTTTAGCTTCTGGTTTGGGGTTCAGTCATTGCTCAATGTTTTGATAAAAGAGTGATTTTGTAACTCTATTTTATTTTTATAATTAAAATTTAGAAGTTACATTTAAACTGTGTGCATTTTTCACATATATTCAAAAATTTTATTTAATAAAATATTTTAATGTCTCACATAAACAGTCTGCATGAATACCTTGTCCATGTCGTTGAACAAGATGTGTCTGAAATATTTTGTCAATCCTACCTATTTTTTGGTACAGAGGATGACATTACGTCTCCAAGCTCACACTGCCATTAGATGCTGTTTCTGAGATTTTAATAGAGGTTTTTCAAGTCCAAATATAATGTTCTTAACCTTCTACCACTGCTGTTTTATCTCAGACTCGTGTGTGAAAGGACCGTTAGAATTGCAACCTAGCTGACATTTTTCCTGTGTATGTTAGTCATGTTTTCTATCTAACAGATTTTGTAATGGATTCCTTTAGTAGACTAATCATTTGTCCATTATTCAAAACTTCAGTGCAAGTTTTTATTTTCTTTCACTGTGCTTCTTCCCATCTACCTCGTTCCTCTTTTGTTTCTGACTCTCTTCAGTAAATATTTTGTCGGTCTTCCACGGGCTCTTGAAAGGTAAAGAGAGAAGAGAGGAAGGGAAAGAGAGAGATAGACAAAAAGAGAGAGAAAGAGGATGGAGGATTTTCTTAACAGAAATGAAATTTTTGTGAATTCCAAAGAATACATTAATGCATATTTTATTATTTGACAGATACTAATTATATGATGCCTTTTTCAATTATCTTATTAATATAATTATTAAAATACAATTAGAAGTTATTCTAATAAGGTATTTGTGTGGGTATTCCCAAAAGTTATACACAATATACCTGAATTTACACAGAACTAGCAATTTAATTTATTTTTTTATACTAGAGTTCTTTAATGCTCAAATCACCATTTTTTGCTCTGTATCCCAACATTTTTATCCCAACATTTAGGAAGATATTTATTCTAGGTATTAGAAAAATCTCCCACATGGATCTGTGAAAACATTTTAGGGAAAACAAAGACGTGTACTTTCCTCTCCTTCCAAATTAGCTTGTTCTTTTCTTTTAAAATGACATCTGAATAAGATAAAACTGTAGCAAGTGGCATAGGATGAATATAAATCATTTGTAGAACACTGAGTGAAGTTCCACTCTACGTGTGACAGAATTTTCCACTTCTCATTGATATTGTTAGTTACCCTCAAATCAGTTCCAATTAATGGCAACTCCATTTTCAAAATTACAAAATCTTGTCTGGTCCTGCACTGGCTTCATGACTGTTTGTATGGTCCAGTCCACTGCTGTGGCCAACGTGTTTTTTGAGTGTCTTCCAACCCTGGAGAGTTCCCATAGAGCAAAGGTTATGTACAGAGCTGCTAAGCAAAAGGTCATCAGTTTCAACTCACCAGCTGCTCTGCCAGAGTCAGGTGGGGCAGTCGGCTTCCATAAAGATTAGACCAAAACCAAACCCAGTGCCTTCGAGTCAATACCAACTCATAGCGACCCTATAGGAAAGAGTAGAACTGCTCCATAGAGTTTCCAAGGAGCGCCTGGCAGATTTGAACTGCTGACCCTTTCGTTAACAGCCATAGAACTTAACCACTACACCACCAGCGTGTTACAGCCTTGGAAAGCTGTGGGGCAGTTCTGCTCTGTCCAATGAAGTCGTTATGAGTTGGAATCCACTAGAGGGCAATGCGTTTGGTTTGGTTTGGTCCAAAGTTGGTGGCTTATCTTTAGCATTATATTGGACAGTATTCTGTTAGGATCCATAGGGTTTTCATCAGCTAATTTTTGTAAGTAGGTCTCTGGGCCTTTCTTCCTAGCCTGTCTTAGTCTGGAAGCTCCTCTCAAACCCATCCATCAAAGGTGATCCTGTTGGTATTTGAAATACTCGTGGCACAGCTTCCAGCATTGTAGCAACAAAGAAGCCACCAAAGTAAGGCCAAGTGACGGATGGTCATTTTCACTCCCTTAAATGCTGGAAAATGCAGATGCCAAATACCTAAGGGATAAAACACATCAGTCTGTGACACAATGAAGAAAAAATGAAAGTCCTGAAATCTCACTCCTAAATAAGGTGAATTCCGTATTTAATTGTGTTTTAATCAGTGAGGCTTTCAACTGATATACAGGTGCCTCTTGGATACTTTCTTCTACTTTTTGTTGTTGTTATTGTTGTTGTTTGTTTAGGTACTTTTCTTTATTCGTACTCCACTAAATGAGGAATGGTTTCATGGCATAGAGGAAATAGATAAATAAATGATAACCAAATACTACTTTGTGGCAAAAACAGTGCTTTTATTCTTTTAGGAAAACTTGTAATAAACATCTTCATTAGTAATTTAGGGTGACATTTATTTCATACTTATTGCAGGACTCCATAAGCAACAATAACATATTAAATGGTTTCTTTGGACAGGAATATGAATCTCAAATCCACCCAAGGACTTGCAGGGCCAATGAGCATACAAACAGAGAAAAAAAACAAATACCAAATGCATTGCAGTTGAGTTGATTCCAACTCACAGTGACGCTATAATGACCCCATAGGACAGAGTAGGCTGTAATATTTGCAGAAGCAGGCCATCACATCCTTCTTCTTAGGAGTGGTTGGTAGATTTGAACCTCTGACCTCTAGGTTAGCAGACAAGCACTTAACCACTACCCAACAGGGCTTCTTATGAATAGAGAACATCTTAAAATTGTCATTAAGGTAAGCATTGAAAAACAGTAATAATGATATAATAAGCTGAAAAGGTAAAAAGGACAACTTAATAATATGTTTGTTTTTTTAAAGAAACATAAAAAAAGAATCAATATCCTGTTTTTCTCTGCATACAAGGTGCATTTATCTCCAGAATACCACCTGATACTCTGCTCACCACTGTTCTAGAAATGTCAATGGAATGGAATAATTAAGAGAAAAGAGCACATAAAATGATTGGTCTCTTGAAGGCTGCCTTCTAAGACAACTTGAAATGTAAGTCTAAATTACCCTATTCTGTAGCCAATTGAGAATATTTTAAAATTAAATCATTTTCACATAGTTTTCCTCATTTAAATTCAATCCAGTCTTGTATGTGGTTAGCGCTGTTGTTCTCATCTGACAATCGAGGACATTAAGGAAAGGTGCTGATGAACACTGCAGCAAATTCTGGACTAGTGTATCAGTGTGTACTTTCAATCCTATTGTTTCTGGATTTTGAAATTTCTCTATTCATTGGTCTAATTTATGTGGTTCTCAAAAATATAAGATTTTATAGTTTTGAGAACCACATAAATTGGCAAGTTTTTTGTTTGTTTCTTTTAACATGACAAGTTTAACTAAGGATTGAAACTGTTTCATTCTTATATTTATCCAGTAAATTGTATCCACATGAGCCCAACTACATTGTCACTGCCTATCACCCTTCTAGAGGAGAAAAGTTGTTCAGTGGTTGAATTCTCACCTACTCTGCTGGAATGCCAGATGTGATTCCCATTAGTCAGTGGAAGCTTACATTTTGCTATGATACTGAATAGATTTCAGTGAAGCTTGCAAATTAAGATGACCTAGGAACTAAGGCCTGGTGATCAACTTCTGAAAATTAGCCAACAAAAACTCTGTATATCACGATGCTCTGATCCCTTTGTGCATTTCTCTTGGTGTCAATGGCGTAGGGTTGCAACGTAGCCATCTACAAACCACTTTGACAACCTCAATCTTTTCTCCCTTTATCATGATGTTGCTTATTGGTCCAGTCGTGAGGATTTTTGTTTTTCTCCAGTTGAGGTGTAATCCATACTGAAGGCTGTGGTCCTTGATCACCAGTAAGTGCTTCAAGCCCTCTTCACTTTCAGGAAGCAAGGTTCAGTCCAATTCAGTTGCAAGCCAATTCAAAAGCAGTTGACAAAAACAACCCATTGCTGCCTAGTATGTTATTACCCCATTCTAAAGAAAAAGAAGATGAGAATGTAGTTGAGTCCACTCTGTTTTCACAGGATATCAGGATATTGCCATTTATGACTTTCCAGTATCAACTGAAATGTCAGTGTCGTCATCAGGACTGGATCCCTACAGGTTTCAGTTGAAGAACGTCACTGAAGTCACCATGTTTATATTGCTGGGCTTCACGAATGATTTTGAGCTGCAAGTCTTTCTCTTTGTACTATTTCTAGGAATCTATGTTTTCGCTCTGGTGGCAAATTTGGGACTGGTTTTACTAGTCATGGTAGACTCTCGTCTCCACAACCCCATGTACTATTTTCTGAGTGTGTTATCTTTCTTAGATGCCTGTTATTCTTCAGTTGTCACCCCAAAAATGTTAGTCAATTTCCTGGCAGAGAATAAAGCCATTTCATTTACTGCATGTGCAACACAGATGCTGCTCTTTGTCACTTTTGGGACCACAGAATCCTTTCTTTTGGCAGCAATGGCAATGGCTATGTAGCAATCTACAAGCCACTTTCATATTTAGTTAACATGTCACCCAGAGTCTACGTGCCACTCATCACTGCTTCATATGTTGGTGGTTTTTTAAATGCTACTTTACACACCGTAGCAACTTTTAGCCTCTCCTTCTGTGCATCCAATGAAATTAGACACGTCTTTTGTGATATCCCTCTACTCCTTGCTATCTCCTGCTCTGACACTCACATCAACCAGCTTCTGCTCTTCTACTTGGTGGGTTTTCTTGAGTTGTGCAATATCCTGATTGTATTGTTCTCTTATGGTTTCATTTTTATGGTCATTCTGAAGATGAAGTCTGCTGAAGGGAGGCAAAAAGTGTTTTCAACTTGTGGCTCTCACCTAACTGGAGTATCCATTTACCATGGAACAATCCTCTTCATGTATGTGAGGCCAAATTCCAGCTATGCTTTGGACCATGACATGATAGTGTCTACATTTTACACCATTGTGATTCACATGGTGAATCCCATCGTCTACAGTTTGAGGAACAAAGATGTAAAAAAAGCAATGAAAAAATTGTTTCAGAAGAATTGGTTCATAAATAAAGCACATTTTTAGCACATTATGAAACTGAAAAGAATGTTGGGTGTCAGTCCATATTTCTGTGGTTTGAATCTAGAGGAAATGTCTTGCTTTTATTTAAAAGGGAATATTTTTCTTGTTCTAGAATTTTTTCAAAAATGCATTAATCAACCTTCAAAGGCAGTTTACACGTGCAGATCAGTTGTATCATCTATATGCCTATAGGATTATTTTCAAATTTACCGACATTAAACATTCATTGGTACGTTTATGTGACTATGATAATTTTTTGTTTAACTTGCTTTTGCTTAGAATAAAGATGATGTCTTGGGAACTCTACGACTTTACACATTCTCACACTGTTTAAAGTAAGTCTTCAGGAAACATTTGGAAGTTCATTTCCCATTCTGGAATCCCTCTGAAGGACATCTCAATGATTACTAGCCCCTTATGCTTTCACACGGTCACATCCATCTAGGCCTTGTGTATGCCTTCTGCACTGTTAGGTGCAGCACCAGAAACATTGATTCCATTATTACAGTTTTTCTTTGCTATTGTCCAATCACAGAAATTGATTGGACTCATTCTGAAATTCCTGAGAGTCTAGGTGGTAATATTTATTTAGTGTATACTTAAGACTCAGTAAAAACAAACATATAGCTTAGAGAATAATCTACAACTGGCTACTACGTGTGGTTGCTCCAAAAACAGCACCATGATAAATGATGAAGAAATTGAAGTTGTGAAGGATTTCATTCTCCTTGTGTCAGTAATCAGTGTACAAGGATGCAGCAGTAAAGAAATCAGTGTATTGAATTGGGCAAATCTACTGCAAAATGCCATTCTTAAGTCTTATTTATTTATTTATTTTGTTAATGACATAGTCTTATCTTACAGTTCAGGGGTCAGGAGTCCAAAGTGTGTCATTTTAGTTTTATTATTATTGTGCTGATAATATACCCACCAAACCATTCACCAACACAACTTTCACATTTATAATTCCATAACTTTGATTGCATGTTTCCAGTTGTACAACCATTATTGTTCTCTTTTCCCAAAATATTCCACCACCATTAATATAAACTCAATGCCTCCCATATGAAAAATCCCCCTTTTTCCATCTATCTCACCTCTGGTACCACTAAAATTCTTTTTTGCTATCGTTGAATTCCAGAGAGCTGGTTCTGATTTATAGCAAAACTGTGTACAATAGAACAAAGCAGGGCCTGGCAGTGTTTTGTTGTGTTGTACATAGGGTTGCAATGAGACTGAACTGACTCATTAATATGGAACAAAAACTACAGTGACTAACGATATTATTTTCATGTGCTTTCTGGAAATTTGAATATCCTCTTTGGTGAACTGTCTAATCAAGTCCTTTGCCCAATTTATTTATTTATTTTGGTGGGAGGGCAGTGCAGGGCTTGGTTTCTTTTGGTCGTTAAATTGCAGAAGTTCTGCATATATTTTGGAAATTACACCCTTATCTGATATACGGTTCTCTAAAATTTTCTCCAGATTTGTAGGTTATCTTTTTTAGTTTGTAGATAAAGACCTTTGATGTACAAAATTATTTAATTTTTATGAGGTCTGCATATCTACTTTGATTTTTCAGTTCCAGTTTTTTTTTTTTTGTCATATCTGATGATCTATTGTTAAACGCTATGACTTAGTTATCTAGTGCTGCTATAACAGAAATACCACAAGCAGATGCCTTTCACAAAGAGAAGTTTATTCTCTCAGTCTGTTGTTGTTAGGTACCACCGAGTTGACTCTGACTCATAGTGACTCTGTGTACAAAAGAATGAAACACTGCCCTGTCCTGAGTTATCATCACAATATTTGTAAGGTTTAAGCCCCTTGTTGCAGCCACTGTGTCAATCCATCTCATTGAGAGTCTTCCCCTTTTTGGCTGACCCTCTTCTTTACCAAGCATGATGGCCTTATCCAGGGATTGATACCCTCTGATAACATGTTCAAAGTAGGTAAGATGTAGTCTCGCCTTCCTTGCTTCTAAGGAGCATTCTGGTTGTACTTCTTCCAAGACAAATTTGTTCTTTCTTTGGCAATTCATGATATATTCAATATTCTTCGCCAATTTAACAATTTAAAAGCTTCAATTCTTCTTTGGTCTTCCTTATTCATGGTCCAGCTTCCTTTGATAACTTCAATCTTTTCTCCTTTCATCATGATATTGCTTATTTGCCCAGTTGTGAGGATTTTGTTCTCTTGTGAGATAAAAGGTGGTGCAAGCCACACACTAGGGAACCTCCCTTTACACTGCATCAGGGATGTGACCTGAGTAAGGGTGTTACAGCCCACCCTAATCCTCTTTAACATAATTTAATCTTGCCTCATTAACCATAGGCAAAGATAAGGATTTACAACATATAGGAAAATTACATCAATCACAAAATTGAGGATAACCACACAATACTGGGAATCATGGCCTAACCAAGTTGACACATATTTTTGGTAGACATAGCTCAATCTGTGACACTCCACTCTTTGGCTCCCTGAAATTTATTACCTTGTCACATCGAAAACACATTACCCCGTCATATCATAGCAAATGTCTTAAATTAACTCCAAGTCCAAAATTCAAAATTTCTTCCCCAGACGTAAAACATATAATATAATTTATTAACTTCCAAAGTGCAACGGTGGAACAGGTACAAGCTAGAGATTTCCATTACAAATGGAAGTAATTGGAGGGAAAGAAGGGATAAGGGACATCAAGTAAGTTAGCAGAACATATTACATTAGCACTCAAGGCTTTGAAAATAATTCTCTGTTCTCTGAAACTATTTAGGCAATGACTCTGCCCTCCAAACTCTAGGTATTGGCCATACTGTCTGGATTCTTAGCGGAGGAGTCCCGATCCACCTTCCAGGCCTACTGGGACGGGAACTCTGCACCCTAGGCTTTAGGCGCACTACTCTTCTAGCCCACCTGAGGGGTGATTCCACCCTTAGTAACACCAGAGGTCACGGTTCCACCCTTTGAGACACCAGAAGTTGTGGTCATACCTTTTGAGACTGGGGCAACTCTGCTTTTTGTGTTCCTTTTCTCTTCAGCTTCTGCTTCCTGGTTCCTTGGCCTCTCATCCCCTCAGGCCTCAACAACTGTCTCTGCCCTGCTGTGGCAAGTGTTCCAAAGCTCTGTAGCTCCAATGACAAATGAACGTATGCACCCCACTCCACCAGTAAACTCTGGCTGAGAGGTACTCAGCATTCTCGTTCAGTGGGTCAGCAAGCCTAGTTCCACCAATAAATTCCCAGGGTCAGCCCGCTCCTCAAGGAAGCTTCCTGCACTAAGACACTCAGTTCTTTAGCTCCATGGGTGGGCTTTAGCACCATCTTGCACTGGCCTTCTGCTTCTGCTGTTGCCAGTTCTCTGTCACTTCCAGTCTGTGCCATTACTTCTCACAGTCTGTGTGTCTCCATTATAAAAGCTCTCCTTCCTCCTGAGTTCTCTATACATTCACAATTTCAAAATCACTTCCACATTTTAGGTATCTGTTAGAGCATGACCTCACTCCCTGTAACAAATTCTAACTGAGTTCTCTGGTGCTGCTATAACAGAAATACCACAAGGGAATGGTTTTCACAACCAGAAGTTTATGCTCTCACAGTCTAGAAGGCTAAAATCCAAGTTCAGGGTGTCACATGTAGGGAAAGGCTTTCTCTCTTTCCTCTAAAAGAATATCTTTGCCATCAGTATTCCCCTGGTCTAGGAACTTCTCTGCACAGGAACCCTAGCTACAAAGGACGTGCTCTACTCCCAGAGCTGCTTTCATGGTGGTATGAGGTCCTCCACTCTCTGCTCACTTCCCTTTCATCTCTTGTAAGATGAAACGTGATGCAGAACACACCTCAAGGAAACTCCCTTTACCTTGTATCAAGGATGTGACCCGAGTAAGGGTGTTACACCCCATCCTAACCCTCTTTAACATAAACTAATCTTGGCTCTTTGACCACAGACAGAGATTAGGATTTGCAACCCATAGGAAAATGACATGAATCACAAAATGGAGGACAACCATACAATGCTGGGAATCATGGCCTAGCCAAGTTGACACATATTTTGGGGGGACACAATTCAATCCATGACACACTACATCCTACAGCCTCACTCTCACCTTTTCTCTTAATAATTTTAGTTTTCACAGATCTTTGATCTATTTTGAATTGATTTTTTTGTGTGGTATAAGGCCTGGATACTGTTTCATTCTTCTGCGTGTGGAAATTCAGTTTTCCCAGCACCATTTCTTGCAAAGACTCTTCCTTCCCCATTGAATAGTTGACCATAGGTGTGTGGATTTATCCCTGGACTTTCATTTGCATTCCTTTGGTTTATACCTCTATTAGTACCAGAGGGTTTTAATTACTGTAATTTTAGTATATTATGATATTAGGATGTGTTATTCCTCCTGCTTTAGTCTCATTCTTCAAGATTGCTTCAGCAATTCCAGGTCCTTTGCCCTTCCATGTAAATTTGAGGATTGTGTTTTTTTCCATTTATGCAAAGAAGGCTGTTGGAATTTCAGTGGTAATTGCAAGAAGCTCGTTTTAATAATATCGAGTTTTTCAATCCATTAGCACAGAACCGTCATATGTTATTTAGGTGTTCTTTAATTTCTTTCGGTAATGTTTTATAGCTTTCAGTGTATAAGCCTGTAACTTCCTTGGTTAAATTTATTTCTAGGTATTTTATTCTTTTAGATGTTGTAAATAGACTTGCTTTCTACATTTCCTTTGAGGAAAAATGGTTTCTCTGACATGGCTTTCTGGCCCAGCATTTACAATCCACTTGTTATGGATTGAATTGTTTCCTCCAAAAGTGTGTGTCAACTAAGCTAGGCCATGAATTCCAGTTTTGTGTGATTGTTCATCAATTTGTCATCTCATGTGATTTTCCTATGCGTTATAAATCCCAATTCTATGATGTTCATGAGGCAGGATTAGAGGCAATTATATAAATGATGCAGGACTCAATCTGCAAGATTAGATTGCATTTTCAGTCAATCTCTTTTGAGATATAAAAGAGAGAAATGAGCAGAGAGACAGGGAGACCTTCTACCACCAAGAAATTAGAGCCTGAAACAGAGCACATTCTTTGCACCCAGAGTCCCTGCACTGAGAAGCTCCTAGACCAGGGAAAGATTGATGACAAGATCCTTCTCCTGCACCTGACAGAGAAGGAAGGCCTATGCCTGGAACTGGCACCCTGAATTTGGACTTCTAGCCTCCTAGACTATGAGGGAATAAGTTTTCTTTCTGTTAAAGCTACCCACTTGTGGTGTGTCCCCACCAATGATGACTTCACCAGGGACTGGCTGTTCACAAAGTCTGAGCCTCGCTGTTCTCCACACATGCTTCCTCCTGAGACTTATGGTATCAGAGTGGAGGTGCACCAGTGGGCCTTTTCTTTATTCTTTGTGCTCAGGCTTCCCTGCCTGTGGTGCCTTCACTAGGGCCTGGATGTTCACAGAGTCCGGACTTCACTAACTTTGTACCTGTTTCTGCTGCCCCAAGATGGCCCGAAAAGATCCTATACAACTCAAACTGTTTGATATCTGCCAGATATCTGATATTCTAATATTCTATCACATAGAATATTAACAGTTTTCTGTATAAAACCCTGTCTCTCCTGTTATAACTTTCTATCCATGTGTTGACAGTAAAATTATGTCTATTTAATATCTCTTGTATTAAATTTTCAATAAGCTTACATGTATGCCTCATAGAACTATGAAACTAAGACCTTGTAGTTCAGATGGGAAGTTTTGTTATTTTTAGTAAACAATTACAAATTCTGACATATGTTATGCTTTCATATTCTTTGATAATATACATGTTTACAGAGTTTTGAAAGAGTTATGCAGGTTATATTCCCAGAAGGAGGGAACTGGCTTACAGGAAATTTAGTTTGTTAACCAATGCTATATAGCAATTTTTTTTTTTTACATAGCTAATTAGCATCAGAGCTAGGACTATATTCTGTATCATTAGATTTGTTTTCCAATCCTAAACCATAAAGTTTTGCAGCAAAGCATCAGTTTTCCAGAGACCACAGCAATTCATTTAATCATTTTTATCAAGTAGTTCATTGTTCCAGGACAGTTCTCTTGTTATTGCAGGGAGAAAAAAATCTTGTTATTTTTCAGTCCCAGAAGAGAGTTAGCATTCTCTCTCCTTGGTGCATCCCCTGTGGACTACAAGAAGAGCTCCAGAAATGGATATAAGAATCCAAACACAATCATTGCATACTTGAATTGAGTGAGCAGTTCAGTTCCATAGGTAAGAGGAAATATTTACAACACTACAAAATATTTTAGAAGTTTAACCATTAATTTTCAACTAGAGTATACACCTAGTTTTAAAGTAAATTTGAATTAGGTGATTCTGGTTAATTCAGATTTGTATTAAAAACTGAAGATTTCCTGAGAACACAGCAAAGAAAACAGAAGGGACTCCATACATATTTATGTCAATAGAGATGTAAATCAGAAATTTGTTTTAATTTTCTTTATGGATGATAATCAGAATAGGAATAGTAGAAATAAGGGACTATATTTAAAAAAAAAAAAAAAAGATTGTGAGGATGATGTAGGGCCAGGCAGTGTTCTGTTGTATGTGTAGTCACTATGAGTCCAAACTGACTTGATGGCACCTAAAAACAGCAACAAATACAAAAATCAGGGAAATTATTAAATGAAGAGGAAATGAGCTTTCAACCACCATTTGGCTATATGCTCCTTTGGGATCATATATATATAATTTTTTTTTCCTCATGGAGGGATATAAATTATTTTAAAACATTTTTCTGTAGAAGTAATTTTAATTACATACATATATGTATTTTAATTTCATGGTCTACTTAAGCTGGATTACTTTAAAAAATAATTCAAATATGTGAGGATGTTATTTTGCATTATTTCTCGGGGCTAATGATTCCAGAATAAGGACCTGGCACGGTGGGAATTGCAATATGGTCAAGTGGAAGTAGCTTAGACTGGGATCAGAAAAATCTGGGGTGAATCCTTGCTCGGCTAGTAACTACTGTGTGACCTTGGTCAAGTTTTGTGTCTAGCTGGGCCTTAGTTCTTTCTCTCGTCTATAAAAGATCACCAAATTATTTAGCTTTCCTGGTGCTATGAAGATTACGTTCAGTCATGCGCACAAAATTCCTAGCCCCTTGAGTCCACTTATTAATCTGTAGTAGCTGCTATCACGGCTTTCTTTCGCCTCAAGCCTAGTCTTTGTAGTACTGCTCTGATGGGCACCGCGTACTTTATGTTTTCTGATAATGACTCTATTAGAGTTAAGGAAGTGATATATTTTTAGTGTTCAAGATGGAACATGTTTTGTTAAACAAAAAAAAGAGAATTCAGAATCTATATTTTTGTGTTCCTAGCCACTATAGCCTCTTAAACTGAAATCAACTAGTCATAAACACAATCATTTGTCATCTAGTCCACTCTGACTCATGACTGTGCTCCACGAGGTTTTCAACAGTGGATTTTCAGAAGTAGATTACCAGGCTTTTCTTCTGAGGTGCCCCTGGGTAGGCTTCAACCTCCATACCTTCGGTTAGCAGCCAATTGCCTTAATCGTTTGCACCACGCATGCGTTCTGTCATAAACACAGTTCTACTTTCCTTAAAGATTAAAAAAAAAAAAAAAAAATTAGCTAACCATAATTCCTGTTTGAAGAAGCTTGGGTGAAGTGATTAAACCTCCTACTTTTTCCTCTATTAAGTCTCCAGCTCCCTGTTGTGAAGCAGGCAGTTGCTCTAACAGGTCTTGATGTGGAATAAAACATACTTACATTCATAAATCACATTCTTGCTCTATGGAGAAGATCAGACCATCAAGTGTGCCTGAAAATATTGTCATCAAGAGTATTTGGAGAATTTCAGCCAAACGCACTGTTATTTTACTGACAAGTCCAAAAGCAGAATGCCGTGACAGAGATGCATTTTTATAATCCTTGACAAGTTATTAAATATGGAGGCCTGGCAGCACAGTAGTTAAGTGCTCAGGCTGCTAACCCAAAGGTCAGCAGTTCAAATCCATCAGCTGCTCCTTGGAATCCCTATGAGGCACTTCCACTTTGTCCTATAGGGTGGCTGTGGGTCAGAATTGACTCTACGACAACAGGTTTGTTTCTGTTTTTTGTTTTTTTTTTTTACAGTCTAGAATATTATGATTCATTGGGCTTAATTTCAATAAAATGATATTTTAATCTGCATATTAGCTTTTAACAAACATGCATAACTAAAAGAAAAATATTTTAGCTTGTGGTTTGGGATTCATTCATTGCTCAATGCTTTGATAAAAAATGTTGATTTTAAAATCCCTGTTTATTTTGTTTTAGATAAATAAAATATGGAGGGCTTATTTTGACTTATTTATTTTTTAGATAAACAAAAAGTATATGCACTTTTCACGTATAATCAAAACTTGAATTTAAAAAATAATATTAACATGTCTCATAAATGAGCACTCTGCCGGGATACCATGTTCATGTAGTGAAACAATGTTTATCGAAATCATTTTGTCCATCTTATCTATTCTTTAGTACAAGAAAGAAGAAGGAAAACTTTAATTTTTCTAGCTCACACTGGCACTAGGTGCTGTTTCTGAGATTTTGATAAAAGTTCATCAAGTCCAGATACAATGCTCTTAACTTTCCACCATTGTTGTCTCAGAAACATCAATGAAATGATGGCTATAATCACAGTCTAGCTGACATTTCTTTTGTTTCTCTTAGTCAAGTTATATTTTGCAGTAGATTTTGAAATGAATTTCTTTCGTACCCTACCTATTGCCATTTTTTTTTCCAAAATTTGCTTGCATATTTTTAATTTAGTTTTACTGAGCTTCTTCCTATCTACCTGATTTCTATTTTATTCTTGACTGTCTCCAGTAAATATTTTTGTTTGTGTTCCATGAAGTCTTGAAAGAGAGAAAAGAGAAAAGGGTGGGAGGAAGAGAGAGAAAAAGAGAATGAGGGATTTTTGAAACAAAAATGTATTTTTTGTGATGCCCCCAAAATATATGGATATGTATTTATTATTTCATGACTTTATTATTTTTTAATATACCATTCAAGCAAAATTACAATACATGATAAGATATTTGAAGATGTGTTCTGATGAATTGTAGATAAATTTGTGGATTTACACAAAAATAGCTACCTTTTAAGACAAGTTGAAAGATACGTCTAATTTCCTCTATTTTCTAGTCATCTGAGAACATTTTAAAATTAAATCATTTTTAATAAGTTTTTATCCTTTAAATTTAATGCAATCTTGTGAGATACATGCTGTTGCTCTCATTTTATCTTAGTTGACATTAAGGAAAGGCATTCATGTATGTTGTAGCTAATTTAAAATGATTAGTGTGTATTTACAAGTCCAATGATTTTAGATTTAAAATTTCCTCTACTCATTCCTCTTTCTACATTTTAAAATCTGGTAATTTGAGAACTGCATAAATTGGCAGGTTTGCTTGTTTGGTTGTTTTTAACATGACAAGTTTAGCCAACAAATGAATGAAACCATTTTTCTTTTTTTTATATAGGAAATTGCTTGCACATGGGCTCATCTACTTTGTCACCGCCTATCCCATCATAACCTAGGATATTATTATGCCCTTCTAGGAAACAGACATGAAGATGTTATCGGGTGCACTCTGTTTCCCAGTATATTGCATTTACAATGTCATCTAGTCAATTCCAACTCAAGGCAATTCCAAATTTATCAGAGTACAACTATGCTCCTTAAGGTTTCCAAAGGCTGATATTTGGCAGTAGATCTCATTCCTTTCTTCTGAGGTGCCTCTGTGTGGAAATGAGCCATCAAACTTTCAATTAGAAGCAAATATGTGAACCATTTGCACCACCCAGTGATTACAGTTGCAGTTGGGAACTATAAATATGAACTGAAATGTCAGTGTTGTTACCAACGCTGGATTCATATAGGTTTCAGATGAAGAACCTCACTGAAGTCACCATGTTTACATTGCTGGGCTTCACAGATAATTTTGAACTGCAAGTCTTTCTCTTTCTACTATTTCTTGCAATCTATGTTTTTACTCTGGTGGGAAATTTGGGACTGGTTTTATTAGTCATGGCAGATGCCCGACTCCACACTCCCATGTACTATTTTCTGAGTGTGTTATCTTTCTTAGATGCCTGCTATTCTTCAGTTGTCACCCCAAAAATATTGGTCAATTTTCTGGCAGAGAATAAAACTGTTTCATTCCTTGGATGTACAATACAGATGCTACTCATTGTCACTTTTGGAACCACAGAATGTTTTCTCTTAGCAGCAATGGCATACGACTGGTATGCAGCAATTTACAACCCACTTCTCTATTCGGTTAACATGTCATCCAGAGTCTATGTGTCACTTATCTCTGCTTCATATGTTGGTGGTATTTCACATGCTACTTTACACACAGTGGCAACTTTTAGCCTCTCCTTCTGTGCATCCAATGAAATTAGACATGTCTTTTGTGATATCCCTCCACTTCTTGCTATCTCTTGCTCTGACACTCACATCAACCAACTTCTACTCTTCTACTTTGTGGGATCTATTGAGATATTCACTGTCCTCATTGTCTTGATATCTTATGGATTCATTTTTATGGCCATTCTGAAGGTGCATTCTGCTGAAGGAAGGCGAAAAGTGTTTTCCACCTGTGGCTCTCACCTAACTGGAGTATCAATTTACCATGGAACAATCCTCTTCATGTACTTGAGACCAAGTTCCAGCTATGTTTTGGACCGTGACATCATAGTGTCTGTATTCTACACCATTGTGATTCCCGTGCTGAATCCCCTCATCTACAGTTTGAGGAACAAAGATGTAAAAGAAGCAATGAAGAAATGTTTCAGAGAAATTTGTTCATAACTAAAGCATATTTGTAGCATTGTAAAACTGAAAAGAATGTCGAGTATCAATTCATACTGCTAAAGTTTGAATCTAGAGAAGAAAGTGTCTTGCTTTTATTTTTCAGTGTGTGTATATCCTAGAATATTTCCAAACAAAGCATTAACAAACCTTCCAAGGCAGAACTTTATGAGCACAGAGAAATCGTCCCATTTACATGGCTGTAGGACAATTTTCAAATGTTCCCATATTAAACATTCAGTGATGGATTATATCCCTGATTACTGTTTGTTTAACTTGACCTTCACTTGCCGGAAAGGTGATGCCCTGAGAACTCCATGACTTCACTTTTCCTCACATCATTTATAGTAAGTCTTCAGCAAACAGTTGGAAGTTAATTTCCCTTTCTGGAATCCCTGTGAAGGGCCTCCCGAAGATTACCAGCCCCTTATGCCCTTACATACTGAGAACCACCTAGGCCTTTGGATATGCTTTCTGCACTGTTTGGCTCAAAATCATATGTCAATTCCATTATTACATTTTTGCCATTGTTTAATCACAAAAATTGATTAGGCTCATTCTGAAACTACTGAGAGATTACACAGTAATATTTGTTGAGAGTACACTGAAGGCTCAGTAAAAATAAATGTACAGCTTAGAAAATAATCTACAAGTGGCCACTATATGTGATTGTTTCAAGCTCTGAAAAATGATTACGCCATTGGACAATCCTTTAATGGTTCTAGTTTATTTCCTCATCCTGCCTTTGTTCTCTAATCACAAGGACAACCCTGCTCTGGTCATCATGAATGACATTTTTCAACAATGATCAGGATCCAGAGAATGGAAAAAGCCCTACATCACCTCAGCTATTTCCTGTTTATGTCGTCTGCTCTTGAACTATTTGTTTTTATTTCAATATTTGTTTATTTTTTGAGTAATTAAGAGCAAAAAGTGTGTTTCATTCAATGAAACCCACTTTCTTCCTACCAGCAGAGGTTGTCTTGTGGCCCTACCACAATAAAATTATCATAACATAGCAATCAAAACAATGTTCCTGTAAAAACCAATTGTCATGGATTGAACTGTGTCCCCCCAAAAATATGTATCAACTTGGTGATGCAGTGATTACCAGTATTGTGTGGTTGCCCTCCATTTTGTGATTGTAATTTTAGGTCAAGGAGGATTAGGGCAGAACAGAAACATTCTTATTAAGGTCACATCTCTGATCCAATGTAAAGGGAATTTCCCTGGGGTGTGACCTGCACTACCTTTTACATTATAAGAGATAAAAGGAAAGGGAAGCAAGCAGAGAGGAGGGACACCTCGTACCACTAGGAGCAGAAAGCATCCTTTAGATCTAGGGATCCTGTGTGAAGAAGCTCCTAGTCCAGGGGAAGGTTGATGAGAAGGATCTTCCTCCAGAGCCAACAGAGACAGAAAACCTTCCCCTGGAGCTGATGGCCTGAACTTGGACTTCTAGCTACTAGAGTGTGAGGAAATAAATTTCTCTTTGTTAAAGCCATCCACTTGTGGTATTTCTGTTACAGCAACACTAGATGACTGAGACACCAATGCTAAAGTGTGAGTTTGAAAAACACTCCAGTAAATTTAAGAGACTCAATTTCTAATGTCTTCTGGTCAATAATGCAAACAGAACTAATACTTTTCTATTGGAAGAAGGAAATACTGGACAACAGAGTGTGGTTTACATATATACTCGAAATTCCTTTAAAAGTTCTAATTTTCAGAGATGCAACATAGACATTTTACCTTCTAAAAATTATACAGTTTGAAGCCCCAGTAACTTAATATTATTTCTTATTATGATCTATTGAGATGGTCTTTCTAGAAGAAGGGAATATTTTGCTTCAAATGTACTCATAAAAATGCATGTTTTACAAAACTCAGTATTTTTGCCGCATTTCTAGAACATTTTTAAATGTTCTATTATTCAAACCGGGCTTTCAAAATCATGAAGGCAAAGATTCAGTCAACATTGTCTCTTGGTTTATCAGTCTTTCAAATAAAAATAATAATAATAATCTTTTGGGAAAGGAAGAGATGAACTGAAGAAATAAGTTTGCACCCAATTATGCCTAAAAATATTTGGTTAATAATCCAGCCATCAAAGTAGACAAGAGTTCATGTCAAATTAACCTATATGAAAATTCCAATATATTTCCTTTCTTTCTTCTAATAAAGTAAAAACCAAATTGTGAGGATAAGACAGTCTCCAATGAGTTATTTGTTCAAGTCAACATGGAAAAATGGTATATTTAAGTATCAATAACTTTTACACTTTATAAATCTCCTCAAATATCTTTCCTTTAAGAAAGATTTGACCTTCCCTGTCCTCTTTCAGCATTTTTTTTAAATATAACACATTGTTCAATATTATAACAAATATTAAATAAAATAGATATAAGTATTTGTTGTTTTCAATATTTGGCTAATAAGGGAGCTCTGGTGGTATAGAGGTTAAAGCTTTTGGGTGTTCACCAAAAGGTCTGTGGTTTGAACCTACCAGGCACTCCGCAGGAGTAAAATGTGGCAGTCTGCTTCCACAAGGACGGTAGCCATGGAAACCTTATGAGGAAACTATACTCTGTCCTACAGGGTCACAATGAGTAGGAATCAGCTAGACAGCAGTGGGTCTGGTTTCATGTAGATCTATCACTATGCTGACACTGTAAATTGCATAAAGGCAGTCATTGTGTCTCTCCTCATAGTTGTGTCTCTGCTCCCCAGGACATAACATTGTACTTGGAACAGTAAGTTTACCTGGAGATATTTATTGAATGAATGGTGAGTCAATGAATGAGTGATAGTTAACAGCAATAGTTAGAACTCATATGCAGCTGATTAGGCACTGCACAATTATGTAAGTGCTTTCCGTATATTAAGTCTCGCCATCATCATAGCAACTCTAAGAAGTGGTTCTACTATTATCTCAGATGAGGAAACAGAGGCACATAAATTTGCTCAAGACCACATAGCTCCTAAGAGTGATAGCCATATTCTAAGTTAAGCTTCCTGGCTACAGGGGCTTCACTTTTAGACAGTTTGGTACGTAGACTAAAAGAACATACTGATCTTTTTCCTTTATCAACTGCATTATTGGGCCTTCAGACAACATCTGATGAGGTATTGAAGGCCTTTATAAAGTCAATGACAGAAAATAGAGAAAAAAAAGTATGTAAGGAGTGTTGGAGATGTGGTTTCCACAGGATTTAACTAGTGATTGGTTTGGTTGAAACATGTGGAAGCTGCAGGTCATGAGCCTGAGTGATCATTAAACCCATACTGAAAGAAAGCCATGTGGTACAGTGGTTAAGTACTTGGCTATTAAATGAAAGGTCATTGATTAGAAGCCAACAACTTTTCTTCAGGAGAAAGATGTGACAGTCTGCTTCTTTAAAGATTTATAGCCTTGGAACCCTACGTGGCGGTTCTAACCTGTCCTACAGGGTAGCTACCTGTTGGAATAGTTTCTGTGGCACTGAGGTTTTTTTTTTTTTTTTTGCAAAATACTATACTACAGAGGGTTAGTGAGAAAGAAAAAAACCAAAAACCCTCAATGAGATGGATTGACACAGTGGCTGCAACAGTGGCCTCAAGCATAACAAGGATTGTGAGGGTGACATAGGACCAGGCAGTGTTTCATTTTGTTTTACATAGTGTTGCTATGAGTAGAACCCAACTTGATGGCACCAACAACAACAACAATACTGATTCTGAAGTTTCTTAACATTTTCACGGTAGAGAACTAAAGTCACAGATAGATATCACTCTGGCTACACCAGTGAAGTAGGCCAGACAAGGAAACATTATAAGGGATAAAGGGAGCCGTAACATCATGATAGAGAGCTCAATTTGTCAAGAAGACTTAACAATTTGAAAAGTATACACAGTGAAAATAAAATTTCAAAATGTATGAAACAAACTTTATCAGAATTGAAAGGAGCAATAAACAAATAAAAAATGCCCACCCAGCCCAAAATACACAATTATAATTGGAGGTTTGCACTTTCATTTTTTTTTTCTCTCAGTAACTGCTAAAACAAATAGACAGGAATTCAGTAGTGTTATTTATTTCATGTGTTTTATGATTTGTCCCTGAATGGTACAAATAGCTAATGCTAACAACAGCATACTTCTAAATAAACCATCAGTCAAGAAGGATATCACAAGGGAAATTACAATATATTCTGAATTGACTGAAATGATCATAGAACAATTCTAAATCTGTGGGAGGTTACATCTCTCTTTTATATATCAAAAGAAATTGATTCAAGATGCAACCTAACCTTGTAGATTGAGTCCTGTTTCATTAACACAACTGCCTCTAAACATGCCTCGTTAACAATTTAGAGGTAGGATTTATGACACACAGGAAAATCATACCAGATGACAAAATGGCGGGGGATCACACAGTACTAGGAATCAGCCAAGTTGACACACATATTTGGGGAACACAATTCAAACCATAACATTCCACTTTTTGGTCTCCAAAAATTCATATCCTTGCCACAGTAAAAGATATTCACCCCATCATATCACAACAAAAGTCTTAAATCAACTCCAAGTCCAAAATTCAAAAATTCTTCTACATCTGTGAAGTCTATAATAACAAATTATCTGCTTCCAAGTACAATGGTGGAATAGACACAAACTAGACATTTCCATTACAAATGGGAGCAGTTGAAGGGAAAGAAGGGATAATAGGCACCAAACAACTCAGCAGAACACATTACATTAGGCCTCAAGTCTTCAAAGTGATCCTCTGCTCCCTGAGACCATTTGGGCAATGGCCCTGTACTCCAGACCAGGTACTGGCCACACTTTTTGGATTCTGGGTGGAGGCCCCTTGGCCCTGGGCTTCCACTCTGCCTTCCAGGACCACCAGAATGGCAACTCTACTTGCTTCTTGTGTTTCTTGTCTCTTCAGCTTCTGTTTTCGTGGTTCATTGGCCTTTCGGCCCCTTGGGCCTGGCCAGCCAAATCTGCCCTGCTGGGGCAAGCCTTCCAAAATTTTTCAGCTCCACAAGAAGTGCCTGGAGGCACCCCAATTCACTGTAAACATCCACCAGAAGACACTCAGCTTTCTTGCTTCGTGGGTTGGCTCCAGTGCTGTCTCATGCTGGTCTCCTGGTTCTGCTGCTGCCATTTCTCTGCTGCTGTTCTCTGTGCTGCCTCTTGCCATCTGTGCCACCTCCAGTGTCACAGCTCTGCTCACCTTCTTCTGACTCCTCATCAGAATTGGCTTTGATGTCCATGATTCCACCAACAGTCTTTTCAAAGCAATCTCCGCTTTTATTATTAAGCACTTTAAAGCTCTTTTAACTCCTACCCATTCACAGTTTCAAAACCAGTTCCCCATTTTAGGTATCTGTTAGAGATGCTCTGCACTCTCCTGGTACCAAATTTGATACACATGTTTATTTTTATCAATAGTCAATGTCCATGGATACAGCAGTCAAGAAATCAAACAGTGTATTGCATTGGGCAAGTCTGCTGCAAAAGGCCTTTTTTAAAATAAATAAATAAATAAATAATATTATCTTACAGTTCTGGAATTCAGAAGTCCAAAGTGGAGTGGGTCTTTATTATTATTATTATTTTTGTGCAGAAAATATACCCACCAAAACATTTGCCCACACTACTTCCACATTTACAATTCAATGACATTGATTACATTTTTCATATTGTGCAATCATTATTGCTTTTTCCAAAATACTTCACCACCATTAACATAAACTCAGTGCTCCCCCATACAAATACTTCCCCTTTCTCCCTCCTTCTTACTTTTGGCACCATTAATAATCCTTGGTGTCCGTATATTTCTCATTTTATATAAGTGACATCTTCCATCTTCCAATATTTGTCCTTTTTTTACTGACTTATTTCACTCAGCATAATGTTTTTAAGGCTCATCCATGTTGTGACATACATCAGAACTTCATTTCTTTTTACAGCTCGATAATATTCTATTGTATGTTTATACCCCGTTTGTTTATCCATTTATCTGTTGATAGGCATATTGGTGGTTTCCACCATTTGGCTGTTGTGAAAAGTGCTGCAATGAACATTGGTGTAAAATTTTCTGTTTCTGTTCCTGCCTTCACTTCTTCTGAGTACATTACCTAAGACTGGGATTACTGAATCATGTGGTAATTCACTGTTCAACTTTTTGAGGAACTATGAATCAATCTGTTCTCCACAATAGCGCCACCATTTTACATTCCCAACAGCAGTGGATTTCGGTTTCAATTTCTCCACAACCTCACCAATGCTAGTTTTACATTTTTTTAATCATTGCCATTCTAATGGGGGTGAGGTGTTATTTCATTATGGTTTTGATTTGCATATCCCTAATGGCTAATTAGAAACCCTGGTGGCACAGTGGTTAAGTGCTACGGCTGCTAACCAAGATGTCGGCAGTTGGAATCTGCCAGGTGCTCTTTGGAAACTCTATGGGGCCATTTTACTCTGTCCTATAGGGTCGCTATGAGTAGGAATCGACTCGAAGGCACTGGTTTTTTTTTTTTTTGGTAATGGCTAATTATATTATTTTCATGTGCTTGTTGGCCATTTGAATATGCTCTTCTGTGAGTTGACTGATCAAGTCCTTTGTACAGTTTTTGGGGGGAAGGATTCATATTGGGACAAATTTTACAAATGGTGAAAGAATTAATCAATTCCCATTTTTTGTGGCATAAGGCTATTCAGTTTTTTTCACCACCATTGTTTAAAAAGTGTGTCCTTTCTCCATAGGTTTTCCTTGGCATTTTTATAAAAAATCAGTTGACCATGTATGCGTGAATATCTTTCTGAACATTCTATTCTGTTTCATTGACGTATGTGTCTATTTTTTAGCCTATATACCACATTTTTTTTTATTATTTTAACATAAGATAAACCCAAAAATTAGATTATGGGAATCTTCAAACACTGTTCTCCTTTTTCAAAATAATTTTTACTGTTTTAGTTCTTTTGCTTTTTTATATAAAATGTGGAGTCAGTTTGTTAAGGGCTACAAAAAAATGTTGCATTTTAATTGAAATTACATTATATCTATAGATCAATTTGGGATTGCATTTAATGAACACATTGATTAATCCCAACTGGGTTGCCCACCAGTATCAATGTATCATCCTTCCTTCCTTCCTTCTTTCAATTCAGATTCCATGACCAATAATTACTGTCTACTTAGAATCTCTTCCTATGGGGCCTAGACACCTATGTACTTTTTACAATGTTTCCAAGAGTTCTTTAAGTACATATTCTTAAGGACTTTCTAAAACTCCTCATGTACTCTTCTATAAATTTGTATACAGGATTCCCAAGACAGAAAAAACCCTCTACAACACAAAAAGTTTGACCTTTAACTCCACCTTACTTTTAATATTCTAATGTTCTGTCCCATAGAATAATATAGCTGTCTGCATATTGCTCCATCTCTCCTACCACAAACTCTCAATGAGCTTATATCTATCCCTCACACCTCTTTGATACCTAGCACGTTATAATTAAGATGTGAAGTATATAAATTGGATTTTAGGGAATTTGATTTTATAATCCAATGGCCCATACCTAATTAGCATCAGAGCAAGAACTATGCCCTGTATCATCAGATTTCCAATCCTTTGCCATAAGCTTTTCAACTGAAGAATCATTTTTTTAAAGACCAACGTGATTCATTTAATTATTTTTATCATGTAATTTATTGTGCCATGACCATTCACTTGTTCACTGCCTGGGGGAAAAAAAAAAAAAAACTAATTTCTTTTCTGTTCCAGAAGAGAGTCAGTGTGTTTTCTCCTTGGGGAATCCCCTATGGCCTATAAGAAGGCCTCCAGAAGCTGGTATAAAAATCCATACTTATAATAGGCATAAAAAAAAAAGTGCATAGCAAACTTTAAGTAAGCAGTTCCACAGGTAAGAGGAAAAGCTTTTTATCACTTACAAACATTTTAGAAGCTAGAAACTTGAATCTCACACTAGAGTATATGACTTAATATTTAAAGCTGAAATAGGTGATTCTAGTTAATTCAGTCTTGTATTGGAAATTGAATCACACCTTTTCCTGAGAAAATAGCAAAGAAAACAGATAGGACTCTACATATTTTGCTTGATAGAGGTACAAATCAGATATTTGCTTTAATTTTCTTAGTAGATGATAATCCGAATAGAAGCACTATAATTAAGAAGCTATATTTAAAAATCAAGGAAATCATTAAATGGAGAGAAAATGACACTTCAATCAGCATTTAGGTATATGCTACTTCAGGATTTGCTTTCTCTTGAAAAAATACAAATTAATTTTAAATTTAATTTACTTTAGAAGCCATTTTAGATTTTTTTTTTTTTAATTAATGGTCCCTTGAAGCTGGTTGAATTTAAAAAAGAATTAAAATATGTGAGGATATTATTTTGCAATTTTCTAGGGAATATTGATTCCAGAATTATGACATGATATAGTGGAATTGCAATATGCTCAAACGGAAATACTTTAGACTATGGAGGTGAGCCCCAATTCTCTTATCTCTAAAACGACACTAAATTAGATAGTTTTAAGGTTGCTCTGTAGATGGCATCTGATAATGTGCACAAAATTCCTAAACTCTAGGATCTGCTTAGAGCCCTGGTGACACAGTGATAAAGAGTTTGGCCGCTAACAAAAATGTCAGCAGTTCAAATCCACCAGCAACTCCTGGGAAACCCTATGGTGCAATTCTACTCTGTCCTATAGGTTCGGTGTGAGTTGGAATGGACTTGACAGCAACAGGTTTGTTTGTTTGTTTTTAAGGTTTAGATCCACTTAATACATGGTAGCTGGTGTCATAAAAAAAAAAAAAACCTAGCTCTCTTCTCAAACTTAGTATTTGTGGTATTGTTCTCATGAATGTCTGATACTTCATATTTTCTGACTGTATCAGAGCTGAAGGACTAATTTTGTTTTACTCTTCTAGATGGTCCATGTTTTCTTAGAAATTTCAGGGTATTTGTTCTTGTCTTTCTAGTCTCTTTCTCCTGTTAATGTGAAATCAGCTAGTTGTAAACATAACCAGTTCTGATTTCCTTAAAGATTGCTTAACAGAAATGTCTGTTTGAAGAACCTTGGAAGAAGTAGTTAAACCCCATACTTTTTCTTTTGTCAAGTCTCTGGTTCCCTATAGGGAAGTAGATAATTGCTCTAATAGCAGTTGATATGATATAAAATACGCCTATCATTCATGAATCAAATTCTTGCTCTACAGATAGGATCAGAGCCATCAAGGGTACCTGAAAACTATATCAGGAAGAATATCAGGAGAATCTAAGCAAAACACACTATTATTTCAGTGATAAGCTTTTTTAAGCTCACAGGCATAATGCAGTAATAGTGGTGAGTTTTTATGATCCTTTACAGCATAGACTCTTAGGGTTCATTTGGTATAATTCCAATAGAATGGTAGTTTAATACGTGTTTAGTGTTATAAAGCAGCCCTGGTGGTGCAGTGATTAAGTGCTCATCCGCTAACCAAAAGCTTGGCAGTTCAACCCACCAGCTGCTCCATGGGAGAAAGATGCGGTAGTCTGCTTCCATAAAGATTACAGCCTGGGAAAACATAGGGGCAGTTCTACTCTGTTCTATAGGGTCACAATGAGCTGGAATCAACTCAATGACAAGTTTTGTGTGTGTGTGTATGTGTGTTTGTGTGTGTCATATAATAAACAAGTATAACTAAAAGAAAAACATTTTAGCTTCTGGTTTGGGGCTCAGTCATTACTCAGTGTTTTGATAAAAAAAGATTTTGTAACTTCCTATTATTTTGTTTTAGACAAATAAAATTTAGAAATTACATTTGAATTGTGTGCATTTTTCACATATGATCAAAAATTTAATTTAATAAAATATTTTGATACCTCACATAAATAAGCACTCCACGTGAATACCATGTTCATGTAGTTGAACAGGATGTGCCTGAAACATTTTATCAGTCTTACCTATTGCTTGGCATAGAGGATGACATTACTTCTCCACGCTCACACTGTCACTAGGTGCTATTTCTGAGACTTTAATAGATGTTTTTCAAGTCCAAATACAATGTTCTTAACCTTCCATTACTGCTGTTTTATCTCAAACTCGTATGTGAAGAGACTGTTAGAATTGCAACCTAGCCGACATTTCTCCTGCATATGTTAGTCAAGTCATGTTTTCTAATAGATTTTGTAATGGATTCCATTAATAGACTAATCATTTGTCCATTATTCAAACTTTCATTGCATATTGTTATTTCCTTTCACTGTGATTCTTCCTGTCTACCTCATTCCCCTTTTGTCTCTGGCTCTCTTCAGTAAAAATTTTGTTTGTCTTCCTTGGATTCTGGAAACGAAAAGGGAGAAGAGAGCAAGGGAAAAGAGAAATAGACAAAAAGAGAGAGAAAGAGGATGGAGAATTTTTTGAACAGAAATTAAATTTTTATGAATTCCAAAGAATACATTAATACAAATTTTATTAATTGTTTGAGGCCTTTATTGTCTTATTAAC
The DNA here is from genome assembly GCF_024166365.1 of Elephas maximus indicus. Lineage (NCBI taxonomy): Eukaryota > Metazoa > Chordata > Mammalia > Proboscidea > Elephantidae > Elephas > Elephas maximus. The sequence continues at coordinate 106,328,445 of NC_064825.1, read as the reverse complement.
ATAACTATTAAAATACAATTAGAAGGTATTATAATATGATATTATTGTGTGTATTCCCAAGAGTTATGTACAAATTACCTGGATTTACACAGAACTAACAACTTAATTTAATTATGTTTTTTATACTAGAGTTCTCTAAAGATCAAATGAGTATTTTTTGCTCTGTAACCCCACATTTATGAAGCCATTTTTTCTAGGTATTAGAAAAATCTCCCACGTGGATCTGTAGGGAGCATTTTAGAAAAACAAAGACATGTACCTTCCCCTCCTTCCAATGGTAATAAAGCTGATTAGCTTGCTCTCTTCTTTTAAAACTACATCTGAATAAGACAAAACTGTGGCAAGTGGCATGCGATGAATATAAATCAATTGTAAAACACCGAGTGAAGTTCCACTGTACATATGACAGATTTTTCACTTCCTATTGTTGTTTTAAGCTCCCATTAATGGCAGCTCCATTTACTAAAGTACAAAATGTTGCCTGATTTTGCACTGTCTTCATGATTATTGGTATGGTCCAGTTCACTGTTTTGGCCACCATGTATTTTGAGTGTCTCCCAACCTAGGGGAGTCCTGGTGGTGCAACGGTTATGCTCTGGGCTGCCAACCAAAAGGTCAGTAGTTTTAACTAACTAGCTTCGCTGCCAGAGAAAGGTGGGTCAGTCAGCTTCCATAAAGGTTACAGCCTTGGAAAACCTATGGGACAGTTCTACTCTGTTATGAGTCAGAATTCACTAGAAGGCAACAGGTTTGGTTTGTTCCAAGCTTGATGTCTTATCTTTAGCCCTATATTGGACAATATTCTGTTAGGATCCCTAGTATTTTCATTGGCTAATTTTTGGAAATAGATCTCTAGGCCTTTCTTCCCAGTCTGTCTTAGTCTGGAAGCTCGTCTCAAAAACCTATCGACCAGGGATGACCCTGCTGGTATTTGAAATACTGATGGCGTAGCTTCCAGCATCATAGCAACAAGCAGGCCACAATAGTATGACAAACTGACAGATGAATGGTGGTTTCACTCCCTTAATCACTGGAAAATACAGATGCCAAACACTTAATGAATCAAACGCATCAGTCTATGACACAATGAAAAAAAAAAAAAGGAAGCCTTGAAATCTCGCTCCTAAATAAGTTAAATCCACTCTTCAATTGTGTTTTAATCAGTGAGGCTTTCAGTTGAGATTCTGGTGCTTCTTTGATTTTTTTTTTCTTCTTTTTTTTATTTTTCCATGCATTTTTCTTTATTCGTACTCCTATAATGAGAAGCAGTCTGATGGCATAGACCAAAAAACAAAAACAAAAACAAGCCCATTGCTGTCGAGTAGATTCCGACTCCTAGCGGCCCTACAGGACAGAATAGAAGTGCCCATAGAGTTTCCAAGGTTAGCTGCCATAGCACTTAAGCACAGGCCACCAGAGTTTACTGATGTTAGAGAGGAAATAAATACATAAATAAAAAACAAATACCACTTTGTGGCAAAAATAGTGGTTTTATTCTTTTTGCAATAGCTTTATTAGTAATTACTGGGCAATATGTGATTTGTAATTATTGGGCAATATTTATTTCATGGAAACCTGGGTGGGGTAGTGGTTAAATGCAATGGCTGCTAACCCAAAGGCCAGCAGCTAGAATCTACCAGGCACTCCTTGGAAACTCTATGGGACAGTCCTACTCTGTCCTATAGGGTCTCAATGAGTCAGAATTGACTCGATGGCAACAGGTTTTTTTTGTTTTTTAATTTAATTTCATAGTTATTCCAAGATTGCATAAGCAACTAGAATATATTAAAGAAACAGTTATGGTTTCTTTGGGCAGGCATAGTCTCTCAAATTCACACAAGGACTTGCAGGGCTAACGAGCATACAAATAGAGAGAAAAAACAAACAAATGCTTTGCAGTTGCATTCATTTGGACACATAGTGACCCTGTAGTGACCTTATACGACAGAATAGAAAAGCCCTGTAGGCTGTAATGTTTACAGAAGCAGCCTGTCCCATCTTTCTCCTGCTGAGTGGCTGGTAGATTCAAATGGCTGACCTTTAGGTTAGCAACAAGCACTTAACCACTTCTCTATCAGGGTTCCTTACGAATAGAAAAACATCTTAAAATTGTCATTAAGTTAAAACTTAAAAGACAATAATAACGATATGATAACCTGCAAAGCTAAAAATGGACAAATTAATAATAAGTGTTTGAAAAAAAATTAAAACATAACATCCTGTTTTTGTTTGCATACAAGGTGCATTATCTCCAGAATACCACCTGCTGTCCTGCTCACCATTGTTCCAGAAATGTCAATGGAATGGAGTAATTAAGAGAAAAGAGCACATGAAATAGCTGGGCCATTGAAGGCTACCTTCTAAGACAACATGAAATGTAAGTCTAAATTATCCTCTTCTCTAGTCATCTGAGAATATTTTAAAATTAAATCGTTTCTGCATAGTTTTCCTCATTTAAATTCAATCCAGTCTTCTAAGTGGTAGGTGACGTTGTTCTCACTTTACAATAGAGGACATTAAGGAAAGGTGCTGATGCACACCGCAGCAAATTCAGGACTAGTGTATTAGTGTGTACTATCAATTATATTGCTTTTGGATTTTTTTTTAATTGTACTTTTTTAGGTGAAAGTTTACCCCTCAAGTTAGTTTCTCATACAAAAATTTATACACACATTGTTATGTGAACCTAGTTGCTATTCCTGTAATGTGACAGCACACTTCCCCCTTCCACCCCGAATTTCCTGTGTCCATTCAACCAGCTCCTAGCCCTTTCTGCCTTCTCATCTTACCTCTGGACAGCAACTGCCCATTTCGTCTCGTGTATCTATGATTTTGGATTTTCAAATGGTCTTTGGGAATCACAAAATATTGTATTTTTAAGAACCACTTACATTGGCAAGTTTTTTTTTTTTCTCTTTTTCTGTTTGTTTCTTTTAACATGAAAAGTTTAGTTAACAAAGGAATGATCATTTCTTTCTCTTTTTTTATACAGGAAATTGCATCAACATGATTCCAACTATTTTGTCACTGCCTATCAACTTTCTAGAGGGCAGTCATGGTTCAGTGGTAGAATTTTCACCTTCCGTGAGGGAATGCCAGGTTTGATTCTTATTTGTCAATGCAGGCTTGCGTTCTGCTATGATAACAAATAGGTTTCAGGGAAGCTTCCAAATTAAGATAGACTAGGAAGTAAGGCCAGGTGATCTACTTCTGAGAATCAGTCAATGGAAACCTTATAGATCACAGTGCTCTGATCCCCTTGTGAGTGGGCTTGCCATGAGTTGTAGGTCAACTAAAAGCAGTTAACAACACATCCCTTGGCTGCTTAGGATGTTATTACCACCTTTTGAAAAACAAAAATGAAGATGTAATTGGGTGCAATCTATTTTTCACATAATATCAGGATATTGCATTTAGGAAATGTCAATATTGTTATCAACACTGGATCCATACAAAATTCAGTTGAGGAATATAACTGAAGTCACCATATTTACTTTGCTGGGTTTTACGGGTGATTTTGAGCTACAAGTATCTCTCTTTTTACTATTTCTTGCAATCTATATTTTTACTCTGGTGGGAAATTTGGGACTGGTTCTATTAGTCATGGCAGATGCCCGGCTCCACAACCCCATGTACTATTTTCTGAGTGTGTTATCTTTCTTAGATGCCTGCTCTTCTTCAGTTGTCACCCCAAAAATGTTAGTCAATTTCCTGGCAGAGAATAAAGCCATTTCATTTACTGGATGTGCAACACAGATGCTGCTCTTTATCACTTTTGGGACCACAAAATCCTTTCTTTTGGCAGCAATGGCATATGATCGTTATGTAGCAATCTACAACCCACTTCTCTATTCAGTTAACATGTCACGCAGGGTCTATGTGTCACTCATCATTGCTTCTTATATTTGTGGTATTTCACATGCTACTTTACACACAGTAGCAACTTTTAGCCTCTCCTTCTGTGCATCCAATGAAATTAGACACATCTTTTGTGATATCCCTCCACTCCTTGCTATCTCCTGTTCTGAAACTCTTATCAACCAACTTCTACTCTTCTACTTTGTGGGTTCTATTGAGATGGTCAATATTCTGATTGTCTTGATATCTTATGGATTCATTTTTTTGGCCATTCTGAAGGTGCATTCTGCTGAAGGAAGGCAAAAAGTGTTTTCCACCTGTGGCTCTCACCTAACTGGAGTATCAATTTACCATGGAACAATCCTCTTCATGTACTTGAGACCAAGTTCCAGCTATGCTTTGGACCATGACATGATAGTGTCTGTATTCTACACCATTGTGATTCCCATGCTGAATCCCATCATCTACAGTTTGAGGAACAAAGATGTAAAAGAAGCAATGAAAAAATTGTTTCAGAGAAATTGGTTCATAAACAAAGTACATTTTTAGCATTGTAAAACTAAAGTCCATATTTCTAAAGATGAATCTAGAAAAGAAACTGTCTTGTTTTTTCTGTTAAAGTGTCTGTAGGTTCTAGAATATTTCCTAATAAAGCATTAATCAACCTTCCAAGGCAGAATTTTATAAGTTCAGATAAATTGCATCATTTATATGCCTATAGGATTATTTTCGAATTTACCCATGTTAAACATTCAATGATGGATGTATATTGGTATGATTAGGATTTGTTTAAGTTGATCTTCACTTACTTATAATGATGATGTCCTGAGAACTCTATGACTTCACATATTCTCACATTGTTTATAGTAACTCTTCAGCAAACATTTGGAAGTTGATTTCCCATTCTGGAACCCCTGGGTAGGACCTGCCAAAGATTACTAGCCCCTTATGCCCTGACACACTCAGGTCTATCTAGGCCTTTGAATATGTCTTCTGTACCATTTTTTTTTACACCATTTGGCTCAACACCATAAATGTTGATCCCATTATTACAGTTTTTCTTTGCTGTCGTCCAATCACAAAAATTGATTAGACTCATTCTGCAACTACTGAGGGACTAGGTGGTAGCATTTATTGAGAGTATATGTAAGGCTCAGTAAAAATGAATGTATAGCTTGGAGAATAATCTACTACTGGCTACTCTGTGTGGTTGCTTCAAAATCTGAAAAAAAAAAAAAAAAACTATCCTATCATTGTAAATATTTTAATGATTCTAGTTCAATTACTAGCTCTTCCTTTATTCTCTATGAAGAACAACCCTGCATTGGTCAATATGTAAAAAAAAAAAAAAAACTTAATGGACCGATGAGCATGGCTCAGGGAATGAAAAAGATTCTACATTACCTCAACTCTCTCCTGATTATGCAGACTCCTCATTTAATTATTTGTTTTTATTTCAATATTTATTTTAAGATTCATTATAAGTAAAAATTATGCTTCATTTAGTAAAACTCATTTTCTTTCTATCAGTGTTGGTTACCTTGTGGCTCTACCATAACAAAATCGTTGGAACCTAGCAAGCAAAACAATGTTCCTACAAAAGACAATTCTTTTTTTTTCTTATTGTGCTTTAGATGAAGGTTTACAGACCAACTAATATACATATAGTTTTGTGACATTAGTTTGCAACCCTGCAAGTTGTCAACAATCTCCCCTTCTCAACCTTGGGTTCCCCATTTCCATTCGTTTAGTTTTCCTGTCCTCTCCTGCCTTCTCACCCTTGCCTCTAGGCTGGTGTGCCCATTTAGTCTTATATACTTGGTTGAAGTATATAAGCACATTTTTTTTTTTTACTTGTTTGAACTATGTGTATTATTATTATTTTTATGGGCCTATAGGAGCTCTGATGATGCAGTGCTTAAGAACTCAGTTGCTAACCAAAAGGTTGGTAGTTTGAATCAACCAGTCACTCCTTGAAAACCCCATGGGGCAGTTCTACTCTGTCCTGTAGGGTCAGTATGGTTTGCAATGGATTCGATGACTTTTTTGTTTGTTTGTTTCAGGGGTAACTTTTGGCTTAAAATGAACCTCAGGAGTGAATTCAGTACTGAGTTAAAAGGGTTTCTTGGAGCCATACTCTTGAGGTTTCTTCAGTCTCTGTCAGACCAGTACATCTGATCTTTTTTTGTGAGTTAGAATTTGTTCTACATTTTTCTCCAGCTCTGACCAGGACGCTCTATTGTGATTCTTTTCAGCACAGTCAGTGGCGGTAGCTGGACACCATCTAGTTGTACTGGACTCAGTCTGTTGGAGGCTGTGGTAGTTGTGGGTCCATTTGTCTTTTGGACTAATCTTTCCATTATGTTTTTTCTTCATTTTTCCTTGAACCAGACTGGGTAGAACCAATGGTGTCTCTTAGATGGCTGCTCATAAGCTTTTAAGATGCCAAATGCTACTCAGCAAAGTATAATGTAGAACTTTTTATTTATACACTATGTTGTGCCGATTGAGCTAGGTGTCCCCCGAGGCCATGTTCCCCAGCCTTCAGCCCAGTAATTTGGTCCTTCAGGGAGTTTTGATGTGTCTATGAACCAACCTTCTATGACTTTGCCTGGCTGAAGTTTTGCTGACTACCCCAGTACTGTGTACCATCTTACCCTTCAATTGTCTAGTTAGTGTTTTTCCCTCTCCATCCCTTCCCTGCCTCATAACCATCAAAGACTGTTGCTTTCTGTGTGTAAATCTTTTCATGAAATTTTATAATAGTGGTGTCATACAGTATTTGTCCTTTTGTGATTGACTTATTTTACTCAGCATAATGTCTTCCAGATTCATACATGTTGTCAGATGTTTCTCAAATTCATCACTGTTCTTCATTTTGTGTGTATGTACCATAGTTTGTTTATCCATTCATCTGTTGATGGGCACTTAAGTTGTTTCCATGTTTTTGCTATTGTGAACATTGCTGCAATGAACATGAGTGTATCTATGTCTATTTATGTGACAGCTCTTACTTCTCTAGGATATATTCCTAGCAGTGAGATGGAGGGATCATATGGTATTTCTATTTGTAGCTTTTTAAGGAAGTTCCTTATTATTTTCCAAAACGATTGTAGCATTTGGCATTCCCATCAGCACTGCATAAGAGTTCCGATCTCCCTGGGGCCTCTTCAACATTTTTTATTTACGATTATTATTTTTTTTGTGTGTGTGCGTGCCAGTAATGCAGCATGAGATGGTATCTCATTGTAGTTTTGATTTGCATTTCTTTAATGGCTAGTGATCGTGAACATTTCCTCTTGCTCTGTTGGCTGCTTTAGTGTGTTTTTTTTGTTTTTTTTGGGTGAAGTGTCTGCTCATATCCTTTGTCCATGATTTAAATGGATTGTCTTTTTGTCATAGAGGTGTTGGATTTTCCTATAGATTTTTTGGGATATGGCCTTTTTGGATAGATCATAGCCAATTTCTTTTTTTTTTTCCCTAGTCTGTAGGTTCTCTTTCTACTCTTTTGGTGAAGGCTTTTGATGAGCATAAGTGTTTAAGTTTTAGAAGATCCTAGTTACATAGCTTATCTTCTGCTATTCGTGTATTGTTAACTATGTTTTGTATCCTATTTATGCCATGCATTAGTGACTCTAGCATTGACCTTACATTTTCTTTCATGATCTTTTTAGTTTGATTTTATATTTAAGTTTTTGATGTATTTTAAGTTAGTTGTTTTGTATGGTGTAAGGTATAGGTACTGTTTCATTTTTTTGCTGATGAATATCCAGTTTTGCCACCATCATTTGTTAAAAAGACTGTCTTTTCCCCATTCCATGGACACTGGAATGGATTTACATCTGGGTTCTCAGCTCTGTTCCATTGGTCAATGTGTCTGTTGTTGTACCAGTGCCAGACTGCTTTGACTACCATAGCTGCATAGTAGGTTCTGAGGTAAGGTAGTGTAAGTCCTCCTACCTATTCTTCTTCTTCATTTCTGCTTTACTTATCAGGGCCTCTTTTCTTTTCATACAAATTTAACGATTAGTTTTTCCATCTACTTAAAGAATGCTGTTATTATTTGGATCGGGATTGCATTGTATTTGTAGATTTCTTTGCATAGAATTGGCATTTTTACAATGTTGTATCTTCCTATTCATGTACTTGGTATGTTTTCCTATTTACGTAGGTCTCTTTTGGTTTCTTACAACCATGTTTTCAAGTTTTCTTTGTATAGATCTCTTATATCCTTTGTTAGATTTACTCCTATGTATTTCATTTTTTTAAGATACTAGCCTGAAAGTGATGAAACATGCAATCAGGATACATTGAAAATTTTTGGTGATAGAAATTTGAAAGTTGGAAACAAAGAAGAATTGGTAGTTGGAATATATGGCCTTGGTTTTAGGAACAATACCAGAGATGGCATGATAAAATTTTGCAAGACCAACGACTTCATTGCAAATACCTTTTTTCACCAACATAAATGGTGACTATATACACGGACCTTTATAGAAGAAATACACAGGAATCAAGTCAACTCAACTGTGCAAAAAGATGAAGGAAAAGCTCAATATCATCAGTCAGAACAAGGCCAGTGGCAGACTGCAGAACAGACCATTAGTTACTCATATGCAATTTCAAGTTGAGGCTGAAAAAAATCAGAACCTGTCTACGAGAGCCAAAATACAACCTTGATATATCCCATCTCAATTTAGAAACCATCTCTAGAATAGATTTGATGCCTTGAACACTAATGACCAGACCGAGTTGTGAAATGACATCATGCATGAAGAAAGCAAGAGGTCATTAAAAAGACAGGAAAGAAAGAAAAGACCAAAATGGATGTCAGAAGAGATTCTGAAACTTGATCTTGAACATAGAGAAGCTAAAACAAACAGAAGAAATAATGAAGTAAAAGAGCTGAACAGATTTCAAAGGCCAGATAGAGAAGACAAAGTAAAGTATTATAATGACACATTCAAAGACCTGTAGTTAGAAAACCAAAAGGGAAGAACACACTAGACATTTTTCAAGCTGACAGGACTGAAGAAAAAATTCAAGCCTTGGGTTGCAATGTTGAAGGATTCTACAGGGGGAAATATTAAACGACTCAGGAAGCATCAAAAAAAAGATGGAAAGAATACAGAGAGTCATGATACCAAAAAAAATTTGTCGACTTTCATCCATTTCAGGAGGTAGCATACGATCAGAAACTGATGGTACTGAAGGAAGAGGTCCAAGCTACACTGAAGGGAATGGAGAAAAACAAGGCTCCAGGAATTGGCAGAATACCAGTTGAGATGTTTCAACAAACTGATGCAGCACTAGAAGTGCTCACTCACCTATGTCAAGAAATTTGGAAGACAGCTATCTGGCCAACCAACTAGAAGAGGTCCATATTTATGTCTATTCCCAAGAAAGGTGATCCAACTGAATGTGGAAGCTATTGAGCAATATTGTTAATATGACACTCGAGTAAAATTTTGCTAAAGATCATTCAAAAGTGGTTGCAGCACTATACCGATGGAAATTGCCAGAAATTCAAGCTGAATTCAGAAGAGGATGTGGAACCATGAATATCATTGCTGATGTCAGATGGATCCTGGTGGAAAGCAGAAAATACCAGAAAGATGTTTACCTGTGATGCGTTGACTACGCAAAAGCATTGGACTGCGTGGCTCATAACAAATTATGGATAACTTTTCTAACTTTGTAAAGACTGGGAATTACAGAATACTTAATTGTGCTCATGAGGAAGCTGTACATAGATCAAGAGTCAGTCATATGAAGAGAACAATGGGATACTGTGCAGTCTAAAATCAGGGAAAGTTTGGTCAGATTTTGTCTTAGTCATTTACTGTTGCTGTAACAGAAATACCACAAGTGGATGGCTTTAATAAAGAGAAATTTATTCTCTCAGAGTTTAGTAAGCTAGAAGTACAAACTCAGGGCATCAGCTCCAGGGGAAGACTTTCTCTGTCAGCTCTGGAGGAAGGCCCTTGTCATCAGTCTTACCCTGGACTAGAAGCTTCTCCATGCAGGAACTCCAGGCCCAAACTATGTGCTCTGCTCTTGGCACTGGTTTCTTGGTGATATGAGGTCTGCTTGCTTCCGTTTCCTTCTATCTCTTGTAAGATAAAAGGAGGTGCACGTCACATGTCGGGGAAACTCGCTTTACATTGAATCAAGGATGTGACCTCAATAAAGGTGTTACAATCCCACCCTAATCTTCTTTAATGTAAAATTACAATCACAAAATGGAGGACAACCACACAATACTGGGAGTCATGGCCTAATTTGATACACATTTTGGGGGAACACAATTCAATCTATGACACTCCATCCTTTCACTCCCCAAAATTCATGTCCTTGCCACACTTAAAACATAGTCACCCCACCACAACATAGCAAAATTGGCTCCAAGTCCAAAATTCAAAAATTCCTCTTCATCTGTGAAATCTAGAATACAAGTTATCTGCTTCCAAAGTACAATGGCAAATCAGACACAAGCTAGACATTTCCATTATAAATGGGAGAAACTGGAGGGAAAGAAGGCATAACAGGCACAAAGCAACTCAGCAGAACACATTACACTAGCCGGTAAGAGTTAGAAACAATTCTCTGTTCTCTGAGGCCATTAACACAGTAGCTCTGCCTTCCAGACTCTAGATACTGGCCAGAATTTTGCAAGACCAACGACTTCATTGTAAATACCATTTTTCGCCAACATAAATGGTGACTATATACATGGACCTTTACAGAAGAAATACACGGGAATCAAGTCAACTACAACTGTGCAAAGAGATGATGGAAAAGCTCTATATCATCAGTTAGGACCCTGAGTGGAGTTGCTTGACCCTGGGCTTCAGCTCCTCCTTCCAGGCCCATTGGAACAGTAACTCTGCTCCCTCGGCTTCAGGTACAACATTCTCCCAGTTCATCTGAGTAGCAATGTCACCCTTAGAAACATCAGAGGCCAGGGCTCCACCCTTTGAAATCCCAGAGGTGGAGGCCATAACTTTTGAGACTGAGTCACCTTGGCTTGCAGTGTTCCTTGGCTCTCTGCATCTCAGGCCTCGCTGCCCTCATCTTCCCAGCTCCAGCAAGTGTTCCAAAGCTCTGTAGCTTCAACAATAAGTGCCTGGAGGCACCCCACCCCACCAGGAAGCCTCGTGCACACAGGAACTCAGCCGTCTTGCTCTGTGGGTTGGAAAGCCTAGCTCCACCAATAAGTGCCCAGAGGCACCCCACTCCACCAGGAAGCCTCATGCTTGCAGGCACTCAGCTCTCTGGCTCCATTTGTGGGTTGGCTCCAGTGCTGTCTGGTGCTGGTCTCCTGGTTCTGCTGCTGCTGGTTCTTTGCCACTGCCATTTCTCTACTGCTTCATGTTCTCTGCTGCTGCTGGTCCCCTGACGCTGCAGCTTCTCTATCCATTCACAATATTCAAAACCACCTCCACATTTTAGGTATTTGTTACAGGAGCATCCCACTCTTGGCACCAAATTTCTGTCTTCGTCGTCTAGTGCTGTTGTAACAGAAATACCACAAGTGGATGGCTTTAACAAAGAGAAATTTATTCTCTCACAGTCGAGTAGTCTAGAAGTCCAAATTAAGATCATAAGCTCCAGGGCAAGGCTTTCTCTGTCAACTCTGGAGGAAGGCACTTGTCATCAATCTTCTGGATTAGGACCTTTTCCATGCAAGAACCCAGGTCAAAAGTACCTGCTCTGCTCCTGGCACTGTTGTCTTGGTGATATGAGTTCCCCACTCTCTGTTTGCTTCCCTTTCCTTTATCCCTTGTAGAAAAAGGTGGTACAGGCCACATTCCTGTGAAACTCCCTTTACATTGGATCAGGGACATGACATTAATTTTTGAGGAAGTGTGAAATTATTTTCCACAATGGCTGTGCCATTTTACATTCCCAGCAGTAGTAGGTGAGGGTTCTGATTTCTTTACAACATTCTTTTTATTTTGAAAAAATTAAACAGACTATATTACTGGAAGAAAGAAACTGGTTTTCATGGAATTGGATTTATTAGTCTAGTGACCCATAGCTAATTAGCATCAGAGCAAGAACTATGCCCTGCATCATTAGATTTATTTTCCAATCCTATGCCATAAGCTTTTCAACTGAGGAACCATTTTTTAGGAAGTCAAGGTGATTCATTGAATTATTTTTATCAGGTGGCTTATTTTACCCAAGCTTTATTCTCTTGTTTACTGCAGGGGGAGGGGGGGATCTTGTTTCTTTTCTGTTCCAGAAAAGAGTTAGTGTGTTTTCTCCTTGGGAAATCCCCTATGGCTTACAAGAAGGCCTTAAAAAGCTGGTATAAAAATCCATACACATAAAGGTCATAGCAAACATTGACTGAGTGAGCAGTTTGGTTCCACAGGTAAGAGGGAACCTTTTTCCACACTTACAAAATATTTCAGAAGCTAGATACTTGAATCTCAAACTAATGTACATGATTTAATATTTAAATTTGAAATAGGTGATTCTCATTAATTCAGACTTGTATTAAAAATTGAATCTGGTATCTTCCTGAGAAAATAGCAAAGAAAGCAGAAAGAGCTCCTTATATAGTTAGGTCAATAGATGTGTAAATCAGAAATTTGCTTTAATTTCATCATAGCAGCAGTATAATTAAGAAGCTATATTTTAAAATCAAGGAAATAATTAAATGAAGAGAAAACCAGATTTCATAATTGCTTTCACTTGAAGAAATATAAATTAATTTTAAAATTATTTTGTTCTAGAAAACATTGATTTTTTTTTTTTTTTTAATTTCCTGGTCTATTTAAGCTGGGTTAATTAAAAAAAAATTAAAATATGTGAGGATATTATTATGCATTTTTTCTAGGGAATGATGACACCAGAATTATGGCATGGCATAATGGAATTGCAGTATGGTCAATTGGAAACGGTGTAGACTATGGAATCAGAGAAATCTGAGTTGGAATTTTTGCTCCACTAGTCACTATCTGTATGACTTTGCCCAAGTTATATGTCTAGGTGGGCCTCAATTCTTTCATCTATAAAAGGACATTAACTTAGATAGTTTTAAGTTTGCTCTGTAGATTACATATGATAATGTACACAAAATTCCTAACCGCTAGGATCCACTTGGAGCCTTGGTGATGCAGTGGTTAAGAGCTCTGCTGCTAACCAAAAGATCAGCAGTTAGAATCCACCAGCCACTTCTTGGGAACCACATGGGGCAGTTTTATAGAGTTTCTATGAGTCGGAATAGACTGGACCACAACAGGGCTTTTTTCTTTTTTCATTTAGTTTCCTTGCTGTTATTAGGTGCTGCAAGTCAGTTCTGACTCATAGTGACCCTATGTAAAACAGAATGAAACACTGCTGGGCCTGTGCCATCCTCATGATCCTTGTTATGCTTCAGCCCATTGTTGCGGCCTTGTCAATTCATCTCATTGACGGTCTTCCTCTTTTTCACTGACCCTCTGCTTTACTAAGCATGATGTCCTTCTCCAGCAACTGATCCACTCAATAATATACAGTAGCTACTGTCATAGCTTCTCAACCTTAGTATTTGTGGTATTGTTCTCAGGAACTTCTGATACCTTACATTTTCTGACTGTATGAGACTTGAGGAACTAATTTCATTTTACTCTTCCTGATGGTTCAGGTTTTGTTAAATATCTCAGGGTATTTGTTTTTGTCTTTCTAGTCTCTATCTCCTGTTAACGTGAAATCAACTAGTTGTAAAAACAGTAGCTCTAATTTCCTTACAGCTTAGTAAAGAGAAATGTCTGTTTGAAGAAGGTTGAAGAAGCATTTAAACCCCATACTTTTTTCTCTATCAAGTCTCCAGTTCCCTACAGTGATGTAGATAATTACTTTAATGGGAGCTAACTTGGTGTAAAATCTAGCTTCCTTTATAAATCACATTCTTGTTCTACAGACAAGCTCAGAGCCATGAACGGTGCCTGAAAGTTACATCAGCGAGAGTATCGGGAGAACTTAAACAAAACACACAATTATTTCACTGACAAGACAAAGGCAGAGTGCACTGGCAGAGGTGCATTTTTCATGATCCTTTACAGCATAGAACCTTAGGATTCATTGGGTGTAATTTCAATAAAATGGTATTTGAATACAAATTTAGTGTCATAAAGGAGACCAGGTGATGCAGTGGTTAAGTGCTAGGCTGCTAACTAAAAGGTGGCATTTTGAATCCACCAGCTGTCGGTGGGAGAAAGAAGCAACAGCCGGCTTCAGTAAAGATTTAAAAGCAAAAAACCAAACCCACTCTCACTGAGTCCATTCCAACTCATAGCATCTCCATAGGACAGAGTAGAACTGCCCCATAGTGTTTCCAAGGAGCAGCTGGTGAATTTGAACTTCTGACTTTTTGGTTAGCATCCAAGCTCTTAACCACTATGCCACCAGCACTTTTCAGTAAAGACTGCAGCCTAAGAAATCCTATGGGGCAGTTCTACTCTGTTTTACAGGGTCACTGTGAGTCAGAAATAATTCCATGACAACTTTGTGTGTGTGTGTATGTTTCATTTAACAAATATGAATAACTAAAAAAAACACCTAGCTACTGGCTTCAGGGTCAGTCATCGTTCAGTGTTTTGATGGAAAAAAAATTGAATTTGTAACTTTTTTTTAATAAATAGAATTTGAAAGTTACTTTTAAATTTAATGTATGTTTCACATATAATCAAAAATTTAATTTAGTAAATTATGTTGATACATCGCATTAATAAGCACTCCGCATGAATACTTTGTCCATCTGGTTGAACAGGATGTGTCTGAAATATTTTGTCAATCTTACCTATTGCTTGGTACAGAGGATGATGTTATTTCTCCAAGCTCACACTGTCATAGGTGCTGTTTCTGAGATTTTAATAGAGGTTTTTCAAGTCCAAATATAATGTCCTTAATCTTCCACTATGCTGCTTCATCTCAGACTCGTATGTGAAGAGACTGTTAGAACTTCAACCTAGCTGGCATTTTTCCTGCATGTATTAGTCAAGTTATATTTTGTAATAGATTTTGTAATGGATTCCTTTAGTACAGTAATAATTAGCCTCTTATTCAAAATTTGCTGGCATATTTTTATTTCCCTTCACTGTGCTTTTTCCTATCTACTACTAGTTCCTATTTCTACTCTGTGCTATGATGTTGTTATTAGTTAGAAATGACTCGATTGAAAAGGGTTTTGTTTTGTTTTTCTCTTCAATAATTTTTTTTTTTTTGTCTTCCATGGATTCTTGAAAGGCAAAGAGAGAAGAGAGGAAGGAAAAGAAAGAGATAGGCAAAAAAAGAGAGAAAGAGAATCGAGGACGATTTGAACAGAAATGAAATTATGAATTTTGAAGAACACATTAATATATATTTTATTATTTATTGGATGCCTTTATTAGTTCTGATTTATATAACCTAAAATACAATTAGAATTTATTATAAGAAGATATTAGTGTGTATACTCCCAAGAGTTATATACAAATTACCTGGATTTAGACAGCGCTAGCAATTTAATTTCACAGCAATTTAATTTAAATTTATCTTTTTATACTAGAGTTCTCTGAAGATCAAATGACCATTTTTGGCTCTGTGACCCCAGTTTATGAAGCTATTTATTCTAGGTATTGGAAAAACCTCCCACATGGATCTGTGAGGAGCATTTTAGAGAAAAAGGAGACATGTACCTTCCTCTCCTTCCAACGGTAATAAAGCTGATTAGCTCATTCTCTTCTTTAAAAATGATGTCTGAATAAGATAAAACTGTAATAAGTGGCATGAGATGAATATAAATCATTTGTAGAATGCTGATTGAAGTCCCACTCTATTCATGACAGATTTTATACTTCCCGTTGTTGTTAGTTGCCCTCAAACCAGTTCTGATTAATGGCAGCTCCATTTACAAAAATGCATAGTGTCTCCTGGTCCTGTGCTTTCTTCATGACTAGTGACATGCTCCAATCTGTTGTTGTGGCCACTGTGTATTCTGAGTGCCTTTCAACCTACGGGAGTCCTGATGGTGCAATGGTTATGCCCTGGGCTGCTAACCAAAAGGTCAGCACTTTTAACCTACCAGTTGCTCTGCCAGAGAGAGATGTGGCAGTCTTCTTCCATAAAAATTACAGCCTTCGAAGCCCTATGGGGCAGCTCTATTCTGTGCTGTGGGGTTCTTATAAGTCGGAAAGGATTAATGGCAATGAGTTGGTTTGATTTGGTCAAAACTTGGTGGCTTATATTTAGCACTAGATCTGGCAATAGTCTGTTATGATCCGTGGAGTTTTCATTAGCTAATTTTCAGAAGTAATTCTCCAGGCCTTTCTTCCTGGTCTGTTTTAGTCGGGAAGCTCCTCTCAAACCTATTCACCTCAGATGACCCTTCGGCATTTGAAATACTGGTGGCTTAGCTTCCAGAATCATAGCAACACACAAACCACTTCCTTAAATGCTGAAAAAAAATGGGTGAAACACATCAGTCTATGACACAATGAAGGAAAAAGGAAAGTCCTGAAATCTCACTCCTAAATAAGATGAATCCAGTATTTAATGGTGTTTCAGCAGGTGAGGCTTTCACGTGAGGTACGGATGCCTCTTTGGTTTTTTTTTTTTTTTCCCATGTACTTTTCTTTATTCATACTCCATTAAATGAGAAACAGCCTGATGGCATACAGGAAATAAATAAATAAATAGTACTACTTTGTGGGAATAATAGTGATTTTAGTCTTTTAACAATAACAGCGATAAATTTATTAGTAATTATTGGGTGACATTTATTTCATAGTTATTCTAAGACTCCATAAGCAACTATAATATATTAAAGAAATGACCATGTTATTCTTGGGGCGGGGCAAGGGAAGAAATATGTCTCTAAAATCCACCCAAGGACTTTGCAGGACTAACGAGAGAAAAACCAGAAACCAAACCCATTGCAGTCAAGTTGATTGTCACTTATAGTGACTCTACAGTGGCCTTAGACAGAAAATCTTATAGGTTTTCCAAAGCTGTAATCTTTGCCAAAGCAGCCTACCACATTTTTCTCCTCTGTAGTGGCTGGTGGTTCCAACTGCTGACCTTTAGATTAGAAGCCAAGCACTCAACCACTGTTCCACCAGGACTACTTACGAATAGAAAGAAGTTTCAAAATAGTCATTAAGTTAAAACTTGAAAAACAGCAATAATGGTACAATAAGCTGCAAAGGAAAAACGGACAACTTAATAATAAGTGTTTGAAAGAGAAACTTTAAAAAAAAAGATAATGGAGGCGGGGCCAAGATGGCAGACTAGGTAAACACTACCTCGGATCCCTCTTGCAAAAAAGACTCGGAAAAACAAGAGAATCAATCACATACATAACAATCTAGGAACCCTGAACAACAAACACAGATTTAGAGACGGAAAACAAACAAATACGGGGAAGCAGCGACTGTTTTCAGAGCCTGGAGCCAGAGTCCCAGTCAGGTAACCTTGGCGACAGGCTTAGGATTGGGCCCAGGGGAGCTGAACTCATAAATCTTGTGATGGCGCAAAAAGGGGCACGGCCCTACCCCCCGGAACTGAACCCGGGAGGGGGCACAGCCGGTCAGCGTGGGCGGCGTGACGACGCGGCTGCTGGGAGAAGTCCCTGGGAGGCAGTGACTGGTTTTGGAGCCGGGAGTGCAGCGTCCCAGCCGGGAAACCTTGGTGCTGGGCTTTTGACTGGGCACTGTCACGGACCGAGCACGGGGCACAGCTCTATTCCCCTGAACTAACCCTGGGAGGGGGCCCAGCTGGTCCTCGGGGGCAGCGCGGCGACACGGCTGGCGGGACAAGAAGTCCCCGGGAGGCAGCAACTGATTTTGGAGCTGGGAGTGCAGTGTCCCAGCAGGGGAACCTTGACGCTGGGCTTTGGATTGGCAGTGGAGGATCTGACCGTGGCTTCAGCAGGCCAGACCCCGGGGGCAATCTCCACACAGCCAGCACACGTAGGCGACACGTCTCTCGGGAATCTCAGATAAAATAGTCATTCCAAGCATGACAAGCAACTCTGGCTATATTCCAAGGTGCTACTCTCCTATCTCTCTGATCCCTCCCCCACCCTTCCTAGGCGGCTTCATTAACATTGGAATTTCCTGAGCCAGAGAGAGAACAGCTCCGGCTCAGCGGCTTTGCTCCCCCCCCCTTTTTTTTTTTCTTTTGGTCTTTTCCTAACCCATTCTTCCGGCCTGACAGAAGGAACTACAAAAAACCCAGGGACCAAAAATCCATCCCTAATTGGACTAAAAACACAGAACCAGCTACAGCCAAGCATATATGATCCAAATCTCAGACTTTCATCCTTACAGGGAACAAGGTGGCGGTTATAATCCAAAGGTAGTTCTGATAGGGATCTGACTGCATTTTTTTTAGTGGATTTTCTGGAAAAACAAGTTTCCCAGTGATGGCTCAGAGACAGCAGTCGATATCAAACCACATAAAGAAGCAGACCATGACAGCTTCTACAACCCCCCCAAAAAAAGAATCAAAATCTTTCCCAAATGAAGATACAATCCTGGAATTATCAAATACAGAATATAAAAAACTAATTTAAAGAATGCTTCAAGACATCAGAAACGAAATAAGGCAAACTGCAGAAAAAGCCAAGGAACACACTGATAAAACTGTTGAAGAACTCAAAAAGATTATTCAAGAACATAGTGGAAAAATTAATAAGTTGCAAGAATCCATAGAGAGACAGCATGTAGAAATCCAACAGATTAACAATAAAATTACAGAATTAGACAACGCAATAGGAAGTCAGAGGAGCAGACTCGAGCAATTAGCATGCAGACTGGGAAATCTGGAGGACCAGAGAATTAATATCAACATAGCTGAAAAAAAAAATCAGATAAAAGAATTAAAAAAAATGAAGAAACCCTAAGAATCATGTGGGACTCTATCAAGAAGGATAACTTGCTTGTGTTTGGAGTCCCAAAACAGGGAGGGAGGACAGAAAACACAGAGAAAATAGTTGAAGATCTCCTGACAAAAAACTTCCCTGATATTATGAATGACGAAAGGATATCTATCCAAGATACTCGTCGAACCCCATTTAGGATTGATCCAAAAAGAAAAACCAAGACATATTATCATCAAACTTGCCAAAACCAAAGATAAAGAGAAAATTTTAAAGCAGCCAGGAAGAAAAGAAAGGTTTCCTTCAAGGGAGAATCAATAAGAATAAGTTCAGACTACTCAGCAGAAACCATGCAGGCAAGAAGGGAATGGGACGACATATACAGAGCACTGGAGGAGAAAAACTGCCAGCCAAGGATCATATATCCAGCAAAACTCTCTCTGAAATATGAAGGCGAAATTAAGATATTTACAGATAAATACAAGTTTAGAGAATTTGCAAAAACAAAACCAAAGCTACAAAAAATACTAAAGGATATTGTTTGGTCAGAAAACCAATAATATCAGATACCAGCAAACCACAAGGTCACAAAACAGAACATACTGATATCAACTCAAATAGGGAAATCACAAAAACAAATTAAGATTAATTAAAAAAAAATGCTCATAACAGGGAATCACTGAAGTCAATATGTAAAAGATCACAATAATCAAAAAGAGGGACTAAATACAGGTGGCAGAGAACTGCCATATGAAGAGTGATACAAGGCGATATAGAACAATATAAGTTAGATTTTTACTTAGAAAAATAGGGGTAAATATTAAGGTAACCACAAAGAGGTATAACAACTCCATAACTCAAGATAAAAGCCAAGAAAAACATAACGACTCAACAAACATAAAGTCAAACACTACGAAAATGAGCATCTCACAATTTACTAAGAAAACCATCTCAGCACAAAAATGTATGTGGAAAAATGAAATTGTCAACAATACGCATAAAAAGGCATCAAAACGACAACACTAAACACTTATTTATCTATAATTACGCTGAATGTAAATGGACTAAATGCACCAATAAAGAGACAGAGAGTCTCAGACTGGATAAAGAAACACGATCCGTCTATATGCTGCCTACAAGAGACACACCTTAGACTTAGAGACACAAACAAACTAAAACTCAAAGGATGGAAAAAAATATATCAAGCAAAAAATAAGCAAAAAAGAAGAGGAGTAGCAATATTAATTTCTGACAAAATAGACTTTAGACTTAAATCCACCACAAAGGATAAAGAAGGACACTACATAATGATAAAAGGGACAATTGATCAGGAAGACATAACCATATTAAATATTTATGCACCCAATGACAGGGCTGCAAGATACATAAATCAAATCTTAACAGAACTGAAAAGTGAGATAGACACCTCCACAATTATAGTAGGAGACTTCAGCACACCACTATCGGAGGACAGGACATCCAGTAAGAAGCTCAATAGCACAGAAGACCTAATTACAACAATCAACCAACTTGACCTCATTGACTTATACAGAACTCTCCACCCAACTGCTGCAAAGTATACTATTTTTTCTAGTGCACATGGAACATTCTCTAGAATAGACCACGTATTAGGTCATAAAACAAACCTTTGCAGAGTCCAAAACATCGAACTATTACAAAGCAACTTCTCAGACCACACGGCAATAAAACTAGAGATTGATAACAGAAAAACTAGGGAAAAGAAATCAAATACTTGGAAACTGAACAATACCCTACTCAAAAAAGACTGGGTTATAGAAGACATCAAAGAGGGAATAAGGAAATTCATAGAATGCAACGAGAATGAAAAGACGTCCTATCAAAACCTCTGGGACACAGCAAAAGCAGTGCTCAGAGGCCAATTTATATCGATAAATGCACATATACAAAAAGAAGAAAGAGCCAAAAGCAGAGAACCATCCCTAAAACTTGAAAAAATAGAAAGAGAGCAACAAAAGAATCCATCAGGCACCAGAAGAAAACAAATAATAAAAATTAGAGCTGAACTAAATGAATTAGAGAACAGAAAAACAATTGAAAGAATTAACAAAGCCAAAAGCTGGTTCTTTGAAAAAATTAACACAATTGATAAACCATTGGCTAGACTGACTAAAGAAATACAGGAAAGGAAACAAATAACCCGAATAAGAAATGAGAAGGGCCACATGAGAACAGACCCAACTGAAATTGAAAGAATCATATCAGATTATTACGAAAAATTGTACTCTAACAAATTTGCAAACCTAGAAGAAATGGATGAATTCCTGGAAAAACACTACCTACCTAAACTAACACAATCAGAAGTAGAACAACTAAATAGACCCATAACAAAAAAAGAGATTGAAACGGTAATCAAAAAACTCCCAACAACAAAAAAAAAAAGCCCTAGCCCAGACGGCTTCACTGCAGAGTTCTACCAAACTTTCAGAGAAGAGTTAACACCACTACTACTAAAGGTATTTCAAAGCATAGAAAATGACGGAATACTACTTAACTCATTCTATGAAGCCACCATATCCCTGATACCAAAACCAGGTAAAGACATCACAAAAAAGGAAAATTACAGACATATATCCCTCATGAACATAGATGCAAAAATCCTCAACAAAATTCTAGCCAATAGAATTCAACAACATATAAAAAAATAATTCACCACGATCAAGTGGGATTTAAACCAGGTATGCAAGGCTGGTTTAATATCAGAAAAACCATTAATGCAATCCACCACATAAATAAAACAAAAGACAAAAAACACATGATCTTATCAATTGATGCAGAAAAGGCATTTGACAAAGTCCAACACCCATTTATGATAAAAACTCTCACCAAAATAGGAATTGAAGGAAAATTCCTCAACATAATAAAGGGCATCTATGCAAAGCCAACAGCCAACATCACTCTAAATGGAGAGAACCTGAAAGCATTTCCCTTGAGAATGGGAACCAGACAAGGATGCCCTTTATCACCGCTCTTATTCAACATCGTGCTAGAAGTCCTAGCCAGGGCAATCAGGCTAGACAAAGAAATAAAGGGCATCCAGATTGGCAAAGAGGAAGTAAAATGATCTCTATTTGCAGATGACATGATCTTATACACAGAAAACCCTAAGGAATCCTCCAGAAAACTACTGAAACTGATAGAAGAGTTTGGCAGAGTCTCAGGTTATAAGATAAACATACAAAAATCACTTGGATTCCTCTACATCAACAAAAAGAACTTCGAACAGGAAATAACCAAATCAATACCATTCACAGTAGCCCCCAAGAAGATAAAATACTTAGGAATAAATCTTACCAAAGATGTAAAAGACCTATACAAAGAAAACTACAAAGCTCTACTACAAGAAATTAAAAAGGACATACTTAAGTGGAAAAACATACCTTGCTCATGGATAGAAAGACTTAACATAGTAAAAATGTCTATTCTACCAAAAGCCATCTATACATACAATGCACTTCTGATCCAAATTCCAATGTCATTTTTTAAGGTGATAGAGAAACAGATCACCAACTTCATATGGAAGGGAAAGAAGCCTCGGATAAGCAAAGCATTACTGAAAAAGAAGAAGAAAGTGGGAGGTCTCACTCTACCTGATTTCGGAAGCTATTATACAGCCACAGTAGTCAAAACAGCCTGGTATTGGTACAACAGACACATAGACCAGTGGAACAGAATTGAGAACCCAGATATAAATCCATCCACATATGAGCAGCTGATATTCGACAAAGGCCCAGTGGCAGTTAATTGGGGAAGAGATAGTCTTTTTAACAAATGGTGCTGGCATAACTGGATATCCATTTGCAAAAAAATGAAACAGGACCCATACCTCACACCATGCACAAAAACTAACTCCAAGTGGATCAAAGACCTAAACATAAAGACTAAAACGATAAAGATTATGGAAGAAAAAATTGGGACAACCGTAGGAGCCCTAATACAAGGCATAAACAGAATACAAAACATTACTAAAAATGACGGAGAGAAACCAGGTAACTGGGTGCTCCTAAAAATCAAACACCTATGCTCATCTAAAGACTTCACCAAAAGAGTAAAAAGACCACCTACAGACTGGGAAAGAATTTTCAGCTATGACATCTCCGACCAGCGCCTGATCTCTAAAATCTACATGATTCTGTCAAAACTCAACCACAGAAAGACAAACAACCCAATCAAGAAGTGGGCAAAGGATATGAACACACACTTCACTAAAGAAGATATTCAGGCAGCTAACAGATACATGAGAAAATGTTCTCGATCATTAGCCATTAGAGAAATGCAAACTAAAACTACGATGAGATTCCATCTCACTCCAACAAGGCTGGCATTAATCCAAAAAACACAAAATAAGAAATGTTGGAGAGGCTGCGGAGAGATTGGAACTCTTATACACTGCTGGTGGGAATGTAAAATGCTACAACCACTTTGGAAATCTATCTGGCGTTATCTTAAACAGTTAGAAATAGAACTACCATACAACCCAGATATCCCACTCCTTGGAATATACCCTAGAGAAACAAGAGCCTTCACACAAACAGATATATGCACACCCATGTTTATTGCAGCTCTGTTTACAATAGCAAAAAAGCTGGAATCAACCAAGGTGTCCATCAACGGATGAATGGGTAAATAAATTGTGGTATATTCACACAATGGAATACTACGCATCGATAAAGAACAGTGATGAATCTGTGAAACGTTTCATAACATGGAGGAACCTGGAAGGCATTATGTTGAGTGAAATCAGTCAGAGGCAAAAGGACAAATATTGTATAAGACCACAAGTATAAGATCTTGAGAAATAGTATAAACTGAGAAGAACACACACTTTTGTGGTTACGAGGCGGGGAGGGAGAGAGGGAGAGAGGGAGAGGGTTTTTTACTGATTAATTTGTCGATAAGAACTGCTTTAGGTGAAGGGAAGGACAACACTCAATACATGGAAGGTCAGCTCAATTGGACTGGACCAAAAGCAAAGAAGTTTCCGGGATAAAATGAATGCTTCAAAGGTCAGCGGAGCAAGGGCGGGGGTTTGGGAACCATGGTTTAAGGGGACTTCTAAGTCAATTGGCAAAATAATTCTATTATGAAAACATTCTGCATCCCACTTTGAAATGTGGCGTCTGGGGTCTTAAATGCTAACAAGCGGCCATCTAAGATGCATCAATTGGTCTCAACCCACCTGGATCAAAGGAGAATGAAGAACACCAAGGTCACAGGACAAGTAAGAGCCCAAGAGACAGAAAGGGCCACATGAACCAGAGACCTACATCATCCTGAGACCAGAAGAACTAGTTGGTGCCCGGCCACAATCGATGACTGCCCTGACAGGGAGCACAATAGAGAACCCCTGAGGGAGCAGGAGATCATTGGGATGCAGACCCCAAATTCTCATAAAAAGACCATACTTAATGGTCTGACTGAGACTAGAGGAATCCCGGCGGGCATGGTCCCCAAACCTTCTGTTGGCACAGGACAGGAGCCATCATCAGACATGAAAGGGACTGGACAGTGGGGTAGGAGAGAGATGCTGATGAAGAGTGAGCTAATTATATCAGATGGACACTTGAGACTTTGTTGGCATCTCCTGTCTGGAGGGGGGATGGGAGGGTAGAGAGAGATGGAAGCTGGCAAAATTGTCACGAAAGGAGAGACTGGAAGGGCTGACTCATTAGGGGGAGAGCAAGTGGGAGTAAGGAGTAAGATGTATATACACTTATATGTGACAGACTGACTTGATTTGTAAACGTTCACTTGAAGCTCAATAAAAGTTAAAAAAAAAAAAAAAGATGATGTCCTGTTTTCCTTTGCATATGAGATGAATCTGTCTCCAGAAGAGTCTGCTGTCCTGCTCACCACTGTTCTAGAAATGACAATGGAATGGGGTAATTAAGAGAAAACGGCACACCAAATGGTTGGATCATCAGAGACTGCCTTTTAAAACAACTTGAAATGTAAGTCTAAATTATCCTATTCTCTAGTATCTGAAAAAATTTCAAAATTAGGTCTTTTTTACAAAGTTTTTCTCATTTAAATGTAATGCAATCTTGTAAGTGGTTAATGCTGTTGTTCTCATTTTATAATCAAGGACGTTAAGGAAAGGTGCTGATGCACACTGCAGCAAATTCTGGACTAGTGTCCTAGTGTGTACTTTCAATTGTATGGTTTTTGGATTTTTAAATTCTTCTATTCATTGGTCTTTGAGAATAACAGGATTTTGCATTTTTGAGAACCACTTAAGTTGTCAAGTTTTTTTTTGTGGTTGTTTTTTGTTTGTTTCTTTTAACATGTCAGGTTTGGCTAACAAAGCAATGAAACCATTTCTTTTATATATAATCAGAAAATTGTATCCATATGGGACCAAATGGAGCCCTGGTGGTACCGGGGTTAAGAGGTCAGCTGCTAACCAAAAGGTCGCCAGTTCAAATTCAGCAGCCGTTCCTTGGAAACACTGTGCAGCAGTTCTGCCCTGTCTTGTAACGTTGCTATGACTCAGAATGTACTGGATGTCAAAGGGTTTGGTGTTCTTGGGGCTCAATCACTTTGTCATTGCCTATCCCATCTCTAGGGGGCAGTAGTGGTCCTGTGGTAGAATTCTGACCTTTCATATGGGAAACCCAGGTTTGATCTCTGGCCAAAGCACCTCAAGTGCAGCCACTGCCCATTTGTCAGTAGAACTTGCATTTGCTGTGATGCTGAACAGGCTTCAGCAGAACTTCCAGATTAGGATGGACTAGGAAGTAAGGCTTGGCGATCTACTTCCGAAAATCGGTTAATAGAAACTCCGTGGATCACAAAGGTCTGATCCTGTTGTGCATGTGGTTGCCATGAGTTGGAGGTCAACTCAAAGGCTGTTAACAACAACAACATCCCATCGCTGCCTATAGGATGTTACTACCCCCTTCAAAAAACAAAGATGAAGATGTAATTGGGTACACTCTGTTTCCACAGGATGTCCGAATGTTGCATTTAGGACCCAGACATAGCCACTGAAATGTCGGTGTTGTCAGCGGTAGAGCCATACAGGACTGAGTTGAAGAATATCACCAAAGTCACCATGTTTACCTTGCTGGGCTTCACAGATGACTTTGAGATTCAAGTCTACCTTTTTTTGCTATATTTTGCAATTTATGTTTTTACTCTGCTGGGAAATTTGGGGCTGGTTTTATTAGTCACAGCAGATGCCCAACTTCACAATCCGATGTACTATTTTCTGTGCGTGTTATCCATCTTGGATGCCTGCTATTCTTCAGTTGTCACTCCAAAAATGTTGGTCAACTTCCTGACAGACAATAAAGCCATTTCATTCATTGGATGTGCAACACAGATGCTGCTCTTTGTCACTTTTGGGACCACAGAATGCTTTCTCTTGGTGGCAATGGCATATGATCGCTATGTAGCAATCAACAACCCACTTCTGTATTCAGTTAACATGTCACCCAGAGTCTATGTGCCACTCATCACTGCTTCATATGTTGGTGGTATTGTGCATGGTACTTTACACACAGTTGCGACTTTTAGCCTCTCCTTCTGTGCATGCAATGAAATTAGACATGTCTTTTGTGATATCCCTCCACTCCTTGCTATCTCCTGTTCTGACACTCACATCAACCAGCTTCTGCTCTTCTACTTTGTGGATTATATTGAGGTATTCACCATTGTGATTGTCCTGATCTTCTATGGCTTCATTTTGTTGGCCATTCTGAGGATGCACTCTCCTGAAGGGAGGCAAAAAGTCTTTTCTCTTGTGGTTCTCACTTAACTGGAGTGTCAGTTTACCATGGAGCAATCCTCTTCATGTGTATGAGACCAAGTTCCAGCTATGCTTTAGACCATGACATGATAGTGTCTGTATTCTACACCATTGTGATTCCCATGCTGAATCCAATCCTTTACAGTTTGAGGAACAAAGATGCAAAAGAAGCAATGAAAAAAGTGTTTGAGAGAAATTGGTTTGTAAAGTACATTTTTAGCATTGAGTAAAACCAAAAAGAATGTTGGATGTTAGTCCATATTTCTACTCAAAACTATCGAAGAAAATGTCTTGCTTGTAGTTAATAGTGTCCCTATGTCCTAGAACATTTTCAAATAAACCATTAATTAATCTTTCAATGCAGAATTTTACAAGTGCAAATAAATTTTACCTCTATATACCTATGGCTGTATTCAAAATGATCCATATTAAACATTTATTGATGAATTAGTATTTGTATAACTGTATTTTCACTTACTATAATGATGATGGAAACCCTGGTGGCATAGTGGCTAAGTGTAACAGCTGCTAACCAAAGGGTCTGCAATTCAAATCTGCCCGGTGCTCTTCGGAAGCTCTACATGGCAGTTCTACTCTGTCCCACAGGGTTGCTACAAGTCAAAATTGACTCGACCGCAACAGGTTTTGGTATAATGGTGATGCCCTCAAAACTCTATGACGTAACTTACCCTCACATTTTTTATAACAATTACTCAGCACTCTTTTGGAAGTTTAATTCCTCACCCTGAAATCCCTGTGAAGACTCTCCCAAAGGTTACTTTACTTGCCCTCTGTGCCCTCACACATTCAAATCCACGCATCCTCTGAGCATGTCTTTTGCCTTGTTTGGCTCAATACCATAAACTTTTAATCCGTTATTAAAGTTTTTCATTGACATTGCCCAGTCTCAGCAATTGACTCTATCCATTTTGAAAATATGAAATATATACTGAGACTAAACCAAACCAATAGCTATTGAGCCTACTTCAACTCTTGTGACCCCAAGTATGTTACAGTAGAACTGTACTCCATAGGTTATTCAATGGCTGAGTTTATGGAAGTAGATCACCAGGCTTTTCTTTTGAGGCATCTCTGGGTGAGCTCAACATCCAAACTTTTGATTATCAGCTGGGTGTATTAAACATTTGTACCTTCCAGGAATCCCATCCTAAGACTTTATTGTTATTTGTTAGGTCGCTGTGAAGTCAGCTCCCACTCTTGGTGACCTTATGTATAACAGAAAGAAATATTGTCGGATCCTGTGCCATCCTCACAGTTTGGTCTGTTTGAACCATTGTTGCAGCCACTGTGTCTTGTCTATCTCTTGAAGGTTTTCCCTTGTTTTTGCTGACCCTCTACTTTACCAAACATGTTGTCCCTTCCTAGTGATTGATCTTTTCTTATGATGTGTCCAACATAAGCAAGACAAAGTGTAGCTACCTTAACTTCTAAGGAACATAATGGCTGTACTTCCTTCATTATGGATTTGTCTGTTCTTCAGAATTTCCATTGTATATTCAATATTCTTTGCCAACAACACAATTCAAGTTATTGTATTGATACTGAGACCAGGTAGTAATATTTATTGAGAGTATAC
Source organism: Elephas maximus indicus (assembly GCF_024166365.1). Classification (NCBI taxonomy): domain Eukaryota; kingdom Metazoa; phylum Chordata; class Mammalia; order Proboscidea; family Elephantidae; genus Elephas; species Elephas maximus. Next base: position 106,300,350 of record NC_064825.1, on the reverse strand, counting down.
TTATAGCCCAGGAAAAACAAAGATATAACTTAGAGAATAACCAAAGATATAACTTAGAGAATAACCTACAACTGACTACTATGTGTGGTTTCTCCAAGATCTGAAAAACTAGCCCACCTTTGGGAAACTCTTTAGTGATCTTAGTTCAATTCCTGTTGTTGTTGTTAGTTGCCATTGGGTTGATTCTTAGTTCTACCTTTATTCAGTAAATGTGAAGAACAGTCTTGCACTGGCCATTGTTCCTCAAAGTTCCTCAAAAGCCCAATGATCAAGGCCCAGGAAATTAAAATAGATCCCACATCACGGCAACTCTGTCCTGCTTATGCTAAGTTCCATTTATTTATTGGTTTTTGTTCCAAGATTTTTTATTAGAGAGTCACTGAGAATGAAGAGTTCTTTTTCTCTCAATGAAAGTCACTCTCTTCCCATCTGTGGTGCCTAACATGTGACTCAACCACAACAAAGTCATCAGACTATTATAATTAAAACAATGTTCCTTTAAGAGTCAATTCTTAAGTGTAAGTTGAGTTCTGAACTAAGATCAGGTTGTGTATTAAGCCAATCTCTTTTGAGATTTAAAAGAGAAAAATGAGCAGAGAGACTGGGGACCTCATAACACCAAGAAACAAGAACCAGGAGAATAGTATGTCTTTTGGACCCAGCGTCCTTGCGTTGAGAACTACTTGAACTGGAAGACTGATGACAAAGACTTTCCCCCAGAGCCAACAGAGAGAAAAAACCTTCCCCTAGAAGTGACACCCTGAATTTGGGCTTCTAGCTTCCTAGACTGTGAGAGAATAAATTTCTCTTTGTTAAAGCCATCCACTTGGGGTATTTCTGTTATAGCAGCACTGGATAACTAAGACGAAATGTGGTACCTAGAGAGTGGGGTGCTGCTCTAACAGATACCTAAAATATGGAAGTGGTTTTAAAGCTGTAGATGGTGAAAACCAGCAGCAGTAGAGAACCAGCCGTAACAGAGAACTGGAAGTGGCACAACCACACCAGGGTGTGATGGTGCTGGAGCTGACCCAGGGAGCGAGAGTGCTGAGTGCCTTTGCGAAGGAGGTTTCCTGGTGGAGTGGGGTGCCTCTAAGAACTTATTGGTGGAGCTAGGCTTGCTGATCCATGAAGCAAGAGAGCTGAGTGCCTCCCAGACTAAGTTTATTGGCCAAGTGGGGTGCCTCCAGGTGATTACTGGTGGATATACAGAGCTTTGGAACACTTGCCCAAGAACGGCAACTTGGGAGGAGAGGCCCAAAGGGCCAAGAGGCCAAGAGACCAGGAAGCAGATGCTGAAAAGAGAAGGAACACAGGAAGCAGAGATACCTCTATCCCAAAGGGTATGACCACGAATTCTGAGGTCTCAAAGGGTGGAGTAGCCACTCAGATGGAGTCGGAGAATGGGGCCTCCCAAAGCCAAGGGACTACAGTTTCCATTCCAGTGGGTCTGGAAGGCAGAGTTGAAACCCAGGGCCAAGGGGGCTCCACTCAGAATCCAGAAAGTGTGGCCAATACCTAGAGTCTTGAGGGCAGGGTCATTGTGTGAATGGTCTCGGAGAACAGAGGATATTTTCAAGCCTTGAGAGCTAATGTAATATGTTCTGCTGACTTCCTTGGTGCCTGTTATCCCTTGTTTCCCTCTAATTTCTCCCATTTGTAATGGAAATGTATAGCTTGTGGCTGTTCCATAATTGTACTTTGGAAACAGATAACTTGTATTCTAGATTTCACAGATGAATAGGAATGTTTGGATTTTGGACTTGGAGTTGATTTAAGGCTTTTGTTATGATATGATGGAGTGAATGCATTTTACATGTGGTGAGGACATGAATTTTGTAGACCAAAGTGTGGAATGTCATGGATTGAATCGTGTCCCCCAAAATAAGTGTTAACTTGGTTAGTCCATGATTCCTAGTTTTGTGTGATCATCCACCATTTAGCCACCTAATGTGATTTTCCCGTGTGTTGTAAATCCTATCCCTATGATGTTGATGATGTTAATGAGACGGAATTAGTGGCAGTTATGTTGATGAGGCAGGACTCAGTCTACAAGATTAGGTTGTGTCTTAAGCCAATCACTTTTGAGATATAAAAGAGTGAAAAGAGCAGAGAAACATGGGAACCTCGTACCACCAAGAAACATGAGCCATGAGAAGAGCGTGTCCTTTGGACTTGGGATCCGTGCACTGAGAAGCTCCTCCACCGGGAAAGACTGATGACAAGTGCCTTTCCCGGAGCCGATAGAGAGAGAAAGCCTTCCCCTAGAGCTGGCACCCTGAAATTGGACTTCTAGCCTCCTGGACTGTGAGAGAATAAATTTCTCTTTGTTAAGGCCATCCACTTGTGGTATTTCTGTTATAGCAGCACTGGACAGCAAAGATATTCTCTGAAACACGAATTTTCAAAGATGCAATATGGGAAACATTTTATCTTATAAAAATCATGCAATTAGAAGCCACAGCACCTTGAAATATACATTTTGATTATCATCAATTGAGGTGATGCTGTTTAACATTTTCAAAGTGCAGAACTAGAATCCCAAGTAGATATTGTACTGGTGAGAACAGTGAAGTAGACCAGACAAAGGCATGTTATAAGGATAAACACAGTTGTTACATTGTGTCTGTGTGTGGGGGGGGAGGGACCAAAAAACCTCAGTTTTTCCCTAAGACCTAAAACTTTGAAACTTGTATACATCTAACAATGGAAGTTCAGAAGGCATGCGGAAAACATTGTTAGAATGGAAAGGAGCAATATACAAATACACGACTATAACTGGAGATTTGCACATTCTTCTCTCAGTAATTGATAAATTCCACAGATAAAAGAAATCTCTACTGAAATCTGCTTCGCATATTTTATAATTTGTTCCTGGATGGGGCAAATGGTTAATGCTAACAGTGCATTTCTAAATCATCCATGCGTCAAGGAGGCAATCTTAAGGGAAATTACAATATATTTTTATTTGAATGAAAATGAAAATAGAACATTTCTCAAACTGGGGGATGTAGTTAAGTCCCTGTTTTCTTTTTTTTCTTTTTTTGATTGTATTTTTTTTTTTTTAATAATATTTGTTGTGCTTTAAGTGAAAGTTTACAAATCAAGTCAGTCTGTCACATATAAGCTTATATACACCTTACTCCATACTCCCACTTACTCTCCCCCTAATGGGTCAGTCTGCTCCCTCCTTTCAGTCTCTCCTTTCGTGACAATTTTCCCAGTTTCTAACCCTCTCTACCCTCCTATTTCCCCTCCAGACAGGAGATGCCAACACAGTCTCAAGAGTCCACCTGATACAAGTAGCTCACTCTTTGTCAGCATCTCTCTCCTACCCATTGTCCAGTCCTTTCCATGTCTCATGAGTTGTCTTTGGGAATGGTTCCTGTCCTGGGCCTACAGAAGGTTTGGGGACCATGCCCGCCGGGATTCCTCTAGTCTCAGTCAGACCATTAAGTCTGGTCCTTTTATGAGAATTTGGGGTCTGCATCCCACTAGTCTCCTGCTCCCTCAGGAGTTCTCTGTTGTTCTCCCTGTCAGGGCAGTCATCGGTTGTGGCCAGATACCATCTAGTTCTTCTGGTATCAAGATGATATAAGTCTGTGGTTCATGTGGCCCTTTCTGTCTCTTGGGCTCATAGATATCGTGTGACCTTGGTGTTCTTCATTCTCCTTTGCTCCAGGTGGGTTGAGACCAATTGATGCATCTTAGATGGCCGCTTGTTAGCATTTAAGCCCCAGATGCCACATTTCAAAGTGGGATGCAGAATGTTTTCATAATAGTGTTATTTTGCCAATTGACTTAGAAGTCCCCTTAAGCCATAGTCCCCAAACCCCCACCCTTGCTCTGCTGACCTTTGAAGCATTCAGTTTATCCTGGAAACTTCTTTGCTTTTGGTCCAGTCCAGTTGAGCTGACCTTCCTGTTTTAAAAGAAATTTATTGAATTAATACTTATTTTAGAAAACAAGGGAAGATTTTAATCAACAGGCTAAGCTTGGACCAAAAAAAGAAGATAATAATAATAAATTAAAAATAAAAGCAAACAAAAGGAAGAAAATAAGAGCAGAAATCAATAAATTCGAAAAAAATGAAACCAAAATTTCTCTCTATGAGGAAGTTAATAGATTGATCAGGTTGATCAAAAAGAAAAAGAAAAAAGAGAAGACACAAATTACTATTACCAGGAATGAAAGAAGGGATATCACAATATCCTCATACATATTAATGGAATGATAAGAAAATATTATAAATGACCTTTTTGCTAATATATTTGATAATTTTGATGAAATAGATACTTCTTAAAAGGTTCATACCAGAAAAAAAAAAAAAATGGATAACCCATTAAATAATCTCTTAGAGAAATCAAATAAATCCTTTTAAAATTTTCTACATTAGTAGCATCACTAGGGAACTGGGTGGGTGATGTGTGAACCACACCCCCTGGCACTGGCAGAGGGGGTGACTCCAAAATGTCTCCAGGGTCTGCAGAGGTGGTAAGCAGGCTGACACCTCATCAAGAGGGGCTGACACGGCAGTGGTTTCACTAATTTTGGTGTCACCCATCACCCAGTGTAGTAAGTTGTCACTATCCCAATGTGGAGACCCTCTTTCTGTTCAATGGCAGCATGGAGGCTCATCTGCATGCACCCTGTCAGTGACAGGCCAGTGGGGGGGAGCTGTGAGGGGCAGATGTGGGAGGTGGATGTGGGAGGGATGGTGCACCTCAGCATGGTGCCTGGTCCTGAGTGGGGGAGGTTTTGGGCAGCTCCATCCATGGGGAGGCAGTTCTCCCACCGGCCCACCCATGGAGGGAGGGGGTGACACCATGAGTTCTGGAATGGGTGAAACTAACCCTAATGACACCATTGTTCTAGATGAATAAAAATTTGGAATTTTTTTCTTTGCTTTATAGATATTATTGTTGAGAAGTGAGAGGTAATCAGAGTTATTCTGACTGATTCTTTTAATGAGACCACATCTCTCTCTTCAGAAACTTTTAGAATTTTCCCATTTCCTCATTCTTCTAAAGTTTTCTGACAATTTTCAAGTATTCTACCAGACACATGGGGAATCATTTTCTCTGATCTGCAAATGTGCCTTTAATCAATTCTCCAGGAATTGTCCCTCATATTTTTTAATGTCTCTTTTTTAATCTACTTTAATTCAGATGTTGAACCTGCTTGACTGAATCTCTTATTTTCTTTCTGATTTGTTCATCTTTTTGTTTTACTTTGATGGAGCATTTTAAGATTCTTTATTAATCTCCAATCATGTTTAATTTATGCTACCATTTTTAAATTTCTGGAATTGTCTTTGTTCATTTAGTATTTTTTTTATATTCAGGGTGAAAATGAAATTTTACATCTCTAAGTGTACTAGAGATGTAGCGAGAGGTTTTTGTTTTGTTTGTTTTTATATTTTCTTCTTCAGCTTCCTTCTGTATTTTTTGTTCTCTCTATCTTTCTCTCTTTTCTTCCTCTTAGTGTGATCTTTCATATTGCAGTCATGGGAAGAAAGGTTTAACACGAAGTCTGCACCCATTTTGTCTCAACCAGGACACTAGAAAGGAATAAATGGATTCAACCAAATCTATTTGTAAATAGGCTAATGCCCATGCACCCAAGCAAACCTCTTGGTAAACAATACAGTGTTAATTAGTGATTAATGAAAAGCTAATGGAGGGACTGCCATTCCTATAAAAAGTTTGTAGGTGATACACCTTGTCTACAGAGTTATTCCCCCACATGCCTGTCAGTTTGTCCTACTGTGTGGGCTTGTGTGTGGCTGTGACACTGAAAGCTATGCCACAGGTGTTCAGATACCAGCAGGGTCCCCATGGCGGACAGGTTTCAGCTGAGCTTCTAGACTAAGAGAGCCTAGAAAGAAGGACCCAGCAGTCTACTTCTGAAAAGAATTAGCCAGTGAAAACATTTTCTGATATAGTGCCAGAAGATGAGCCCTCCAAGTTGGAAGACGCTCAAAAGACTACCAGGGAAGAGCTGCCTCCTTAAAATAGAGTCGACCTTGATGAAATGGATGGAGTCAAACTTTTGGGACCTTCATTTGCTGATGTGGTACTACCCAAAAATACGGAATGTACCAAGCATGAATCCAGGAAAATTTGGGAATTGTCAAAAATGAAATGGAATGCATAAACATTGATATCCTAGGCATTAGTGAGCTGAAATGGATTGGTGCTGGCCATTTTGAATCAGACAATCATATGGCCTACTATGCTCAGAATGACAACTTGAAGAGGAATGGCATTGCATTCATCCTCATAAAGGACATTTCAAGATCGACCCTGAAGTACAAGGCTATCAGTGATTGGATAATATCCATACTCCTACAAGGAAGACTAGTTAATACTTTGTCACGGATTGAATTTTGTCCCCCTGAAAATGTGTGTATCAACTTGGTTAAGCCTTGATTCCCAGTATTATGTAGTTGTCCTCCATTTTGTGATTTTAATTTTCTGTTGAGAGGATTAAGGTAAAGGGAGTTTCCCTGGGGTGTGGCCTGCACCAACTTTTATCTCCAAAAGATCAAAGGAAAAGGAAGCAAGCATAGAGTTGGAGACCTCATATCACCAAGAAAGCAGTACCAGAAGCACAGCACATCCTTTGGACAAGGGATCCCTGCACCTGAGAAGCTCCTCGACCCAGGGAAGATTGAGGACAAGGACCTTTCTCCAGAGCTGACAAAGACAGAAAGCCTTCCCCTGGAACTGACACCCTAAATTTGGAATTGTAACCTAGTAGGCTGTGAGAAAATAAATTTCTCTTTTTTAAAGCCATTCACTTGTGGTATTTCTGTTATACCACCACCAATTAACTAAGCCAATGACTATTATTCGTATTTACGTACCAATTACTAAGGCCAAAGATGAAGAAACTGAAGATTTTTACAACTTCTACAGTACAATTGAACATGCAATCAGGATGCATTGATAATTACTGGTTATTGGAATGCAAATTTGGAAACAAAGAAGAAGGATTGGTAGTTGGACAAGATGGCCTTGGTGATAGAAATGATCCCAGAGATCACATGACAGAATTTTGCAAGAGCAATGACTTCTTCATTGCAAATACCTTTTTTCACTAACATAAACAGTGATTATACACATGGACCTCACCAGATGGGATCACAGGAATCAAAAAACTACATCTGTGGGAACAGGCAATAGAAAAGTTCAATATCCTCAGTCACTTCAAGGTTAGGGGGAAATTGTGGAACAGATCATCAATTACTCATATGTCATTTCAAGTTGAAACTGAAGAAAATTAGAACAAGTCCATGCGAGTCAAAGAATGACCTCAAGCATATCCCACCTGAATTTAGAGACCATCTCAAGAATAGATTTGACACATTGAACACTAATGACAGAAGACCAGACGAGTTGTGGAATGACATCAAAGACACCACACATGAAGAAAGCAAGAGGTCATTAAAAAGACGGGAAAGAAAGAAAACACCAAAATAGATGTCAGAAGAGACTCTGGAACTTGCTCTTGAACATTGAGTCCCTAAAGCCAAAGGAGGAATTGATCAAGTAAAAGAACTGAAGGTTTCAGTGGGTGGCTTGAGAAGACAAAGTAAAGCATTATAATTACATGTGCAAAGAGCTGGAGATAGAAAATCAAAAGGGAAGGACACGCTCAGAGTTTCTCAAGCTGAAAGAGCTGAAGAAAAAATTCAAGCCTCAAGTTGCGATAGTGAAGGTTTCTATAGGGGTAATATTAAACAGTGCAGAAAGCATCAAAAGAAGATGGCAGGAATACACAGAACCGTCATGCCAAAAAGAGTTAGTCGATGTTCAACCATTTCAAGAGGTAGGATACAATCAGGAACCAACGGTACTGAGGAAGAAGTCCAAGCGGCACTGAATGCAATGGCAAAAAACAAGGCTCCAGGAATTGACGGAATATCAATTGAGATGTTTCAACAAGTGGATGCAGTACTGGAAGTGCTCACTTGTCTATGCCAAGAAATTTGGAAGACAGCTACCTGACCGAATGACTGGAAGAGGGGGATCCATATTCATGCCTATGACCAAGAAAATTGATCCAACCGAATGAGTAAATTATCAAACAAAATCATTAACATCATAAAAACCCAGTTAACCCAGTGCCATATGCAAGTAAAATTTTGCAGAAGATAATTCAAAAGCAGCTGCAGCGATATATCAACAGGAAACTGCCAGAAATTCAGGCTGGATTCAGAAGAGGACGTGGAACTGGGGATATCATTGCTGATGTCAGATGGATCCTGGCTGAAATTAGGGAATAAAAAAAGATGTTTACCTGTGTTTTACTGACTATGCAAAGGCATTTGACTGTGTGGATTATAACAAATTATGCATAACATTGTGGAGAATGGAAATTCTAGAACTTATGAGGAATCTGTATTTAGATCAAAAGGCAGTTGTCCAGACAGAATGAGAGGATACTGCATGGTTTAAAGTCAGTAAAGTTGTGTGTCAGGGTTGTATCTTTTCACCATACCTATTCAATCTGTAAACTCAGCAAATAATCCAAGAAGCTGGGCTATATGAAGAAGAATGGGGCATCAGGGTTGGAGGAAGACTCATTAACAACCTGCATTATGGAGATGACACAACCTTGCTTGCTGAAAGTGACAAGGACTTGAAGCACTTATTGATGAAGATCAAAGACCACAGCCTTCAGTATAGATTACACCTCAACATAAAGCCAACAAAAATCCTCACAACTGGACCAATAAACAACATCATGATAAATGGAGAAAAGATTGAAGCTGTCAAGGATCTCATTTTACTTGTCTCCGTAATCAACACCCGTGGAAGCAGCAGTCAAGAAATCAAAAGATGCATCGTATTAGGCAAATCTGCCTCAAAAGACCTTTTTAAAGTGTTAAAAAGCAAAGATGTCACCTTGAAGACTAAGGTGTGCCTGACCCAAGCCATGGTATTTTCAGTTGCATCATATGCGTGCAGAAGCTGGACAATAAATAAGGAATACAGAAGAAAAATTGACACTTTTGAATTGGGATGTTAACAAAGAATATTGAATATATACCATGGACTGCCAAAAGAATAAACAAATCAGTCTTGGAAGAAGTACAACCAGAATGCTCGTTAGAAGCAAGAATGGTGACAGTATGTCTTACATGCTTTGGGCATGTTGTCAGGAGAGATCAGTCCTTGGAGCAGGACATCATACTTGGTACAGTACGGTGTCAATAAAAAAGAGCAAGGCCCTCAAGAAGATGGATTGACACAGTGACTACGACAACGGCCTCAAGCATAACATTGATTGTGGGCATGGGACTGGACCAGGCAGTGTTTTGTTCTGTTGTTCAGAAGTTTGCTATGACTTGGAACTGATTCTAGGGCACCTAACAACAACAACAACAGAGAGTTTCTAGGTAGTACAAATAGTTTGCTCTTGGGTACTAACTGAAAGGTTGGTGGTTCAAATATACCCAGTGGTGCTGCAGAAGAAAGGTCTAGAGACCTACTTCCATAAAGTTAAAAAAAAAAAAAAGAAAAACCTGGTGCCAGTGTAGCCGATTCTGACATATGGTGACATCATGTGTTACAGAGGAGATATGCTCCAAGGGGATTCCTTGGCTGTAATCTTTATGGAACAGATTACAAGGCCTTTCTTCTGCAAAGATGCTGGGTGAATTCAATCAACCAACCTTTAGGTTAGTAGTCAAGGACAATTGGTTTGTGCCACCTAGGGAAATTTTAGTAAGATTACAACAGCAGAAAACCCTATGGATTGCAGTTCTACTCTGAAACGTGTGGGTTTGCCATGAGTCAGAATCAACTTGAAGACAACAGGTAAAAATACCTTATTAGAATAGATCATTGACTATCAGGAAACTGGGAGTGTATGAATTGATAAAGCATGACACACTGGTGAATGGGAGCTAGACACATAAACTGTGTCATGAAAGATGTATAATTTGAAATTTACCAAAACTAAAATAGGTATGATGCGAGAATAATGTGCAAGCGTGCCTGTTAACCCCAAACTACATTTGTGCTACTATAGGAATAAAAGGCCATTCTTTTAAAGGGAATTTGTATCTCAGTGCACATACTCCTCAAGGAAAAGAAAGTTTCATTTGGACCTAGTGTTTGGCTGTAAGCTTTGAATTTGATAGTAACTTTTGTGTTAGGTAAAATTTATACTTCATGTGAGCGTGATTTTAAAATTTAACTACTGTTTCTAACACAGGTTGATGACTTTGGCCTTTCAAGCCTTGCTAAGGCAATTTTTCAATAAGAGTATGGAAATAACCAAAAAAAAAAAAAAAAAACCAAACCCAGTGCCTTGGAGTCGATTCTGACTCATAGTGACCCTATAGGACAGAGTAGAACTGCCCCATAGAGTTTCCAGGGAGCACCTGGTGGACTTGAACTGCCAACCCTTTGGTTAGCAGCTGTAGCACTCAAGCACTACACCACCAGCGTTTCCAAATGGAGATAAGTGCTATGGAAAACAAAATGAAGCAAGAAGAGTGATGGGGCAGGATGGTCTTACAAGAAAGAGAACAAAAAAAAAAGTCAAGCATTTATCTGGCGGGGGGCGGGGGCGGGAATTTCTGAATGAAGAAGAACAGACAGGAAAGTCTTAGGCAGTATCAGAACTGATGTGTCCAGGGAGGAGTGAAAGAGTCAGTGTGGCCAAAACAAAGTGAGTATGACAGAACAGTAGAGGGTGAATTCCAAGAAGTAAGAAGCAGGGGCAAGATCATGTTGTACCTTAGGCTCTTTTAAGTGTTATGGCCTTTACTCTTAGTATGCTAGGTAGTCTTGCAAAGTTTGAGAAGAAAAATGGTACTTTTGAAACTAGATTCAAGGGGAGTAAGAGAATGCACAGGGACAAACTAAGAGGACGCAGCAGTAATTAAGGCTGATATAATAGTTCCTTGGGCCAGGGCCGTAGCAGAGGAGGCGTTGAGAAGTAGTCAAACTCTGAGTATATACTGTGGGTAGAATCAACATGATATGCTGAAGGACTGATTGTGAGTTTTGTGAAATAAAAAGAAAACCTATGGATGCTTTCTTAGTTTTAATATGAACAAGTAGAAGGATGGTTTCCCATTACCTAAAATTAAGTTGTGAATATTGCTATTACCCATCTGCAAGCTGGAGTCCCTGGGTCGCACAAATGGTTAACTGAGAGGATGGAGGTCGAAGTCTACCCAGAGTACCTCAGAAGAAAGGACTGGAGATCTACTTTCAAAAAACCAGCCAATGAAAACACTATGAAGCACAGTTCTACTATGACATACTTGGGATCACTTTGAATCAGAATAAAGTTGATAGCAATTGTTTTATTTTTATTTAAATCTGAGAATTAGCTTGTGAAGATAAGCCATGCCCATTAATATTACTATCTATTCATCAATTATTTGGAAATAAAATGTACTTGGAAAATGTTCACATTTTGTCATGCTCTATCTCAGTCTTATTGTCTTTATTACTACATAAATAGTTGAAATTTTACCATACATAGATTTTGGCATAGTTACCATGAACAAGAAAATTGTTTTAAAAATACATAAGAACAAATAGTACATAAAACTTGGAAAGCACTTATGTAGTAGAAAAATGAGATGGGAAATACAGATGGTTTAAGTCACATTGCCCATAGGTTATACTATTCTTATTTAATGTTATATATGTATTTTCTTTACTTTTATATTGTATTATAAAGATGGTAGTGTAGCCTGAGTTAATTTTTAAGCATTTCTTGAGATTTGTGTTGTCTACAAAATAGTAGAATCTGTTGCCAATACAGATCTACAGGATATATAAAAGAATACATAAATGAAAGCAAGCCAAATGTAGTTTACAGAAAAGACCAGAAAATGGAAATAACATGTAAATATAAGAAAAGACACAATGCATTTACAAGATTAGAAACAAGCCAACAAATTCTTACTGAAAAAATGCTTATCACTTATCTCTAATGTAAATAGAGAGAGAGATTCCAGACAACACATGCTTCATGCTTCAAAGTAGAAATAAGTTATAATGAAATAATTCTATACGGTATTGGTATATAAGGCACATTTTTTAAATACATTAAGAAAGTAGAAAAACATAATGTTGATTTACAGGATTTGAACAAATCAATGAACAGTTTTCAAATAGTGGAAAATAATTAGTTTTTAATCCTAAAACAGAGATTATACTTCATGTTAAACATTTAAAGAAACAAATTTAACACAAATAACAAAGTATAATTTTTAAAAGAAAACCCTAATATAAATTAAAAAGACAATAATAATAAAGATATTACCTGAATGGAAACAACATATGAAGTAACCGTTATGGAAATTAAAAATCTAATACATGGAAAATGAAAAAAATACTTTCTGAAATAATCTTTGAACAATAGAGAAAATTGAAACCCCAATTGTAGGATATGTAGGGGACATAAAAAAAAAAAAAAAAAGATGTTTAGCAATCTACTTGATCAAAATATATGGAATGCCCTAATCCTGAATTCATCGTCAATTCTTAGCTTTATAATTTTTCCCTATCGACAGTTTTGAGACAAGTGACTGAAGCATTTAACTTGAAAATTTACGTTTAAAGAACATAATTAGCCTATAGAAATCAGGGTGAAGACACTGAGTTTTTGAAATAGACAAAAGTCCAATAGAAGTAATGTATCGAGGCTTGTTGACAATCATAGAAATATAGGATTTTCAAGTGTTCTGCAAATTTACACCAATGATACATCACTGCACGCAGATTTTTAACCTGATGAATTTACAACTTTCCAAGTTCAAAAGCGTTGCAAGATGATTTTCCCCCTTGATAAGATCATATTCATTTCAAGGTTTAAATGGAAAGCAATTAACAATATTATACAGGTAAGTGGAAGCAGAAAGATGCAAAAGAATACTGAATTTTTGTTTCTGTGTGTAATATATACACATACACAGGTGTTAGTAAGAACAGGAACATACCAAGAAAGATTAGTTCATCTCTATTTTCTTTAATATTTTTGAATATTTTCCAAGTTTTCTTGAATATTAACGTAAACCATTTTTCTATACTTAATTATATTACAATATTTACTTCATTACAAGCTCAAAAATGTGAAGGGGTGAGTTTTTTTATTTTAATTTTTAAGCTATTGGTGTGTGTATCAATTAAGTTAATTAAAAATAATTTACAAAACACCAGGAAAATTCTTCATAACAAATGGCATTGTGCATTCAAAGTATTGCACCCTAACCCCCTGCCTTCTAGTTGATTCCAACTCATAGCGACTCCACAGGACAGAGTAGAACTGCCCCATGGGGTTTCTAGGGCTGTGAATTTTTACGAAAGCAGACTGCCACGTTTTTCTCCCACAGAGTGCCTGGTGGGTCGGAACCTCCGACCATTTGGTTAGCAGCTGAGTGCTTTAACCATTCTACCATCAGGCCTCCTTAAATATTGCAAGGATGCATATATTCTAATGATAATGAGCACCACTTAAGTACTGCAAGAAATGCATTTTTGTCAGATTTAAACTTTACTGGAACTCTATGGACCAGGAATTATTTATTTTTCACAGTTAAGAAAACTGAGGCTTAAAGTGTTAGTAACTTATTAAGGGTCATACAGCTAAATGGGTAGCTGACCTGGAATCTACCCTGGAATGTCTAACTCAAAAACAAGTGCTCATAATCACTGAGCTATATATACATCTCTCTGTATAATGCGTAAATTGATCTCTGAAACTGTTATCATTGTGCCAAAAATGTAGCTATTATCCCCAACTGAATTCTCTGAAATTGGGTGTGCATGGAGGTTGATATAATGTAATTTAAAACCAACAAAAAAATCACCAAACCAAACCCGTTACTGTTGAGTCCATTCTGCCTCATAGAGACCCTACAGGACAGGGTAGAACTGTCCCACAGGGTTTCTAAAGAACAGCTGCTGGATTTGAACTGCTGATCTTTTGGTTAGCTGCCGAGCTCTTAACCGCTGCACCACCAGGGCTTCATTACCCATAACTAAATTCTCTGAAATTGGATATACATGGAGGTTGGTACAATAGAGTTTTAAAAATGATAGCCTATTTTCTTATTTTGCACATTAATTTTCCTTAAAGGCATATGTATTTAAACCACAGGTTCAACTCATATTTCCTGGCTTCCAATTACTCTATAGATTTCTAAAAAAAAAAAAATATATATATATGGCTAGAGATGTCCAAGATCGTATACAGTCAAGTAAAAAATAGTTCAACAGAAATAGAGGCCAATTGAAAGATGAAATTGTTATTAGAGAGAAAGACCAAGGAAATACCTAGTAGGAAAGAAAGAAAACATGAGATTAAATAGGGAACATCACTGTCATCTTACATGCCTTGTGCTCTCTCTCTTCTGTATAACTCTAATGAGAGCATTTTTCACTTCTTTGTTCCTGAGACTATAAATGAGTGGATTCAGCATGGGGATCACAATCGTATAAAAAACAGAGACCACTTGGTCCTTTCCCAAGGAGTAGGACTTACTTGGCTTTAAATAAGTAAAAATCATGGTACCATAGAAGATGGTGACACCCAGGAGGTGGGAGGCACAGGTAGAGAAGGCTTTTCGCTTTCCTGAAGTGGAATTGATTTTCAGGATAGTGGAGAGAATGGATGCATAGGACACAGAGATTGTGATAAGAGACACCATTAAGGTAGAGCCAGCAAAAATGAGTATCATGATCTCAGTACCATGTGTATCAGTGCAGGACAGGGCTAAAATTGGGGGTGTGTCACAGAAAAAGTGACGGATTACATTGGAGTCACAGAAACGCAATGTGTTCATGCAAAGGACATTGACAAAGGAGTCAATGAAGCCAGTCACATAGGATGCAGTGATGAGGGAGCGGCAGAGTGTCGTGGACATAATAACTGGGTATCGTAGAGGATTGCAGATAGCTACGTAGCGATCGTAGGCCATAGAAGACAGAAGAAAACATTCTGTGGCACCCAAGAAGACAAAAAAATACATCTGGGTGAAACAGCCCCTGAATGAAATATCCTTGGTCGAAGTCAGTAGGTTCTCTAAGGTTTTAGGAGTAATGACCGTCGAGTAGCTGAGGTCAAGGAATGACAGATGACTGAGGAAAAAATACATGGGGGTGTGAAGCTGGAGATCCAGGTGGATTATTAGTATCATCCCTGTATTCCCCAGCACAGTAACCAGGTATATCAGGAGAAATAGAGTAAAGAGGACCAGCCGGATCTCTTCAGAGTCTGTCAGTCCCATGAGGATGAAGTCAGACATGTTTGTGTTATTACTTCTACTCATAGTATGCAACTTCTCTAAACTGTAGAAGATTAAATTAATACTTAGCATCAGTTACTTCAAACAGGTTTTTGTTTGGATGAATGATCTGGCATTAAAAAAAAAAGAACAGTTTTGTGTTTCTATACATTGGTAATACAGAGTAGATTACAAAATATGACTGAACAGAATCTTAATTGCATTGCTATATGTAAATATGGGTGTAAAAGGACATTGGAATGTTATATAATCAGAAAGTAACATATGTAATTCGCATGAAATGACCAGTGTTCTCAAGGCTCCCCTTTCCTAACACATTTAATCTCCATGAAAATATCATGCCCTAGGTGTTATTATTACTCTCATTTTTTGATAAGAAAATTGGCACAGAAGTTTAAGTAATTTATCCAAAGTAAAAGCGAGTAAATGTTGGCTCTGTGATTCTACCATGTTAGGTTTACTACAAAAAGCATGCTCATACACTATGTTCTTAATTATAATTAATTTCGGCAACCTGAAGAAAAATTCTAAATGTGTAGTAAGCAGTGATAGAAACAAAGTTTTAAACCATCATTTACTGTCCTTTTGCTTTCAATATCATTTAATACAACAGACAGATCGGAAACTTCAACCTTTGGAGTCTTTACTGTGATGTATTAAAATTGGAGACCACAGAATATTCATTTGCAGAAGACATTTTGTTTTCTTGACTATTGAAAATAAAATTCCTTCTGAAAGTTATAGTTCCAAAATATGAACAACTGCTCATATGCAGCTGATTCCACCAGCTCCATAAGTCTGTTTCCACAAACCCTAGCGTCACTTATGGTGAGGCATATGCAGATGTCTCCATTTTATTTGATCTGACCTAAACGAAACCAAAACCCGTTGCCGTGGAGTTGACTCCGACTCATTGTGACCCTGTAGGACAGAGTACCACGTGCCCCACAGGGTTTCCCAGGCTGTAGGTCTTTACCGGAAGCAGACTGCCACGTCTTTGTCCCACGGATGGACTTGGTGGATTTGAACTGCTGACGATTTGATTAGCAGCCGAGCGTATAACCACTGTACCACCAGTCTTCATGATCTGACCTAAAACCCTCTAATTTTGAGAATAATACTTACAGTGAGCCAAACGTGGTGAAAATTTTCTTCTTCCAATATTACCTGTCTGGAATTTTGTCAAGCTCAAAGTATTCTTCAAAAAAATAAAGTAAAATAAAATAAAGCCTTCAAGGAGATGAAAATTTCTGTGATATAATACTGTTTTCCTTTTAAATGCATAATTTTTACATTTCTGTGCATGCATTTTTTTCCTGAGGTAAATCAATCTTTGAATTTTGTTCAGTTCCTTGTCAAATGCAAAATTTGAGAGGAAGTTATATCTCTAAAAAATACCTGCGAGAGACTATGAACTTAAGCAGAGCTGACTATCCCTTGCCTCTCACCCTAATAATTCCACGGCACTTCATATACTGGGAGTTGCTGAGAATGCAACATTCCATCATCCTTGGGGACTAATTTCCAAGGGACATTGCTTGGCACCTTTCCAAAGATAAAAACTCAAGGACTAATATATTCACACTAGGCTTGTAACAGATTGTTGCCTACTCCTTTAGAAGAGACATAATGAGAACCATGATGATTTAGTCTTCCTTTGTGATCCTCCACATTTTTTACTAGAATGTTAGATAAACTCTTTTTAGAAAAATGCTTAATTACTCTGTAACTCAAAGGCCAAGTAGTTGACTACCAATGGTAGGATAGTACGTTCTTTACAATGAATTCTTTTTATACTTTTAAGTATGATACTATCATAGGAGTAAAGCATTGCTTATTAGAAAAAGCAGAGTATACAACAAAATTCAAAGAAAATGAAGCTCATTCAAAACTGTTTTTAATATTTTGATGTATTTTCTTCCAATAATTTTTCTTTGTGTTTAAAATGTTTACTTATATGTCTACTTACATAGTGTATCAATTATCCTATATATTCAGTATGTTACCCTCATTTTATCACGAAACACTAATAATACCCCTTGGGCTATGTTAGATTAGTCTTCTACAAAACACACAATTTCATGTGTCATGCATTGACTGGTACTCTGTAGATAAATTCTCTCCAGGAGTATTCAGCAGCAGACAGGGGGACATTTTGAGGGATAACAAGGAAACCGTGGCGTGGGTTCTCCATTCAGGTTTGGCAGTGTTACCTAATTCATCTGCACAGAAATACGTGCAACTTGTATTACCATTTTAAGGTACTTGGCTTTTGGTTTATAGAAAGAGAAATGAGAGAAGAAAGGACAAAAAAAAAAGATGCTGAGACTAGTAAACATTTTACAGTGTTATAGAAGAAAAATATTAATATATCATAAAATGTATTAATTTATTATAATATAAATTATTATTAAAATAATTATTAAGATATGTTAATATATCATAAAAACTCTAAATATGATCAGGTCAAAAGCTTTCTTAATTATAAAGGAAAAGAAATTGAAATATGAAAAAAATCTCAGGAATCTTCTGAATCCAATATGATAACATCTTTTCCTTTATTCTTACTTTAATATGGTTGATTTTTCAATATTTACCCAATCCTATATATCTGAGATAAATCCCACTTGATTATGATAATTATTTTTAGTGTTTCTGGATTAAATTTTCTTTTCTTTTCTTTTATTAAAGATTTTTAAATACATGAGCATTAAAGACGTGTCGGTCATTTTTTTTTTCCCCATAATGTATATTTCAAATTTTGATATTAGGCTTATATTCGATCCATACAACAATTTTTGGAAGAGTTGCCCCTATTCTCTTTTCTGAAAGAACTTGTGTAATATTTGTATTATTTCTCCCTTAAAAGTTTAACAGAAATTACCATTGAATTATCTGGGTCTAAAGTTTTTAGGTTTTTTTTGTTTTGTTTTCTTTTAAGGGAGTGGCATTTGTGAATTTATAATCATAAATTTAGTATTTAGTATATGGTGGGATATTCCATTTCTATCACATCCATGTATTTCTGCAGCCCCTTTTGAATGATCTTCAACATAATTTCACTTGTGTGTGATATTAATGGCATTGTTCAATAATTTCCACATTGGGTTAGATCACCTTTCTTTGGAATAGGCATAAATATGGATCTCTTCAAGATGGTTGGCCAGGTAGCTGTCTTCCAAATTTCTTGGCATAGACAAGTGAGCACTTCCATTGCTGCATCCATTTGTTGGAACATCTCAGTTGGTATCAAGTTAATTCCTGGAGCCTTGTTTTTTTGACAATGCTTTAAAAAAGGGTTGATGGGCATATCCACTAAATAATCTCTTTGTGATTAATATCTCAGAACCCAATACCCCTCATACATACCCCCGTAATAAAATAATTGTCATAATATTAAATGCTTAAGAACAGTAAAAGGGGATACTTAAGATAGCATCTGAAAACAAGAAAATTGTGTTTAAACTGAACTTTAATACTTAAGAAATAGCTTTTGAAAGGTTACTTAAAAATGTTTGACTCTTCCATCTGTAAAAAAAAAAAAAATGATAAAGGACCCATACCTCACACCACACACAAAAACTAATTTGAAATGATCAAAAACCTAAATATAAAACTCAAAAAGATAAAGATCATGGAAGAAAAAATAAGGGCAACACTAGGGGCCCTAATACATGGCATAAAAAGTGTACAAACCATAACTAACAATGCACTAACACCAGTAGAGAAATTAGATAACTGGGAGCGCCTCAAAATTAACACTTACGCTCATCAAAAGACCTCACCAAAAGAGTAAAAAGATAACTCACAGACTAGGAAAAAAATCTGACAAAAGTCTAATCTCTAAAATCTATAGAATACTTCAACACCGCAACAACAAAAAGACAAAAAACTCAATTGAAAAATGGGCAAAGATATGAATAGATGCTCGACCACAGAAGACACTCAAGAAGTTAACAGACACATGAGGACTTGTTCCCGATCATTAGCCATCAGAAGAATGTAAATCAGAACTACAATGAGATACCATCTGATTCCGATATAACTGGCACAAATTAAAAAAAAACAGAAAATAACAAATATTGCAGAGGTTGCAGGGAAATTGGAACTCTTATACAGTGCTGGAGGAAGTGTAAAATGGTATAACCACTATGGAAAATAATAGGACATCTCCTTAAAAAGCTACAAATAGAAATACCATATGATACAGCAATCCTACTCCTAGCAATATGTTCTAGAGAAATAAGAGCCATCACATTAATAGACACATGCACACCCATGTTCATTGTAGCATTATCCACAATAGCAAAAAGATGGAAACAATCTAAGTGTCCATCAAAAAATGAACAGACTAACAAACTATGGTACATACACACAGTGGAATATCATGCAATGATAAAGAACAACGATGAATCCACCAAACATCTCACAATACGGATGAATCTGGAAGGCATTATGCTAAGCAAAATAAATCAATCACAAAAGGACAAATATTGTATCAAACCACTATTGTAAAAACCCAAGAAAAGGTTTATTTGCAGAAAAAAAAAATCTGATAGTTAAGGGGGGGGAGGGGCAGCAAGAGAGAATCACTAACTAGATAGCAGACAAGACAACACAAATATGGGGAAAGTCAGCACAATTTGACAAAGGCAATGTCCTACAGACTTCCTAGACATATTCCAAACACCTTGAAGGACCGTTAACTGGGGCTGATGGCTGGGAACCATGGTGTCAGAGGACATCTAGGTCAACAGGCATAACATAGGTCATAAAGAAAATGTTCGACATCCTAATTTGGTGAGTAGCACGTGAGGTCTTAAAAGCTTTCGAGCAGTCATCTTATCCTTTGGTTAGTAGCTGTAGCTTTTAACCACTGGACCACCAGGGCTCCAGATAAAACCAAAGGCACAAGGAAAATAATAGACCAAAAGACTAATGGACCACCTGAACCACAGCTCCACCAGCCAGAGCCCAGAAGAACTTAGATGGTGCCCGTCAACCACTAATGATGGCACTCACAGAGATCACAATAGAAGGTCCTGGACAGAGTGGGAGAAAAATGTAAAACAATAACCCTCATCCACAAAAAAAGACCAAACGTATTGGTCTGACAGAGACTGGAGGAACCCCTGAGACTACAGCCCCCGGACCCCCTGCTAACTCAGAACTGAAGCACTCCCTAATCCACCATTCCACCAAAGTTTAGACAGACTTATAAAGTAATAATACACGTGAGGAACTTGCTTCTTAGTTCAATCAAGTATACTAGACTAAATGGGAAACACCTGCCCAAAGGCAAAGAGGAGAAAGCAAGAAGGGACAAGAAAACTGGACTAATGGATACAGAGAACCCAGGGTGAAAGCAAAAGGGGAGAGTGCTGACACATTGCTGGGATTGCAACTAATGTCCCTAAACAATTTGTGTACAAAGTTTTTGAAAAGAAAGCTAATTTGGGCTGTAACCTTTCACTTAAGACATAATAAAATGAAAAAAAGGAGAGTTTGACTCAGTTTACTTATTAATAAAATGGTATTTTATTAGTGCCAACTTCACTCACTGTAATAAGATTAGATAAGATTATGAATTGCATTCCTTAAAACTATGCTTGACGTATACTAAGAACTCCATAAGTTTAGAAATTTTGATGATGATGATGAATGGTGATGATGATAATATATGCGCAGGTGCTGTGTAATTGGAGGCAAATATGCAAACATACAAAAATCCCTATAGAACTTCAAAATATTTCTCATACACTAGTAATTAAACATCATATTTGGATATAAACATGATTTTTAAAATGATAACCTCTAAGTTTTTTTAAATATGTGTGCAACCATTTACACTGAAATAGATAAAAGTAAGAAATATATATTTCTGTATATTTCAATTGAAGAAGTATTCCAAGCAAATTAAGGAAAGACCTTGGGGTACAATTAAAATACAAATCTCGAGAGAAGAAAGATGCTAATTGTCCAATTCCTTTATGAGATGCGTTTGTGAGTTTGAGGAAGAGATGCTGTATAAGACGGTTTAACACACTAGATTTCAGTAGAAAACTCATTGCCATGACACTGCTTTAGAAATACACTAAGAACAGAATTAACCCTGACTACAAATCTTTTTTTTTTTTTTTTTACAAATCTAGATTTGAGCTGGGGCGGGGGGGGGAAGAGTTTAAATAATTATCTTAGTTAATTCATTTTCTCTTTCTATCCTATCGATGGAAGGAAACAATACCCAGCACTATGACCATAAACACCTATGTATTTTTCATCAACATCGTATTTATAGGGATCCAATATATTTAAAATAAATTCTATATATATCCATTATATATGTAAATTCTAAATACATCCATTATATAGGAAATAAAGCTCTGTGCTAAACAACAAAAACAACAGATACAGATCATTAAACAGACAATTCGTAAGATTCAGAATTATTAGATGAGGCAAATATATGCAAAAAATTAACGGTGATTTTCTTTTCTTAATGTCTGATCATAAACCGGAAATTAAGAAGACAGTTGAGAGAGAAGGAGATTTTCTTTGGATGACTGAATTCTGGGTAAGTCTAATTTTATTATCTTATAAAAATAAAACATATTTCATTTGAGAATATTTGAGGACTAATCTCCCCTTCTAATCTCTCCATTTTCTAAGATTCCATGCACAGGTTATGATTCAACAATTTTAAATGTATCCATATTTGCTAAAAATAAAGAGAACTTTTCAGCCTCAGTGTTTTCCAATTCTCTGTCCTTTCTTCTAGAAATATTCCCTTCTAAAGCTTCTACTGTGTGGAACACTTCTGAATTCTAAAACAGCTTAACCGTTCTCCAGTGACTGTTCCTAAAACGCTTTGTATATTTAGTCATTAAATTATTTGTCATGCTGTATTGATGATGGAAACCCTAGTGGTGTAGTGGTTAAGAACTATAGCTGCTAACCAAAAGGTCGGCAGTTCGAATCCACCAGGTGCTCCTTGGAAGCCGTATGGGGCAGTTCTACCCTGTCCTATAGGGTCGCTATGAGTCAGAATTGACTCAACTGCAACGGTTTTTTGTGTGTGTGTGTCCGATCTGAAACTCGTGCTTGCGTGTGTGTGTGTGTGTGTGTGTGTGTGAATCTCCCATAATGAAAAGTATCCTTTTTACTTGTCTGCATCTTCCAGTAGGACTTAAGAAAACTGGCTCTAAGGAGAAGCAAGACAAAATGCCTTCGTTGAATAAATGCTTTCTAAATCAATACATGGATAAACAGAAAGAAATGTGTGGATACTTAATGATTAAATCAAAAACAAAACAAAACAAATCCACTACTGTCCTGTCAAGTTTGACTAACAGCAATCCTTTAGGACAGAGTAGAACTGCCCATAGCATTTCTAAGGAGTAATTGGTGAATTCCAATCGCCAACCTTTGGTTAGCAGCTGAACGTTTTAGTACGCTTAAATAACATCAAATCCCTTTGAGTTATTCAAGTAGTGTGTTATAGGTCAGAAACCAACTGGAATTAACTGCACAGGTAGCTTTCAATTGTATTTATAACAAATTTACATCAATTGAATTAGCAATCTAACTTCTAATGATAAATCAAAAAAAAAAAAAAAAAAAAAAACTTGCCGTTCCGTGGACTCTGACTTATAGTCACCGTACGGGTCTCATTGATCGATCATCCTATATTTTTATTTACTTCTAATGTTAGATCACCTTACATTTTTAAACATAGCAAACCATACTTATTTTACTGTTTGTAGCTTTTTTTATTACCACTGTTTTATTACCACTTTTGAATATCAATGTTTGGCAAGGAATTGGCAACTGCCTGATGTCATAGATAATTACATGCTTTATATTGGAAACAATAGCAATCTTTTTTTCTGTTCCCCCACAAACAAAATAATTGGCAATATATCACAGATTAAGTTCCTAATTTGATCTTAACCAACCAATAGAGAAAAAAAAAAGTAATAGAAGAAAAGTACGAATAACTTAAGCATACATTTGTAAAATAAGCAAGATATTCCTAATTTTATTTTCTTTTTACAAACTCTTGCAAAACTTTGACCATCTAAGCTTTTATTCAGCTCTTTAAAAAACACTGCGAAGTAGCTTTCAGGTGACAAAAAAAATAAGTTTGCCACACAACAGCATCATTCAATCCACAAATCTTGGAGTGCCTTTTCTTCAAATGAGCATTTAATTTTCCAATAGTATAATTAATTCCGGTAGATAAACTGACAAGTGCACAATTTAAGGCTTAATAATAGACTGGGCTAGAGGATGGTATAACACAGTAGAAATCCCTTTAAATCATTTCAGAGAGAAATTTAGGGGGGATGCTATCAATTCCACACAGTTTTGAACTTGGAATTTTTTTTTTTTTTTTTAAATCAGCGGCTGCCAATTCTGTTTGTTGTTGTTGTTAGGTGCCATTGAGTCATTCCGACTCATAGCGGCCCTATGCACAACAGAACGAAACACTGCCCAGTCCTGAGCCATCCTTACAATTGTTGTTATGCTTGAGCTCATTGTTGTAAGAAATGAAAATCATATAAATCCTTAACTGCGTTGAAATCATTAAATATTTGCCTTTATGGTGATATCTCATTATTTGAGTCTAAGTAAAAAAAAAAAAAAAAAAATTTTTTTTTTTTTTTTAAGCTGGGATTATTAGGTCCTTAGACCTGAACCCTTCTCTGATTTTTATTGTTCTTGAGTACCAGGTAAACCAACGACCGACCTCAGTCGAAATAAATGGCTGAGTCCAATTTCACTGAGGTGGCCCTATTCATCTTCTCTGGATTCGCAAACCACCCT
Source organism: Elephas maximus indicus (assembly GCF_024166365.1). Classification (NCBI taxonomy): domain Eukaryota; kingdom Metazoa; phylum Chordata; class Mammalia; order Proboscidea; family Elephantidae; genus Elephas; species Elephas maximus. The sequence goes on along the minus strand of NC_064825.1, from coordinate 106,276,241 downwards.
GAACTTCAAGTCAGTCTTTTTCTGATATTTCTACTTATCTATCTGTTCACTGTCTTGGGGAATCTTGGGTTAATCATGTTAATCAGAATGGACCCTCAACTTCACACTCCTATGTACTTTTTCCTTAGCAATCTGGCACTCATTGACGTGTTTTATTCCTCCACCGTGACGCCCAAGGCTCTGGTCAATTTCCAGTCCGACCAGAAAACCATCTCTTTTGTTGGCTGCTTTGCCCAAATGTACTTTTTTGTTGGTCTGTTGTGTAGTGAGTGTTTTCTTCTGGGATCCATGGCCTATGACCGCTATGTAGCAATCTGCAATCCCTTACTCTATTCAGTGGTTATGTCCCAGAAAGTGTGCAACTGGCTGGGAACCACGCCTTATGTGATTGGCTTCACAAATTCTTTGATATCTGTTTGTGTGATAAGCAGTTTGGCGTTCTGTGATTCCAGAATCAACCATTTTTTCTGTGACACCACAGCCCTTTTGGCCCTGTCCTGTGTAGATGCTTTCAGTACAGAAATGGTGATTTTTGTTTTAGCTGGGTTCACACTCCTTAGTCCTCTTCTGATCATCATAGTCACGTACATTGCCATCATCTCAGCCATCCTGAGGATCCAGTCTGCAGCGGGCAGGCAGAAGGCCTTCTCCACCTGTGCAGCCCACCTCATGGGTGTAACCATTTTCTACGGGTCCTTGATTTTCACGTATTTACAGCCAGAAAACACATCCTCCCTGACTCAGGCACAGGTGGCATCTGTATTCTATACCATTGTCATTCCCATGCTGAATCCACTGATCTATAGTCTGAGGAACAAGGATGTGAAGAACGCTGTCTTGAGAGTCATACATAAAAAAACTATCTCCATGACAAATCTATGCATGTTACAAAAACAAACCTGGGTGGGTTCAGACATTAAATGGCTCTAACCTTCAGGAAAATATTATGGTAACCTAATATGACATATCACAAAATAAATCATCAATTTGAGTCTTGAAATTTAGGAGGTGAATTATCATTTATTTGTGTATAGTGAATTAGATTATTTAGAACATAAACCTGTACAAGTAAGTAAAGAGCTATCTGAGCAGTAGCTGGATTTTTGCCTGGCCATCCGTGTATGAGAAGGCTGTCACACTGAAACATGTAAACAAAAGAGTAAATTGACCCCCAATACAGCTTGATGTTCCGTTTTCTCAGCTGTTTGCAAATTGAGAGCAGAAAATTAGAGAATTAAGGTGCAAGTGCCCCTAAGTTTCACTAACAATAAGAAATGACAGCAGATAACTTGGGAGCAAAGCAGTAAAGTGTACAGAACTAATAAAAACAAACAGGACAAAAAAATAAAACATCATGGTCATTTCAGTGAGGTGCCAGCACTGATAAGGCTAGGGGACGTTGGATCGCATAGGGAAATCTCTTGATCATGTGGAGTCTTTTCATCAAAATAGTTAAATTTTTGATCATATTTCCTATATCTAAAACAAATCTTCTATAAAGAGAATCAGTCTTTAGTCTTGGGAAGGACTTAAGGTAGTTCATGGGATGGGATCTGTCTGTGTTTGTGTGCACCTGTGAGTGTACTTGTTAGCTTTTTTCTTCTCTGATCTGTATTACAGGGGTCTGACTCCTGCAAACTTCATTTCATAATATAATATTTTGTATTTTAAATTGTTATAAGGGACAACCTTGAAACACACTACTGCATTATTGGAGGGATGTGTTGAAGATACTGTCTACCTCGTTATTCATTCCCCTTTATTATGCTCATACGAGTTCGTTCCTTGTGATTAATATTGGTCACCCTAAAGACTTTTATGAGTTTGCTGTGAGTTGAAATTGACTCAATGGCAATGGGTTTTTAAAGACTTTTAACCATCATCATCATTGAAAATTATAAACTGTTTGTATTTTTTTTCCTACCAGAGATTGTCATTCTAAATTTCCTGCTCAGTTTTTAATAATTGTGTGAAACATCACGGCTTGCTGTCTTATTTATATTTACCCATCATGTAGCTTTTATGTGTTATTTTTATTTTCCAATTGTATTGAATATATATTCTTCTATGGTTAAGTGGCTTTCATGCTTGTTTCTTTAGTATTAATATAATCATACATCTAATTGTTCTTTGAAAAGTATTTACATTTTCTTGTCGTTTTGTCCCTTGGAGCAAAAACATGTTAATGTTACATTTTTCTTGCCCATCATAAGAAGTAGTAATATATTTTATTTCTCCATATTCAAATTCCCCCATTCAGTTCAAAATATGTTTGATGTATCAGGCTTCAAAATAAAGATAATTATTTGTGTATAGTCTGTAAGTATATGGTGCCCTGTTAAAAAAGTCCTTGCATTTCTTTTGTTTGAGGTCTTATTTTACAGAACGTTATTTTGGCTACTCCATTTGCCACACCCTTACTTCCTCCAGGTGTCTCTACGGCTCTCTACTTCACTGCTTTCGAGCTGCTCAAATGTGATCTGTCCACTGAAGACTTCTCTGCAAATTTTGTCTTATTTTTTTCAATAGATCTTGTTTTATTGTTTTCTCTTTGGAATCACATGAAAGTTTACATACTTAAAAAGTAAATCAAAAAAGAAAAAAGTATGGTAGATAGCGTTATTTTTTTTAATTGTGATAAATATACAGGTAGTCACCAATGTATGACATATTTGAGTTGCAACTACCTGCACTTACCACTGACCATTATTTTTAACATCTGATTGTTAGTAATATGTACTATATTGAACGCTGTAGTGCATAATTTGTTGATGCTATCCTTCTCAGATGCAATGTTTCCAACCCCCAAATACAAATAGAGATCAGATTTATAAACATCCTGATAACAAAAGGAAATGCTAATGAAACCTAAAAAAAAATCAGATAGCTTATCTCAGAACCAACTTATGGCACAGCAGTTGTCAGAAGGAAAACCCATCATATGTTGGGGACTCCCTGGTATGTAACAAAAAGGTCACTATTTCAGCAGTCTTCACATGTAGGTAGATGGCATTATTGTTCTCAATTCTTTACCTCCTGTGGATTCCCAGCCTTTGTCTTGTAACTTTGCACTTCTTCCCAGCGGTGGTTGAGTAGAGTTTCCTGGCTGTGGCAGACTGTATTTCCAAACATTTCTTTCAGCAAGAATTTCAGTTCCACATGCTCTTATAGAACCTGGACATTTTCAGCATCTCTTGAACTAAAAAATCTCAGCTCTTAAGACATTGTCATTATTACCTATTTGCTTTATTCTAGAGTGTGTACATACTCCTGTGTGTGTGTGTGTGTGCATAAATGTATGTGTGTGATTTTTTCAAACTAATAAATAGATATTTTTACTAAAAATGATGCTTCCAAATGTAGTTCAAGACTTCATTGTTATTCTTTTTCCTTAGGTTTATCTTTCTAGGAATGTATAGTCAAAGTGCTGTGTTTTAGAGTTATTAGAGATTATTTTTCTCTATTTTTATGCCATTATTAAAACTTAGGCTCTTTTTTCCAGGTTGTGTTCAAATGGTTGGGGATGACTTTTGATCACATATTTACTACACAATAAATCAGCCAAAACTGAGTTGCTTCAAATGGTGTTTGCAAACTCTCATTCACGCATCTGCACGTTGGCTAGAATGATTGATCTGGGCTGGGCTCAATGAGGCTGGACTCCAGGCTGCTGCTGGGCTCAGGTTTGCCCCACATGTCTCTCATCCTCTTTGAACCAGCAGGTTAGTGGAGCTTGTTGGTCTGGCAGCAATGACAGACATTCACGAGGGCTCTCCTGAGAACACAAATATATCTTAAGACTTGGCTACAACCCATCTAGTAACATTCTTTTGCTCAAAGCTTTTTTTTGCTACTCATGGTTAATCTCAAAGTTAAGCAGTTGTGTTGCGGTTACTGTGATTGTATAACACATTTCCCCAAAACTTAGTGGTGTAAAACAACCATTATTTTTCTCATGAATTCCATAGGTCAGGAATTCAGGTGGGCAAGAATGACATATTTCATCTCCGCAATGTCTGAAGCTCCACCTGAAAGACTCAAAACCTGGGAACTGGAATCATCTAAAGGTTCACTCACTTGTGACAGCTGACGCTGAAACAGTTGATGGTTACCTGACGGCCTCAGTGCTTCTCCATGTGATCTCTTCACACGGGCTAGTTTGGGCTTCCTCACAGCAAGGTGGCTGGGTTTCAAAGGAGTTTCCCAAAGGAGAGGGAGGGCCAGGTGGAGATTGTACCATCTTTTATGACCTCAAAAAACATGCAGTGTCACTTCTGCCCCATTTTATTCAACAAGCCAGGCATGAAGTCCAAAATGTACTGCCCAGGTTTAAGATGAGGTTACACAGATTCCATCTCTTGAAAATTCTTTCTTAAGATAGCAAACCCAACTGTCCCCATGTTTTCCCACCACTTTGTCTGCATAACGTTATAATCATCAACACACATATACTTTATTGTCTATCCTTTCCCCACCCCCACTGACTAATGGCTTTCTTGCTAGGCAGGCCTCTTCAGTAATCCTGCAATTGCACAGCCCAGCCCAGCCCCTGGACAAAATGAAACAAGAACCATACCTCACACCATGTACAAAAGCTAACTCAAACTGGATCAAAGACCTGACATTCCGCCTGCTGAGAACACTTTCTTCCTACATACCTGCATCACTAACTCTTCCCTTCTTTAAGTCTTAGCTCAAATGTCAACTTCGCATTGAATCATAAGAAAGTGTTAAACTGAAGGAAAATGAACACACAATGTATCACAAACTGTGGATGCAGCTTAAGTAGTCCCAGGGGGAGGGGGAATTATAATTTTACATGATAAGTAAGACAAGTCTTAAATCAATGATCAAAGTTTTCACCTTGACAAGTTTGTAAAAGAAGAACAAATTTCCCGAAGTTTAGAAACTGAAGGAAATAACATGTGTAGAGATAAGTAAAACAGAAAACAGATAAAGAAAATGAATACAGTCTAAATTTTCTGCTTTGAAAAAACAAGTTATAAAATTGATAAATCACTAGAAAGATTGTTCAGCAAAATATGAGATAAGACACAAATACCTACAGATGCCATGCGCAATAGGGAATGTATTATAAACATATATATAATAATGAATTTTAAAAAATGAAATTAAATGGGAATATTGTTTTTAAAACACAATTTACCAAAATTGAATGTGATGGAAAAGAAATTGAAACATCCCACTATATAAAAAATTGAATTTATGATTATAAATTCACAAGTGCCACTACCTTAAAAAAAAAAAGAAAGAAGTTCTAAAATCTTTAGACCCATATAGTTCAATGGTAATTTTTATCAAACATTTAAGGAAGAAACAACACAAATATTACATGAGTTTTTTCAGAAAAGAGAATAGAAGGAACTCTTCCAAAATCATTATATGGGTCTAATAGAAGCCTAATACCAAAATTTGAAATATTTATTACACACAAAAAAAGCAGGAAAAAAAAAAAGACAACATTTTTAAGCTCATATGTTTGAAAATCTTTAATAAAAAATTGCAAATTTAACCAGAAACACTGAAAATAGTATATATCATAATCAAGTGAGTTTTATCTCAGAAACATAAGACTGGGTAAATAGTAAAAAACTAGTCAATGTAATCTACCATATTAAAATAATAATAAAGGAAAAGATGTTATCATAATGGATTCATGATATAAAAAATAAAAATAAAACTAATTTCCTCAATCTGATCAAGGACATCGTGGAACAGCAATGGCTAACTTAGTGTTTAATTGGTGCATATCTAATTTTTTCCCCAATGACCTGAAACAAGCAAGGATACATATACTCTCACTCCTTCTATTCAGCATTGTATGGATTAACCTAGCCAGGACAAAAAGGCAAGAAAAACAAATGAAAAGCATACGGATTTGAAAAGAAGTTAAACTATTTTTTTTTTTTATTCCTGATTGTAGAATCCACAAAAAAAGTATAAAATAAATGAATATAACAATAAATGAATATAACAATAGACTAAGTAAAAAAAAAAAAAAAACTATAAGATAAAATGTGACAACATATTAAGATAAAGTAAATACAGTATTTTTACACAAATAACACTCTTCTTCTGCATTTGTTTGTTGGCTATGCCCTAACCCCTCGAGGTATTTTCAGAAGCTCCTTATGTGAATTTTTTTACTGCAACATGTGGAAAAGAATTGGCATGGCAGGTCTTATGAGGGTGCGCTGCAGGAGGAGGGTGCAGCTGATGAATGAAAGCTGAAGACACGCATTATCTGCACACAGTTACAGTATATGAAAAGTAATTATATTTCTAGGTACCAGCAACACAAATCACAAAAATATTTTATTCTGCTTCCAAGTTTATATTTGTTTTCAGATTTGTTCTTTGCTTCTTCATCTTGGACAAATAATCTTAAATAAAATATTTCAGCTTTTTGCATATTTTAATTCCTTTTCCTTTGTAACTAAGAAAAGTTTTGACCTGATCATATTCAGAGGAATAATAATTTTTTTAACTATATTAATCTTTTATAATAAAGTATTGCAAAATGTTGATTTATCTCAGGATCCTTTTTTTTTTCTTCTTTTTGCTCTCATTTTTCTTTCTGTGAAACAAAAGCCAAGTACACTAAAATGGTAAAACAGGTTGCATGGATTTCTGTGTAGATGAATTAACATGACACTGGCGACCTGAATGGAGAACCGGCACCATGCTTTCCTTGTGATGCAGCAAAGTGTCTCCCCAGTCTGCTAGTGAATATTCCCTGAGATAAGTTATCTACAGGGAACCAGTCAATGCGTGACACATGAAATTATGTGTTTTATAGAAGGTTAATCTAAAATAGGTCAAGGGGTATTATAAGTGTTTAGTGATACAACGAGGATAAGACACTGAATGTATAGTATGATAATTGATACAATATGTAAATAGACATGTAAGAATTTTATGCACAATAAAAATACTTGGAAAAAATAACCGAAATATTAATAACAGAATTGAATGAGTTTTTTTTTTGTATTTTCATGTATTTAAACTTTTTTTTTTAATAAACATGTTTCATTCCTATGATAGTATCATACTTTAACATAATTCAGTGTAAAAAATGTACTGTTCAAACATTCATAGTTAACTACTTGGACTTTGAGTTACAGAGTAATTATTTCTCTAGAAAGAGTTCTCTAACATCCTAGTAAAAAATGTGGAGTATCACAAAGGAAGACCAAACCACCATGGTCCTCATTATGTGGCTTCTAAGAGAGTAGGCAACAATCTGTTACAAGCCTAACATGAATACTTTAGTCCTTGAACTTTTATCCTGGAAATGTGCCAGGAAATCTCTCTTGGAAATCAGTCCCCGAGGATGACAGAACGTTGCATTATCAACAATTCCCAGTATATAAGGTGCCCTGGAATTATTAGGGTGAGCGGTAAGGGATGTTCTGCTCTGCTTAAGTTCATAGTAGCTCGCAGGTATTTTTTAAGAGATATAATTTCCTCGTGAATTTTACATTTGACTAGGAACTGAACAAAATTTGTAGGTTGATTTATTTTATCTCAGGAAAAAAAAATGCATGCACGAAAATGTAAAATTAATGCATCTGAAAGGAAAAAATATATCACAGAAATTTTCATCTCTATAAATGTATTTTTGGAAGAAAATTTTGAGCTTGACAAAATTCTAGTCAGGTAATATTGGAAGAAAAAAAAATTCACCAACTTTGGCTCAATGTAAGTATGATTCTCAAAATTAGAGGGTTTTAGGTCAGATCAAGAAGCCCTGTAGGCTCAGTGGTTAAGTGCTCTGCTGCTAACCAAAAATTCAAACCGACCAGCTGCTCCATGGGAGAAAGACGTGGCAGTCTGCTTCCCTAAAGATTTACAGCCTTGGAAACCCTGTGAGGCAGTTCTACTGTGTCCTATATGGTTGCTATGAGTCAGAATCAACTGGAAAGCCATGGGTTTTGATTTGGTTTAGGTCAAATCAAAGAAAACAGAGACATTCTAGGAAGAATATAACACAATACCTGGTCGCTAAGAGTCGGACTTGACAGCAACCGGTTCGGTCTTTTTTTTTTTTTACCCTAATTTTTTTTTTTTTTAAGGCCAGCATTTGGGGAAACAAATACACAGAGTTAATAGAATCAATTGTATATGAGCAATGTACATTTTTTGGAAATACAACTTTCAGAAGGAATTTGATTTTTAACGTTCAAGTGAAGAAAACAAAATATCTTCTGGAAATGAATAATCTGCAGTTTTTAATTTTAATGCATGACAGTAAAGACCCCAGAAGCTGAAAATTTTGTTTCGTCTGTAGTGTTATATAATATTGGAAGTAAGAGGAGAGTAAAGGACGCATTAAAACTCTGTTTCTACTTACTACCGTGTTTAGAATTTTCTCGGATGGCTGAAATTAATTGTAATTACGGATATAGTGTTACGAACATGTTTTTGTAATAAACCTAACATGGTGTAATCACAGGGGCAACATTTACAAGCTCAGATTTTGGATAAATTGCTTAAACTTCCTTGCCGATGTTCTTATCTAAAAATGTGCATGATAGTAGCACCTACAGTATGATATTTCCATGGAGATTGAACATGTTTGCAAACAGAAGCATTGTGGACGCTGGTAGGTTCATGTTAATTACATAATATATGTTACTTTTGATTATATAACATTCCAGTGTCAATTTATACCCATATTTATACATGGCAACGAAATTAAGATTTTGTTTAGTCACATTTTGTAAACCACTCTTCATTATCGTTTTCTGGAAACACAAAACTATATATATATATATATTTTTTTTTTTTTTTAACACCAGGTGGTTCATCCAAACAAAAGCCTATTTGAAGTCACTGCTGCTAAGTATCAACTCTAACCTCCTATGGCTTAGAGGAGCTGCACACTATGGGCAGAAGGAATAATACAAACGTGTCTGACTTTGTCCTCATGGGACTGATGGACTCTGAAGAGATCCGGCTGGTCCTTTTTACTCTATTTCTCCTGATATACCTGGTTACTCTGCTGGGGAATACAGGGATGATACTAATAATCCACCTGGATCTCCAGCTTCACACCCCCATGTATTTTTTCCTCGGTCATCTGTCATTCCTTGACCTCAGCTACTCAACAGTCATTACTCCTAAAACCTTAGAGAACCTACTGACTTCGACCAAGGATATTTCATTCAGGGGCTGTTTCACCCAGATGTATTTTTTTGTCTTCTTGGGTGCCACTGAATGTTTTTTTCTCTTTTCAATGACCTATGATCGCTACGTAGCTATCTGCAGCCCTCTACAATACCCAGTTGTTATGTCCACGACACTCTGCCGCTCCCTCATCACTGCATCCTATGTGATTGGCTTCAGTGTCTCCTTTGTCAATGTGCTTTGCATAAACACTTTGCATTTCTGTGATTCCAATGTAATCCATCACTTTTTCTGTGACACACCCCCAATTTTAGCCCTGTCCTGCACTGACACACACAACATTGAGATCATGGTAATTGTTGTTTCTGGCTGGACATTAATGGTGTCTCTTACCACAATCTCTGTGTCCTATGCATCCATTCTCTCTACTATCCTGAAAATCAATTCCACTTCAGGAAAGCGAAAAGCCTTCTCTACCTGTGCCTCCCACCTCCTGGGTGTCACCATCTTCTATGGTACCATGATTTTTACTTATTTAAAGCCAAGTAAGTCCTACTCCTTGGGAAAGGACCAAGTGGTCTCTGTTTTTTATACGATTGTGATCCCCATGCTGAATCCACTCATTTATAGTCTCAGGAACAAAGAAGTGAAAAATGCTCTCATTAGAGTTATGCAGAAGAGAGAGAGCACAAGGCATGTAAGACGACAGTGATGTTCCCTATTTAATCTCATATATTCTTTCTTTCCTAGTAGGTATTTCTTTGGTTTTTCTCTCTAAAAACAATCTAATCTTTCAATTAGTCTCTGTTTCTGTTGAGCCAGTCTTTATTTAACTATATATGATCTTAGACATTTCCAGCAATAAGCTTTTTTTAGAAATCTGTATTGTAATTGGAAACCAGTAAATATGAGTTAAACTTGTCATTTAAATATATATGCTTTTAAGGGAAATTAATGTGCAAAGTAAGAAAATATAGTATCATCTCTTAAACTGTATCACACCAACCTTCATGCATATCTGATTTCAAAGAATTTAGTTTTGGGCAATGGAGCCCTGGTGGCCCAGGGGTTAAGAGCTCATCTGCTAACCAAAAGGTTGGCAGCTCAAATCCATGAGCTGTCCATTAGAAATCCTGTGGGGCAGTTCTTCTTCTGTCCTGTAGGTCACCATGAGTCGGGATTGACTTGGTGGCAAAGGGTTTGATTTGGTGGTTTTTTAAAACTATATCATACCAACCTCCATGCATAACCAATTTCATAGAATTCAGTTATGGACATTAGCTACATTTTTGGCGTAATGATAACGGTTTCAGAAGTCAGTTTATGTATTATACAGAGAAGAAGTATACCACGATGGTTAAGGGCAGTTGTTTTAGAGTTAGGCATGGCAGAGTAGATTCCAGGTCTGCTACCCTCTTAGCTGCATGACCCTTAATAAGTTATTAACATCTTAAGCCTCAGTTTTCTTAACTGTGAAAAAGAAATTATTCCTGGTCTATAAAGTTTAAATCTGACAAAAGGTACATTTTGTACAGTACTAATAAATGCTGCTCATTTTCATTAGAATATGCACATCCTTACAATATTTGTAACACGTTTGGACCTAGAAAGTTGTAAACTCAACGGGTTAAAACCTTGCATACAGTTCTGTATCATTGGTGTAAACTTGCCATACATTTGAAAATCCTACCAAGCCTCAATAAATTACTTCCATTGGACTTCTGGATATTTCAAAAAATCATTGTCTTCACTCTGATTTCTACAGATTCATTATGTTCAGTAAAAATAAATTCTCAAGTTAAATGCTTCATTCACTTGTTTTAAAACTGTCGATGGGAAAAAAATATAAAGTTAAGAATAGATAATGAATTCAGGATTAGAGCATTCCAGAAATTTTGGTCAAGGAGATTGCTAAATATATATATATATATATTTTGTGATAATGCCTACATACACTAGTATTGTAGTTTTAATTTTCTCTGTTTTTCAAAGATTATTTCAGTAAGTTTTTTTTTTTTTTTTCCATTTTCCATGTAGTAGATACTTAATTTCTGTTATGGTTTCTACGTGTGTTGTTTGCATTCAGGTAATGCCATTAATTTTTTTTTTTTTTTTTTATTAAGGCTTTCTTTTTAAAATTATATTTTTTCAGTGTTAAACTTCTTTTTTCTTTAAATGTTTAACATGAAGTGTAACCTCTGTTTTAGGATTAAAAACTTTAAATATTTTCCACTATTTGAAAACTGCTGACTGATTTATTCAAATCTTTTAATCAACATTGTTTTTCTACTTTCTTAATTTATTTAAAAAATGTGCCTTACAAGGTCATGGTAGCTCCAAGCTCCCTGAGGGACTGAATTGCTGGGCTGAGGCCTGTGGGGGCCATGGTCCCAGGGAACATCTAGCTCAGTTGGCATAACATAGTTTATAAAAGATATGTTCTACATTCTACTTTGGTGACTAGAGCCTGGGGTCTTAAAAGCCTGTGAGCAGCCACCTAGGATATGCCTCTGGTCTCAACCCTTTGGGAGCAAGGAAAAATGAAGAAAACTAAAGACACAAGGGAAAGATTAGTCCAAAGGTCTAACGGACCACATCTACCACAGCCTCCACCAGATTGAATCCAGAAAAACGAGATGGTGCCTGGCTACCACCACTGACTGCTCTGACAGGGATTACAATAAAGGGTCCCAGACAGAGCTGGAGAAGAATGTAGAACAGAATTCTAACTCAAAAAGAAAGACCAGACTTGCTTCCCTGACAGAGGCTGTGGAAAGTATGGCCCCGGACACACTTTCAGCTCAGTAATAAGGTCACTCCTGAGTTTTACCTTCCAGTCAAAGATTGAACAGGTGCTTTTTTTTTCCAGCCCTGGGGCAGGGACTGGAAGGCAGGAGGGAACAGGAAAGCTGGTATTGGGGAATCCAGGGTTGAGAAGGGAGAGTGTTGACATATTGTGGGGCTGTTAACCAATGTCACAGAACAACATGTGCAATAACTGAGTGATAAGAAAATAGCTCGTTCTGTAAATCTTCACCCAAAGTACAACAAAAAATAAAAATGTGCCTCGTATTTCAATACTGTATAGAATTATTTTATTATAACTTATTTTTGTTTTAAAGCCTGCATTGCCTGGAATCTATATGTATGTATGTGTGTGTGTGTGTGTGTATATATATACATAAAACATTACATTACAGATAAATAAGCATTTTTTAAAAAGTATTTGTTGGCTTCTCTCTAAATTTATAAGCTCATTATGTCAGTGTCATTTCTTATATTTACATATTATTTCTACTTTTCTGGGCTTTTCTATAAATTATCTTTGGCTTGCTTTCATTTATGTATTTTTTTTTTAGGTATCCTGTAAGTCTGTATTAGCAAGATGTCCACCATATTCTACGGTTTTGTAGACAACACTAATCTCAAGAAATGCTTAAAATTTAACTAAACTCAGGCTACACTATCATCTTTATAACACAAATGAGAAGTGAAGAAAATATGTATATAACACTATAAAATAAGAATAATAGAACCTATGGGAAATATGAGTTATACTATCTGTACTTCCCTTCTTATTTCCCTGCTATATAAGTGCTTTCCATGTTTTATATAATATGTTTTCTTACATATTTTTAAAATATAATTTTCTTGTTCGTGCTGCTATGCCAAAAATCTATGTAATGTAAAAGTTCATTATTGAAATAATGAAAAAGAAAATCAGACTGGAACAGAGAATGATAAAATGTGAACACTTTCCAAGTATGATTTTCTTCCAAATAATTGATGAATTAAGTAAAAAAACAGTAAATGTTTTTTTCCAATGTTTTTCTTCCAAATAATTGATGAATAGATAATAATATTAATGGACATGACTAATCTTCACAAGATAAGATTCAAACAAAAATAAAACAGTCACCATCAAGTTTACCGTGATTCATGGAGATTCCACAGATGTCACAGTAGAACCGTGCTTTACAGCCTTTGCAATGGCTGATTTTTCAGAAGTAGACCTCCAGTCCTTTCTTCCAAGGTGCTCTGGGTAGACTTGAACCTCCAACCTTTCAGTTAACCTTTTGTGCCAACCAGGGACTTCAACCAGCAGGTGGGTAACAGCAATATTCAAAACTTCATTTTAGGTAACCTGATTTTAGGTAATCCTTCTACTTTTTCATGCTCAAACTGAGGAAGCATCCTTGTATTTTCTTTTTATTTCACACCCCTCACATCCAATCCTTCAGCATTTCATGCTGATTCTGCCTGTGGTGTATACTCAGAGTTTGATTACTTCTCAGAACAAACTCTGCTACCTCCCTGGCCCAAGGAACTAGCATCTCAGTTTTAATTACTGCCGCAGCTTCTTAGCTTGTCTCTGTTTATTCCCCTACGCCCCTCAAATCTAATTTCAATGGAGGAGCCACAGTGATACTGCCAAATGCCATTTTTCTTCACAAACCTTGCAAAACTTCCTAGCACACTAAGAGTAAAGGCCAAACCCCTTAAAAGAACCTAAGGTACAAAATAATTTTTCCCCTGTTCCTTACCTCTGAGAATTCACTCTTCACTATTCTATCTGTTTTACCCCCTTTTTTTCGCCACACTGACCCCTTCACTCCTCCTTGAACTCATCGGTTCTGATACTGCCTAGGACTTTCCTGTCTGCTCTTCTTTACCCTGAAATTTTCCTCCCCCAAACAGATAACTACATGACTCTTTTTATTCTCTTTCTAATGAGACCATACTTTACCATCCTATTTAAAAAGAACCCGTGCCATCACTTCCTGCTTCATTTGTCTTCCATAGCACTTATCTCCGTCTAACATTCTATGTATTTTGCTTATTCTTTTTCTTGTCTGTTTTCTCCCACTTTCATATAAGGTCTATGAAGAGAAATGTTTTACCTGTTTTGTTCAATGCTGTACACCCAGGATGTAGAACAGGGCCTCAGTGAATTTTTATGAATAGTTGAAAACACCATGGCATGAGTCAGGTGTACCTTTCTCCTCATGGTGACATCTTGGCTTTTAATCATTTTAGAGAGATCTCTTGAAGCTGATTTCCCCAATACAATGTGTCTTTTGATTTCTTAACTGCTGCTTATATGGGTGTTGATTGTGGATCCAAGTAAAATGAAATCCTTGATAACCTCAATCTTTTCTCCATTTATCATGATGTCTCTTATTGGTCCAGTTGTGAGGATTTTTGTTTTCTTTATGTTAAGGTGTAATCCATACTGAAGGCTGTGGTCTTTGATCTTCATCAGTAAGTGCTTCAAGTCCTCTTCACAACAAGGTTGTGTCATCTGCATAGTGCAGATTGTTAATAAGTCTTCCTCCTATCATGAGGTCCCATTCTTCTTCACATAGTCCAGCTCCTTGGATTATTTGCTCAGCATACAGATTGAATAATTATGGTGAAAGGATATAACCCTGATGCACACCTTTCCTGACTTTAAACCATGTAGTATTCCCTTGTTCTGTTTCAACAATTGCCTCTTTATCCATATACAGATTGCTCGTAAGCACAATTAAATGTTCCTGAATTGCCACTCTCTGCAATTTTATCCATAATTTGTTATGATCCACACAGTTGAATTCCTTAGCATAGTCAATAAAACATGGGTAAACCTCTTTCTGGTATTCTCTGCTTTCAACCAGGATCCTTCTGACTTTAGCAATGATATCCCTGATCCCAGGTCCTCTTCTAAATCTGGCTTAAATTCCTGGCAGTTCCCTATTGATATACTTCTGCAGCTGTTTTTGAAAGAGCTTCAGCAAAATTTTGCTTGCATGTGATATTAATGATATTGTTGGATAATTTCTGTGTTCAGTCGTATCACCTTTCTTTGGGAATAGGCATAAATGTGGATCTCTTCCAGTCAGTTGGCCAGGTAGCTGTCTTCCAAATTTTTTGGCATAGATGAGTGAGTACATTTCAATTGATATTGCATCAATTTCTGAAGCCTTGTTTTTCCCCAATGCCTTCAACGCAGATTGGACTTCTTCCTTCAGTACCATCGATTCCCGATCATATGTTACCTCCTGAAATGGTTGAATGTAGACCAATTCTCTTGGGCATAGTGACTCTGTGTATTCTTTCCATCTTCTTTGGATGCTTCCTACATGCTTTAATATTTTCCCCTAGAATCCTTCACTTTTGCAACTTGAGGCTTGAATTTTTTCTTCAGTGCTTTCAGATTGAGAAATGCTGAGTGCTTCTTCCCTTTTGGTTACCATCTCCAGGTATTTGCACATGTCGTCATATTCTCTTGCGCCACGCTATGAAATCTTCTGTTCAGATTTATTACTTCATCATTTTTTCCTTTTGCTTAAGCTACTCGGCATTCAAGAACAAGTTCCAGAGTCTCTTCTGACATCCACTTAGGTCTTTTCTTTCTCTCTTTGTCTTTCTAATGATCTCTTGCTTTCTTCATGTATGAGGCCTTTGATATCATTCCACAACCTGCCTGGTCTTCGGTCATTACTTTAAACGCATCAAATCTATTTCTGAGGTGGTCTCTAAATTCATGTGGGATATACTCAAGGCTGTATTTTGGCTCTCCTGAACTTGTTCTAATTTTCTTCAGTTTCGACTTGAACTAGCACATGAGTAATTGGAGGTCTAATCTGCAGTCCATCCCTGGCCCTGTTCTGACTGAAGATATTGAGCTTTTCCATTGTCTCTTTACACGGATGTGGTTGATTTGTTCCTACGCACTCCATCTGGTGAGATTCATGTGTATAGTTGCCATTTATGTTGGTGAAAAAAGGTATTTGCAATGAAGAAGTAGCTGGTCTTGTAAAATTCAATCATGTGATCTCTAGCATCCTTTCTATCACCAAGGCCGTATTTTCCAACTACCAATCCTTCTTGTTTCCAACATTTGCATTACAATCACCAGTAATTATCAATGCATCTTGATTGCATGTTCCATCAATTTCAGACTGTAAAAATCTTCAGTTTCTTCATCTTTGGCCTCAGTGGTTGATGATTAAATTTGAGTAATAGTCATATTAACTGGTCTTCCTTGTAGGCATATGGATATTATCCTATCACTGACAGCATTATACTTCAGGATAGGTCTTGAAATATTATTTTTGTCGATGAATGCAGTGCCATTCCTCTTCAAGCTGTCATTCCCAACACAGTAGACCATATGATTGTCTGATTCAAAATGAATAATACCAATTCATTTCAGCTCACTAATACCTAAAATATCAATCTTTATGTGTTCCACTTCATTTTTGAAGATTTCCAATTTTCTTAGATTCATACTTCATACATTCCACGTTCTGATATTAATGGATGTTTGCAGCTGTTTCTTTCATTTGGAGCTGTGCTACATCAGCAAATGAATATCCCAAAAGCTTGACTCCACCCACATCATTACGGTTGAGTCTACTTTGAGGAGGCAGCTCTCCTCCAGTTGTATTTTGAGCGTCTTCCAACCGGAGCAGCTCATCTCCCAGCACTATATCAGACAATGTTCCCCTGCTATTCATAAAGTGTTCACTGGGTAATTCTTTTCAGAAGTAGACTGCTGGCTCCTTCTTCCTAGCCTGTCTTAGTGTGGAAGCTCAACTGAAACCTATCCACCATGGGTGTCTCTGCTGGCACTTGAACACCAGTGGCATAGCTTCCAGCATCACAGCAACACACAAACCCCCACATTACAACAAACGTGTCAGGTTCGTCAGGGTGTATATATATATACATAGCCAAGCTGGTAATGTAATTTATAGTTGAGCATCCATGTGCCAAACCAAACTTCAATGTTGGAAAGTTTATTATTTGAATGTATAAAGGAAAGAATAGATAATGAGGAATGATTTATATTTCTGCGATAGCAGCATAATCTCCCAGCCAGCTGTCCATAGTCTTATTAAAAATTTGTATTGGCAAGGCTTAAAAGACCAATGCCATCAGCTTGTGTTAGCAACAAGAGTCAAATGTTAAAATCACTCCTCACATGAAGTATAAATTTTACCTAACCCAAAAGTGACTGTCAAATTCAAAGCACAGCCAAACACTGGCTCCAAATGAAACTTTCTTCTCTTGGAGGAGTATGTACACTGAGGTGCAAATTCCCTCCAAAGAATGGCCTTTTATTCCTACAGTAGTATGCATTTTTTTTTTTAGATTAACAGGCAACTTTGGGCTAGATTTATTTCTGCAAGAGGTTGCCTACTCTTCCGTTCACACTGAATATTTGTGAAAACCAAACAAGATTGTGAAAGCCATAAAGATTATAAACTCTAAATTACTTATTATTTCTACATATATTACTGAAATAGCTTTTGAGACAATATTTTTAACAGAAGGTGAATAATCGCTCTGATAATTTTCTCTTGGAAATTAGCAGTGCAAACTAATTGAAGTGTAGGCAGCTTTTTCTCGTATTATTTTTTATCATTAATATATCATATATTTTCTGTGGTTATATTTGATTCTTCAGTGTCTATTTACTTTTTGTTTTATCTTGAAAGGACCGAAACAATAAAATGTATACATGTGAATATATACTACTGAGTATTTTGCAGTAATTATGAAAATATAGATAATTGCATTAGTTATACTGAACATAACCTGTTGTCAATGTAAAAATTTAGCCAAGTAAATTTGGAATGAAATATTTCTTATTTGAATGTCTCAGTGTCCTATTTCATAAATGGAGAAAATAAGATATTAAGTATGGGATAGTATAGTTTTGAGAATCAAATAAATGAATATATAGGGAAAAAAAAAAACAAAAAAACATTGCCATTGAGTGGATTCTGATTCATAGCCACCCTACCAGATAAAGTAGAACTACTCCGTAGAGTTTCCAAGGAGTGCCTGTTGGATTTGAACTGCTGACCTTTAGGTTAGCGACTATAGCATTATATGGAAAGCTACTAGTATATGTATGATTTGAGGATTAAACAAGCTAATAGATACAAGTTTCCTAGAATGTTTGCAAAAACTATTAGAAAAGTGCCTGGCGTATAGTATCAGTATATAATGTTTGTTTACCGCTATAACATTACTGTTGGATTTTAAGACAACAGAATTTGGTTTCCTGTGATGTGGTCAGTAACCCGGCAGAGCTGGACATTATTATATAAGAGAAGGACCTTTGTCCTTTGGCTGTGGGCTTTTCTATCACATAATTAGAAAAGCACAAGTGCCTCTCCTAGTGGAAACTGGAGTGGGATACAACAGAAGTATGCTGCAGAAGCTCATCTACATCACAATTTTGTCTCCTCAACATTTATCACTTGGGAAGTAACAGCCGTTCCGTGGCCTGAGAAAGATTAAGAGACTGTTGTCCAAGCCTTACAGAAGCAAATATGTGATTGATCCGTGCAGGGACCTGACCTTCCTCCTCAGACTTCATGGTTAAGGGAACATCACCGTCTTTGTCATCTCAATCAGAGGTTAAAGAAAGAGCAATTAACGAGGTGCTTTATGACATGTCAGAACTTGTGACTGGAGTCATCTCAGTGTTGATTACCAGTATCGATCGCCTTAACATTAAGGTGTGGCAACTTCCCCTGTAGGTTTTCAAGAGGGCAGCCTATAAGGAATCTGACTTGGTATGTTAATCATTACCCTCCACCTCCATCATCTCTTAGGCAAAGCTCATCTGTTTTGGCTATTTGTATTGACAAGTGTTGCTTCACATTTTATCAGAGGATATATTCTCACAAAAATTATGTAGCCCACCATTTGGCCTACACTGGTCATCTGCTTTTTAGATAGGCGTGCATTTACAGAAGTGTTGGTAACGATTGATTATTCTGCTTGTGGCACAGGCCTTTTCTGGATTTTTTCTGGAACTCAAATAAACTATTTATATTCGAGATCACATGTTACAATATATTACTTGGGTCCTGAAATTACATCTTTTATCTGTATTGTGATTTGATCTGGTGATATTTGTGTTTTAGAAAAGATATACATTTTTTTTTAATTTTAATTTTATTTTTTACAAAGGGAAATATATTTTACCAAAGTGAAAAGCTGAGGTATCTTCTGAACAATGATCAAGAGGACCTGGAGCTCTAGGGTTAGTTTCTCTCTCAAGAGACCAGAAAGAATGTTAATCACCCAACCTGTGGACATCTGAGATTCATGTCTATGCAATGAGCTCCAGTTTGTGTTCCTTAAAACCTCTTTAAGAATCATGGAAACCTGGTCTCCTTCACTAGAAGTTCTATGTACTTTCAACTTTGCTTAGCTGTGAGTATCTTTAATAAGTGATAAACTAGGATTATTTTTATAATTCTAATATTTTCTCATCGTTTCATACTAAAAGAATCTGGTACCAGTTTTATAAACTTAGTATTAGCCCCAAAGAGCCAGAAAATAAAATTCCCTTACTGTGATTCATTGATTTCTCAACGGAGCTATTCTCTTTTTGTGGGGAAAGACAATATTTACAAAATACTTATGTCTAATATTTTTTTTATATCTGTGATTTTTTTGATGAAATTCAATACTGGGTTTATATACTAACTTAAAGTTACTTGCACCTTTATAGAAAATTCCTTAAAATATAAAATTTGATGGTTATAATGTATTTTAGCTATATTTTAAAGAAAATAATTTCTTCACAGTCTCATACAATACTATTTTTGGCAATCATTTAGAATCAACATTTATTTATGATTGTAATGATATATTAGGAATTATTTTCAGTTTCCTTTGTGTTTGTTGCTTCATCTCATCTGTAGTAAAACTGGGACTTGCAAATGGCACTTAATTCCCAGAGTTCAGGACATATTTTCTACACCCAGCTGCTACTTCCTACTACAACAGTGGTGTGTCTGAATGAAATAATTTTACATTAATATATTTTCTTTAGATAACAGTATCTAAACTACATTTTTAGGTCTTTCAGTATGCCAGGGTTTTTGAAAGTTTTATTTTTTTTTGTAATATGTGTTTTTTATTTGTGAAGTTTTTGCCCTTTTAGTATTTGATGAATTTTTTGCTTCTTTAGTTCTCTAAACCCTTTTAAATCATAAACTATTCAGTGCATACTGTTTAAAAGAGCATGTGTGTGTATAAAACTATGAATTTATATCTGTAGCATAAAGTTTCATATATCATTTAATCAATTATATATTTATTTGTATATAATATTTTATAATAACATGAGATAATTCATGAAATATATTTGTATACATTTTATAATAAATACTTTTGTAAATATAATGTCAGCAAAATCATATTTTATAGCAAACCTTCATGAAAGCATACACCGAGCTATGTAAGCTTCGGTTAACGACCATGCATAGTCCCACAGAATGGAGAGAGAATAGTTTTGATAATCATTAACTTTTCTGATAGCCATTTGGCTGGGTTCCCTATTTCCCTGTAATTATAAATGTTTCCAATTTTCTTATTTTCTCATCAATATCTTTATTTTCAACTGTGTTCTTGATCACTGATGGCTGCATATTTTCTAATATTCCTTTGGTGCCATGAATAAAAAATAAATTATGTGAAGAAGTTTCTTTCTTTTTTTTTTTTTAAACAAACACCCTTATTTTAACATGAGCTTTCAAGATTTGAATGTTGGAATATGTCCTTTAAAACAAACAAACAAAACATTGCCATCAAGTCATTTCCGACTCATAGCGACCCTACAGGACAGAGTAGAACTGCTCCAGTGGGTTTCCAAGGAGTGGTTGGTGGGTTTGAACCGTCAATCTTTTTGGTTTGCAGCAGTAGGACACTGTGGCTCTTAACCACTGGGCCTGAGAACGTCATTAGGTTTTAAAATTTTGTTTCTTGTCTTTATGCTCCTAAGAGAATATGCACGCTTATCAATATGTTAAAGGAGACTTATCTGGAAGGCAGCACTAAGTGGTAGCAAAATTCCTGTGTTTAGTGACAGAGTGATCTGTGTTCTAGTTCAAACTCTAACAGCATAGGAACAAATCTTACTTTGACCCTCAATAGCATTTCTATTTACTGTTTTGTATTATGAGTTCAACAAACAAAAATAGTTGCTAGAAATATTACTACAAACTGAGTAAAGACATGTGGAATTGTTTGATTTTGTGGGAAAAATACTGCCCTTTAATTATAGTGCCAACATTCTCAGAAAACCAAGAAATCTAAGAAATAACAAAATGACAATTAAAAGCAATGAGATATGATCTTCCTGAAATACGTTTTCTTAAAAACACTTCCATTTTGCAGCCTTGAGTACAACGAAATGATTGATAGAGACTTGTGGGGAGAATGTGTGGCAAATACGCCTGACCCCATTGGACTTGGTTTGGTGCTAGAGAACTGGACATAAGCTGTTGGCAAGTACTTGAGAGAAACTGGATAAAATATAAGAATGTGTATATGGCAGAGGGACCAAAAGCATGACGTCTGGATCCAGACTGCCTGAGTTTGAATCCCAGCTCCTCTACTAATAGCTACATGGCACTGGTTAAGCTATTTAACCTCTCAGTGCCTCAATTTCCTTAGATCTATAGATTTGCAGTTCAAATCTACCAGGTGCTCCTTGGAAACCCTATGGGACACTTCTACTCTGTCCTATAGGGTTGCTATGAGTTGGAATTGACTTGACAGCAATGGGTTTGGTTTTGGTTAAACTATAGATAATATTTTTATAGATAATAATAATTTTTAATACCATTATATTGTTTATAAGTAAAAATAATTGCACTCAATAAATATTAACTATTAGTATTTTTTTTTTTTTTATCAAGAGCTTGGGTGAGAATGGTTAACGTGCTCAGCTACTAACTGAAAGGTTAGAGGTTCAATTTCACCCAGATGCACTTCAGAAGAAAAGCCCGGTGATCTACCTCTGAAAAATCAAACATTGAAAACCTTGTGAAGCCCAGTTCTACTTTGACGCATATAGGGTTACTGGTTATTTAGCACAGTATTCCCCATGCCCTCTGGCTATAGAAAGAATGTTTGCATTGCCAATTATAAAAGCGGCAAGTTAGAGTTTTACTTAGATTTAAAAAATCTACTTCCTATACTTACGACTTTGATTTCTTCCTCGAGGATCTAGTACTAACATGGTATAAACTTGAAAAACATCTATTTCTCATGGCTTCAACCTTCAGAACATGTTTTCTTTCCAAGTACACTTGTTTTCCTCACTTTTCCTTTCTCCCCCACATGAGTCCTGTTTTTCTGTTCTCTGGCTTTGAGACTTGTCCATCAGTCATGTCTTGGATCATTGCTACATCCACAATTTGAAACCACATGCCAGTTACACTAGCAGGAACTTTGCTTTTTTCCTCTGTCTCTGAATGATAAAGGGGAATATCATACAAACTCTAGTTTGTATTATACAAACCCTAGTGTCTTGGTTCTTTTTTATGGCTTTTTTGTAGCTAGGCGAAATGTACCGAAAGTCAAGGACAGAGCTATATCAGAATCCAGACCATCTTTATCCTATTATATTCCTGTGATGTTCCCATTATCAGTCTCCCAAAAGAAGAAAACTGGTTGCCATTAAGAAACATACACAAATGTCCCTTCACCTCCATTATTTTTTTTTTTTAAGTTGAGCTTATTTCCGGGTTATACATACCTTTTGATTCCCTATTTATGATTTCATTTTATTAACAGGGAAAAAAAACTGCTACTTGCCAGCAAATTATTGCTTTTTCTCCATGGAACATTTAGACTTAGATTCACTTTGCTTTCCATGGTCACAGTTCAAAAATATAAACAAGATATAATTTGTAAATTAATAATGGAGATTATTATCTTGATTTAGCAGTACCCTGAAGATTGCCCCTCAGACTAACCCAAATGTTAACCCAGTAAAGGTCAAGTTTCATGAGGGAACAATTCATGCTTCCTTCTAGAGGTCTTTAATGCCATAAATAGTGTCTTGCATTGAGGGTATATTCATTGAACTGATAAACAGATATGTAATCTATTCTTTAATGAGAGAGACATAAAAAGGCATGGCAAATGTACAAAAGATTGTAAGTTTATACACACAGAATAAAATCCAGGAGGTGTCTAAGACAATAGAAAGAGGAGAAAACAATGCCCTTTTGTATAAGCTAATAGAAGTTATATCAAGTAGGAGTGAATGAATGTTCATGGCAATTAAAACCCATAACTATTTTCTGTGAATACCCACAGAAATGGGAAAAAGTATAAATAGAGAATATTCTCCCTTCTCTGGGTGTTAATGAGATAGAATGTTTTACCCTTGATATCCTCTAATACTAAATAGCAAATGAAAAGATTATTTTATCTCTTTCCCACAAATCAACTCTTCAGGATGTTATAGTCATCAGTCTGGGCAGGTGATAAGGCTAAAAGATGCCTGAGTTCTGAGGCTTGGGAAGGAAGGAGGTTGAGTTTTATGGGAGGCAGCACCATGACCTGAATTGGGTGTGGAAAAACAGGAACAGGTTAGCCACAGGATAAGGGAAGATTTCTTATTACTAGTTGCTATTCGTTTTTTTTTTTTTTTTTAATTCAGTTTTTATGAAAACATGCTTCTCCACAGGGTATAATTTTATCATCTTTCTGGCTTTTCTCTATAAAAGAACTTTAACAAATTGGAACATGATAAATATAGCCTATTTATGGCTACACATATTAATTCAGTGTGGCTGAACAACCGTGTATTAAATCAAACACAGACATATCCTATAAATTATATCTCTATTAATAAAGTTTCTCTTTTTTTTCGGCAGCATTAAACTGTTAACAGAAGCTTTTGTTAGCAATAAAAAAAAATCACTTTAGGTTGGCTATGGATCTAAAGAAATAGATCACATTCACTTACATGCTTAAAGTTAGATTAAATGATTGGGTCAATTAAAAAATCGTGAAAATATTCTGAGTGACCAGGTGATCGCACAGTTTAAGAGCACACCTTAGGGAATGCTTTCCTTGGTCAGGCTTTCCCACAAGGTTGGGGATTGCTGGAGAAACTGTCTTCGTAACAGAAGGTCTTTCTAGATCTCAGAAGTTGGTATTTGTGGCTGAACATGATTTTTTAATAGGTTTCCACATAGTAGATTCTCAGTACTTAATTGTTGCTCAGATTTCAGGCTAAAACCACTAGGGAAATTTACCCTAATAATTTGTAACTCAAGTAAGAAATATTATATGAATATCTCCTGTTTTTTAACAAGATCTCTAAACAATGTCTCTAATTGTACAGTATTTTAGAAAGTCCATTCCCTTGGATTCTGTCCCCTGAACTTAATCCAATCTGATTCTATCAGCGTGGTTCTAATACTGAATTTGGTCTGATGATCTTATTCTCAAAGTCTAATTCCCTAAACGTTTTCATGCAATTAGCTAATAATTTGGTGAAAGAAGAGCAAGATTACTCATCGTATTTTCATTAATTTTCACATTGTTGGTTTTGATTTTTTCCCCTCTTTTGTTGAGATGTTATTATACAACATATTCATTATTTATTTCTTCTTATTAGGATATTATAAGTAAATTTTCAAATAAATGTAATAATTGCCTTTATCAAAGAATTAGTTTTTTTTTTTTTTTAAATAAATGCTTTTTGGGAAACAATTTGGCAAAGTATCTTATTAAAATGTTTATATATGTTTTACCTAATAATTCCATTGTTAGGGATCTTTTGAAACAAAAAATAAAATGAAATTAACTGGGAAGTTGTATATGCACATATTATCATTAGGTTGTAACTTAATTAGTCAAAATGTAAAAACACTACATATATAATGCTCTGCAATGGATACTTTGGTAGATCCAATATAGATTTAAATTTTAGTTTATGATTATAAGACTTTCAGGAGGATGGATTCAGTGATTCCATTGACATTTCTGTCTGCCATGTGTAGATCCCCTATGAGAGAGCTACAGAGAGAAAGAAAAAAACAAATATAGAGCTTGAAAGTATGAATTCAATCTACTAACACCTTTAGAACACTGTATGACTTTAATAGTCTGTAATATTAATCTACTGTAAATGTAATTCTCAAAACCGTGAAAAGTTAGCCTGATACAAGGCTTTCATTATATCAAACTCTCAGCAGGGCATATAAATTGTTATTATGTACCACGTATATGCCATGGAGAAACTAAAATCCCCCTGAAAGGCCCTAGTAGAAACATTTGTTTAACAGAGAGAATTTAGTGGATGACTCTTATGTAACAGTATATTCCAGATTACAGAACACAAGACCAGATCCTCGCATTTTGTAGGGAAAAACATCCGTTAAAAGAAAATGCCACCATTTGTCTGTAAGTTTTTCATATTGTGGTGGTTTGTGTGCTACTGTCGTGCTGGAAGGTATGCCACCACTTTTTCAAATAACAGCAGGGTCACTCACGGTGGACAGTTTTCAGGGAAGCTTTCAGATTAAGACAGACTAAGACGAAGGACCTGGTGATCTACTTTAAAAAAAAATGGTATTGACCATTGTGAATAAGACAATCATATAGTCTACTATGCTGGGAATGACAAGTGAAAGAAGAACAGTGCCACGTTCATTGGCAAAAAAGAACATTTCAACATCTATCCTGAAGCAGAACCCTGTCAGTGATGGGATAACATGTATAAACTTCCAATGAAAATCAGTTGATATAATTATTGCTCAAATTTATCCAGCAATCGCTAATGCCACAGTTGAAGAAATTGAAAATTGTTCTCAATTTCTGCAGTCTGAAGTTGATCAAACATACAGTCGAGACGCATAGATAATTACTAGTGATTGCAATGAGGAAGTCAGAAACAAAGAAGGACAGCTGTTGGAAAATATGACTTTATTGATAGAAAGGATGCCAGAGATCACATGATAAAATTTTGCAAGACAAATGACTTATTCATTGCAAATACCTTTTTTCAATACGTAAACTGTGACTATGCACACGGACCTCATGAAATGGAATGCACATGACTGAAATTGACTATATCTGCAGAAGGAGAAAATGGAAAAGCTCAATAACATCAGTCAGAATAAGGCCAGGTGCCAACTGTGGAACAGAGCATAATTTGCTCACATACTAGTTCAAGTTGAATAACTGAAGAAAATTAAAACAAGTCCACAATAGCCAAAATATGACCTCGAGTATAAGCCATGTGAATTTACAAACCATCTCAAGAATAGAATTTATGAATTGAACACTAATGACAGAAGACCAGACAACTTGTGAGATGACATCAAGGACATCATACATGAAGAAAGTGAAAGGCCATGGAAAGATGGAAAAGAAAGAAAAGACCAAAATGGATGTCAGGAGACACGTTGAAACTTGCTCTTTAACTTAGTAGCTAAAGTGAATGGAAGAAATGACAAAGTAAAAAAGCTGAGCAGAATGTTTCAAAGGGTGGCTAAAGAAGACAAAGTATTATAAAAATATGTGCACACACCTGGAGTTAAAAAAATCAAAAGGAAAGAAAACAGTTGGCATTTCTCAAGCTTAAAGAACTGAAGAAATCCCTCAAGCCTCTAGTTGCAATACTGAAGGACCAATGGGCAAAATTCGAATAACAAGGGAAACATAAAAAAGAAGATGGCAAGGATATACAGAGTCACTCTACTGAAAAGAATTGGTCAATGTTCTGCCATTTCAGGTGGTAGCATATGACTAGGAATGGATGGTATTGAAGGAGTAAATCCAAGCTGCACTGAAGGCAGTGGTGAAAAACTAGTCTCCAGGAAGTGATGGTATGTCAATTAAGATGTTTCAACAGACAGATGAAGCACTGGAGACACTCTCTCATCTATGCAAAGAAAATTGGGAAACAGCTACCTGGCTGACAGAATGGAAGAGATCCATATTTGTCCCTGTTTCAAAGAAAATTGATTTAACAGAATTAAGAAATTATAGAGCAATATCGTTAATATCACATGCAAGTAATTTAGCTGAGGATCATTCAAAAGTGGATGCAGCAGCATATTGACAGGGAATTGTCAGAAACTCAAACCAGATCCAGAAGAGAACATGGAATGAGGGATAAAATTTCTGATATCAAATGGATCCTGGCTGAAAGTAGAGAATACCAGAAACATGTTTGCCTGTGTTTTAATGAATATGCAAAGACATTGAACTATGTGGATCATAACAAATTAAGGATGACATTGGGAATAGAGGGAATTCCAGAACACTTCATTGTACTCATGTGGAAACCGTATGTAGACAAAAAGGCAGTTGTTTGAATGGAACAAGGGGATAGTGCTTGTTTTATAATCACGAAAGGTATGTGTCAGAGTTGTATCCTTTCTCCATGCTTATTCAGCCTGTATGCTGAGCCAATAGTCTGAGAAGCTGGACCGTATGAAGAAGAATTTGGCATCAGAATTAAGGATAACTGGGGTCTTCTAAAAATTAAACACTTATGCTCATCAAAAGACTTCACCTAAATAGTGAAAAGGAAACTTACGGACTAGGGGGAAAAAAAAGATGGCTATTACAAATCAGACAAAGGTCTAATCTCTAAAATCTATAAGAAAATTCAACACCTCTTCAACAAAAAGACAATCCAATTAAAAAATGGGCAAAGGCAATGAACAGACACTTCACCAAAGAAGATATTCAAACAGCCAACAGACACATGAGGAAATGCTTACAATTTCTAGCCATTAGAAAAATGCAAACCAAAACCACAATGAAATACCATCTCACTCCAGAAGTACTGTCACAAATCAATAAAACAGGAAATAACAGATGTTGGAGAGGCTTCAGGGAAATTAGAACCCTTATGCACTGCTGGTGAGAATGCAAAATGATGCAACCATTTTGGAAAACGATGTGGAGCTTCCTTAGAAACCTAGAAATAGAAATACCATATGATCCAGCAATCCCACTCCTAGGAATATATCCTAGAGAAATAGTCATCACACAAAGAGACAAAGGCACACCCATATTCACTGCAGAATTGTTCACAATAGCAAAAAGATGGAAACAACCTAGATGCCCATCAACAGATAAATGGATAAACAAACTGTGGTAGGTACAATTAATGGAGTATATTATGCAACGATAAAGAACAATGATGAATCTGTGAAGCATCTCATAACATGGATGAATCTGGAGGACTTTATGCTGAGAGAAATAAGTCAATCAAAAAAGGACAAATGTTGTAGGAGACCACTACCTTAAATACTCATGAAAAGTTTACATAAAAAAGAAACAATCTTTGATGATTACAAGGAAGGGGACGGGTGGAGATGGAAAAACACTTGATAGACCATAGATAAATGGAAACTTCCTTGAAGGGTAAGACATTACACAATACTGGGGAAGCCAGCACAACCTGTACAAGGCAAGGTCATCGTAGCTCCACAGACATATCCAAACTCCCTGAGGAACCGAATTGTTCAGCTGAGGGTTGTGAGGACCATGATCTCAGGGAATATTTGCTCAATTGGCATAACATAGTTTACAAAGAATGTGTCCTACATTCTACTTTAGTGAGTAGTGTCTGGGGTTTTAAAAGCCTATGAGTGGCCATCTAGCATACTTCACAGGTCTCACCCCCTTGGGAGCAAGGAATAATGAAGAAAACTAAAGATACAAGAGAAAGATTAGTCCAAAGTTCTTATGCACCACATCTCCCATGACCTCCACCGACTGAGTCCAGTACAAGGAGATGGTCCCCGGCTACCACCACTGACTGCTCTGACAGGGATCACAATAGACGGCACCAGACAGAGCTGGTGGAAAATGTAGAACAAAATTCTAACTGAAAAAGAAAGACCAGACTTGCTGCCCTGACAGAGACTGGAGAAACCCTGAGAATATGGCCACTGGACACCCCTTCAGCTCAGTAATGAGGCCAATCTGGAGGTTCACCCTTCAGCAAAAGATTGTACAGGCCCATGGAACAAAACAAGACTAAAGGGGCATACCAGCCCTGGGACACGGACTGGAAGGCAGGAGGGCAGAGGAAAGCTTGTAATAGGGAACCCAGGGTTGAGAAGGGAGGGTGTTGACATGTCGTGGGGTTGTTAGCCAAGGTCATACAACAATGCGTGTACTGTTTGATAAGAAATGAGTTTGTTCTGTAAACCTTCACCTAAAGTACAATACAAAAAATAAATAAATTTTTAAAAAAGAAGGAAGACTTATTAACAACTTGAGATGTGCATATGACACCACCTTGCTTGCTGAAAGTGAAGATCACTTGAAGCACTTACTAAAGAATATTAAAGGCTACAGCCTGTAGTGTGAATTGCACCTCCAATTAAAGAACTACAAAAATCCTCACAACTGGACCAGTAAGCAACATCATGATCAATGGAGAAACGATTGACCTTGTCAAGGGTTTCATTTTACTTGGATCCACGATCAATGCCCATGGAAGCAGTAGTCAAGAAAACAAAGGATGCATTGCATTGGACAAATCTGCTGCAAAAGGTCTTTTTAAAGTGTTAAAAAGCAAAGGTGTCACTTTGGGGATGAAGATGTGCCTGATCCAAGCTGAGATATTTCCAATCGCCTCATATACATGTGAAAGCTGGACAATGAATAAGGAAGATTGAAAGAGAATTAATGTCTTTGAATTATGCTTTTGGCAAAGAATATTGAATACTTCATGGACTGTCAGAAGAATGAACAAATTTGTCTTCAAAGAAGTACAATAAGAATGCTCCTTAGAAGTGAGGAAGGAAAGATTTCATTTCATGTACTTTTGTTATGTTATCAGAAGGAACCAGTCCCTGGAGAAGGATATCATGTTTGTTAAAGTAGATGGTCAGTGCAAAAGACGAAGACCCTCACTGAGATGGGTTGACACAATGGCTGCAATGACGGGCTCAAACATAGCAATAATTGTGACGATGGCACAGGACGAGGCAGTTTCCTTCTCGGGTACATAGGGTTGCTATGAGTCGGAACTTACTAGAAGGCACCTAACAACATCATCCTGAGGGAAATAAGAAATACGTCTGCACAATATTTCAAGAAAACAACTTGACTTTGACAATGAACTCGTCGATTTTTCTTCATACTCTCTTCACAGCATATACTGAGAGCTGATGCTTTTGAAAACCAGAGAAGGTATTTGTAATTGCTTTGGTAGAACACGTAAACATGACACCTACCTGGCGTTGAGAGGAAACCCGGGAGTTTTTGATTATGTTTCCTGATTATTGTTTTATATTTGGTTCAGGACATTTGGAGGATGGAATCTCCATTGATTATGTGAACAGTCAATTTCAGATTCAGCATATTTCATACCATTAAAGCAGCTAAATATAAAAAAATATATAAGCCTGGGAAAAGTAAGGCCCCAACATTTTCTATCCAAAGCGTACATGTTTGAATTTTTCTCAGTATTAAAGGAAAACCATTGTGGATATTTTTCTTATCTATGTGAGGCTATATAATGAAAAACTGAATATTTAAAATTAACTCCATTAGTGTTTATAATTATAATTTATACAATTTTATGGTGTAATTATATATTATGTATATTTCTATTTTAAATTTGTTTAAATCCAAACGTATTTGAATTCAAAATTTGGTGATTGAATACCTTTCTATATACATTATTATTTGTAATAATTTTTTGAAAAAACATGTATATTAAAAGTCTACAATGTTTTTAAAAAATTATTACAAATTTAATCAATTAAGATACTAATATAATTATCACGTTCAACATTTTTTAATATACTTTCCAGATGTAGAAAGAAATGTTTAGAAATATTGAGAAGGCTGATATTTGGAAAATGGAATGAAAGTATAAAAGAGATAAATACAGGGTAAAATGATAGACTAAATCTACAACAAAAAGAATGAAAGAATAAGTATTATAAAGCACAAAGTTACCCAAACACCCAGTGCTGTCGAGTCGATTCCGCCTCCACAAAGATAGGTAAAATGAAATCAGACCAATAAAGAAAACTGTACAAGAACAAGTGGAAAAAATTTGCAATGATTTAAAAGGAAAGAAATACTAAAAATCTTATAATAATACATATATATTTTTTTTAATGGAGTATATCTTTCTTCCTGAAAACTGAAAGTTAAGAGAGTCCTAGTCGCAAAGGTTTCTATTTATTAAATGCCTATACTATGTTCCAGATACATATGTTCCAGGTATTATCTCTAGTTATCATGAGATTGATTTAGTTAAGTATTTTCATGCTCATGACTCACATTAGAGTTGCCCTGAAATATTTAAAGAGTTTCTCCAAGTTTACACTGTAAGAATTGGTAGAACAATAATTTTAAAACAATTCACTGATATAAAAACCTGTGTTTCTTTTACCATTTATTCCATGTAATCTTTCCACATTGACAAACTAAGGAATGAAGACGATGATGAAATTTGAAATGATATTGCATGAAGCATAACTGAAAAGACTGGAGATAGCCTGAGAAAAACTGCACTCAGTAGGGTATTCTGGCAAAAACATCTGAGAACTTTATGAAGAGTGAAAAGATCTAAGTTCTGAGACTTCATAAGGCATCCAAAAAACCAAACCGATTGCCGTTGAATCGATTCTGGCTGACAGCAACCTTGTAGAGTACAGTAGAACTGCCCCACAGAGTTTCCAAGGAGCGCCTGGTGGATTTGAACTGCCGACCTTTTTTTTAGCAGCTGTAGCACTTAACCGCTATACCACCAGGGTTTCCTCATAAGACATATCTAAGATGAAACTATTTAAGCCTTACGAAGAGATGTATTTCTTGTTTAAAATGAGAAACAACATGTGCTTATTTAATTCATCAAATAAGAGAGTGTTGATTTTGGAGGAGAGGGTAGACAAGCATGAGTTAAGGACTTTTAAGAGTTTATTCTATATCAGATTAGGGTTTGGATGGGAGGGTTGTATGATCCTTAGATGTCCATGATTTGGGGAGTCAGTGTTTGTCCACATGTCACATCCGACCAAGGACAAATGAAAATATCCATCAAAGCTGGGATCACTCTAATCACTATGAATTCACGCACAGGACAAAAAATGAAATCTTAGGAATGTAAATTCACTGCATTGGCTCCTGGTTTTCTTAATAAGTAACAAATGTTCTTGATGCAAATATGACTACGAGCAGTTCATACGGTGCCGATGACTTCTTTTCAAGGTCAGCAAGGCCCATTTCAAAATCGCAAATCCAACTTAACAGACATGAAAGAAAAATTTAACACATATTTCCTAAAGATTCCCTAGGGTCTGAGATAAAATCTACATAAGGTAAATTTCTGCTAAATCCTGATTTCTCCAAGTGTTGATGTTGAACAGTAATCAATTACATGTGTGGAGGGAGGGGACTGGATCTGTTAGGGATTATCCAGAGTTATCTGGCCTATGTCTCCAGTCTGATTTTGAGTTAGTTGCTGCAATAACCAGTCATGTGTCCTATGACAGGTTACACCTCTCCGATTTTCTCTTCCTTTCTAAAGCAAATGGATTCAATTGAATAAACTCCAAGTTTTTCCGTCATGAACTTTTAATAAATTCGTATAGATATCATTAGACAGAACACATATCTGTATCCTATTTCGAGAAATGTGTGGCATGAAAGTAACAGGGGAAATGTTTCATTTCTATTGCCCTCTTCACAGCATCCTTTACTTCCTTGTTCCTTAGGCTGTAAATCAATGGGTTTAACATGGGAATCATCAATGTAAAAATACAGACACCATCTTTTCCTGTTCTAGGGAATATTAGGAGCTTGGCTGAATGTAACTAAAGCTTATAGAACCATAGGATAAAGTCACAGCTGTCAGATGTGAAGCACAGGTGGAGAAGGCTTTGTGTCTACCGGCCGTTGAGCGGATCCTCAGGATGGCAGCAACAATGAAGATGTAGGAGATGATCACAGTCAAGAAAGTGATCATGGCAATCACACCAGGGAAGATTAAAAGCAACAATTCATTCATGGATGTGTCAGAACAGGACAGCTTCAACAGGGGAGGAAGGTCACAGAAGAAGTGACTGATGACATTTGGCCTACAGAAAGAGAGTTTCAGCGGGCCAATTGTGTGTGTTAACGAGTTCATTAAACCTCCCACACATGATCCTATGACCAACACAACACACACTATTTTAGTCATGGTCACTGTATAAATTAGAGGGTATACAATGGCCACATAGCGATCGTAAGCCATTGCTGCCAGCAAGAAGCCCTCAGTGGTGTTGAGTGACACAAATAAAAAATATTGCACAATGCGTGCAGAATATGAGCTTGTCTCCTGTTCAACAAAGAAGTTCAGCAGGTTTTGGGTGCAAAGACTGATGAGTAGCAGGCATCTACAAGTGACAGACAGCTAAGGAAATGGTACATGGGTGTGTGGAGCTTGGGGGTGATTTGGATTAGAAAGAGCATTCCCAGGTTCCCCACCAAAGAAATGATGTAAATCAGCAGGAACAACATGAAAAGGACCACTTTCAGGTCCAAACGCTCTGTCAGTCCCAGTAGGATAAACTCAATAACCTCTGTAAAATTCTCATGAGCCATTTGGCTTTCTTGATACCTGCTAATATAAGGAGATTGGAATAAATTAAGAGAGAATAATGGTGCTGCAATATCAAGACTACTGGGAATTCTTAACTAGCTTTGTGACTTGAGTTATCACATCCCCTCTCTCTGCTTGTCTTATTTATGAAATTAGTACTGTTTATTTGTATGCTACATTAGAAAACCATGCAGGCTTCAATAGTTTCAAGATTCATTTATAATGCTGGTGTTGATGTGAAGAAAAAGCTAAAGTGAATATCATTCTAAAGAAACAAAACAAAAACAGTACAGTTTATGAAAGATTAATAATTGAATTTGGAAATGTAAACTCTTCCCCTCATTGAAGATCTTTTGTAAACTTCTCATTTTGGATTTAATAATAGCTCCTGTCCAATATGTGCCTGGGCAGTGCAAGTGGTTAACTCTGGGCTGCTAACCGAAATGTGGGAGGCTCTAGGTCACCCATGAGGCACCTCAAAAGAAAGGCCTGGTGATCTACCACCAAAAATCAGCAATTGAAAACCCTGTGGAATACTGTTTTCTTCTGACACACAGAGATCTCCATGAATCAGGACTGACTCAGCAGCCACTGGTTTAATGTCACATATATCAAGATATTAGAATAATCTCTACTATGGAATTTAAACTTGAGATTTCCCATTTATGTTTAATTTATACTCCACATTCACGTTGGAAGTGATGAGAGACAAGGCTCTAGCATTCAAAAACTCTGAAGTCATCATCCTTAGAAAAGAGCTAGAAGGCTTCTGAGAAGTATGCCTGCTGGAAGTGGGAGAACGGATACTGCAAGCTGGAATATGAAACATGATAAACCTCAAAATATAAATTTAATTGACCTTTGGTGTCCAATAGAAACACCTCACAGAAACTCAGGAAACAGAAACCTACATGCTTTTTTGAGAAAAAGTTAAAGTAAGCCTCGATGGTAAAACAAACCTATAAAAGATACAAATACTCCTTTGGAACACGTTCTTTTATTTTTAATGTGGAACACAATTTTTAGAACATGCGATGCCTTTTCCACACAACCAGTGCTTGGCTGTTTGATTATCTCTATATTCACCCTGATACACTAAGTAGCTTTTCATATTTATACAAATATAATAAAATATTTTTAACAATCCGGAATACTAGTAGCTTTATATATGCAAAATAA
The DNA here is from genome assembly GCF_024166365.1 of Elephas maximus indicus. Taxonomy (NCBI): domain Eukaryota; kingdom Metazoa; phylum Chordata; class Mammalia; order Proboscidea; family Elephantidae; genus Elephas; species Elephas maximus. The sequence goes on along the minus strand of NC_064825.1, from coordinate 106,241,518 downwards.
AAGATGATTTTTTTTCTTTGTAGATTCTTCAGACTTTCGCTGGGAGGTACTATTCCTTGACCACAGTAGCTAAAGTTCAAAAAAGGAAAACATTGCCAGGCTACTAATAGAATAAGAAATGAGGAGACAACAAATATTTTAATTCTGGAGTATCTACAGTGTCAGACAAATAATTTCCATGGGAATATGTAGCTAGAGTTTAGATTGCAATGAATACTTTAGAAAAGAGTGTTCACAAGTTGAATTAAGGCAGTAATTTTGCATTATTTCAGTAGAAGTTGAGCAACAGTTTTGATGATGACACTGAAAAAGAGATTGAAGTTTAAAACAAAGGGTGGAATTAAGTGGTCAAATTCTAAATTCTTCCCACCCTTTATTTTCAAAGGCTTATCAAATTAAAACTTGGGCATATTTTTTCATATATATATAAACTGATAAGCAGAATATAACTGTACAGAATATTGAAATGAATTAACTTACCAATTGAAAACAAAATTATCAAAAACAAGGCTTATTTGGGAAACTGATGTTCACCTATTCCCATGGATTATTTTCCTGTATAAGAAAAGTCAGTTAAAACATGTCTTTCATTTACAGTAATACATAACTAACACAAAGGACAATAGTTACAGGTAGCAGGATTTAAAAAAAAACAAACTTAACCTTTAATATGTGAGTATCAAAGGTACAGCTTCCATGGTATGAAAGCAAGAACAAAATGATTTTAAAAAGTTCAGCTATATATTTTCCTTACTTCAAATGGGAATAAAGCCCCTGGAGTCCATCTTCTGATTGAATGGGTATAATAAATATATTATTAAAATATCCTCCATGTTTCTTGAGGGATTTAGGAAATTCTCAAGAACATAATGGTTCCCTAAGGTATTTAGTTGCCTGAAAGTTACACTGAATAGAAAAAGATGTGTGGAAAGCACAGAATATATGACCTCTGAAAAAAATTGAAATTTGATTCTGATATCTGCTCAATACTTTAGCAAAGGAAGCTTTTACTTGGACCTAGGTATTGGGGTGGGGGGTGGGGAATCAGATGGCCTTAACTTAGTAGAGCAAGCCCTGATGTAAACCAACCCCGTTCTTTTGAATTCTTTGGATGGCAAGAATGGTGTCAAAGTTAATACTGTTTGATTGTTAGTTGCCTTTGAGTTTATTCCTACTCATAACAAAGTTCATAAAAGTCGTCCTTGAGATGATCCTGGCCGCACATCTTGTGAACTTGGATTATCTATCATGTGTCTACTGACAGATAATTTGGGGGATTTTGTCCTTAGCTTAAACTGTATCATAAGTGATTTTGATAGGGACCTTTCACACAGTTCACTTATATATGTATCTAAATAAGAATTGATTTGTATTCTTTATATTAAATATTTAAAATTTTCTGACATACTAAATACATGTTTAAAGGCTAATAGGGAGGTGATAAGATTACAGGTTGGGAAACATACTAAGTTTGAAATAGGACAGAAAATGATTCATTACCTTAAAAGCCCTCTAACATTGTAAGCACCTGGCACTTATTTATTTATTTTTGCTATAATTCATTCTCTGTCAAATATTAATTAAAAAAAAAGAAATTAAGTGTCTCAGATTCTTTATTCTATGAAACTGTAGATCAATGACTATATATATATATATACACATATGTGTGTGTATATATATACGAAAAGACCTTTAAGAAGTCTGTATTTACAGGCACTCAGTTGTCAACAACAAAATAATCACATTCAGAGTGTCCAAATCGGGTCTACCATCATCTGCAGCCACCGCTTGTCTGTCAATTTGTCATACTGTGGTGGCTTGGGCATTGCTATGACTGTTGGAAGCTATGGCACCAGTATTTCAAATACCATTGGGGTCAACTATGGTAGACAGGTTTCAGCAGAGCTTCTAGACTAAGATAGACTAGAAAGAAGGACCTAACAATCTACTTCTAAAGAAACTGGCCAGTGAAAACCTTACGAATAGCAGCAGAACATTGTCTGATATAGTGCCTGATGATAAGGCCACCAGGTTGCAAGGCACTCAAAATATTACTAGAAAATAGTTGGTTTCTCAAAGCATAATCAATGTTAGTGACGGGGATGAAGTCAAGCTTCCAGAATGTTCATTTGCTCATGTGGTATGACTTGAAATGAGAAAAAAACAGTTGCAGTTATCCATTAATAATCAGAACATGGAAAGTACGAAGTATGAATCTAGGGAAATTGGACAACAACAAAAATGAAATGCAATGTGTAAACATCGATACCCTAGGCATTAGTGAGCTGAAATGGACTGGTACTGGCCATTTTGAATTGGATAATCATATGGAATACTATGCCAAGAATGAGAATTTGAAGAGGAATGGTGTTCCATTCATCATCAAAAAGATCATTTCAAGATCTATCCTGAAGTACAACATTGTCAATGATAGAATAATATCCATAAGCGTACAAGGAAGACAAGTTAATGCAATTATTAGTCCAATTTAGCCCCAAACACTAATTCCAAAATGAGGAAATGGAAGATATTTACCAACTTCTGCAGTCTAAAATTGATCAAACACACAAGCAGAATGGATTGGTAATTACTGGTGATTGGAATTCACAAATTGGAAACAAAGAAGGAACAGTAGTTGGAAAATGTGGCCTTGGTGACAGAATATGACACTGCAGACCTCATGAAAGAAGTTTGCAAGACTAACAACTTCTTCATTGTGAATACCTTTTTCATCAACATAAATGATGACTATTTTTTTTTATACACGTGGCCCTCACCAAATGGAATACAAGGATTTAAACGGACTACATCTGTGGAAAGAGGCAATGGAAAAATTTAGCATCATCAGTCAGAACAAGCCCAGGAGCTGACAGTGGAAAAGGCCTTCAACTGCTCACATGCAAGTTCAAGTTGAAGCTAAACAAAATTAGAAAAAGGACAAGTCCACAGGAACCAAGGTATAACCTTGATTATACTTCATCTTAATTTAGAGACCATCTCAAGAATACATATGACCCATTAAACAATAGTGACTGAAGTCAAGTTGTACAATGACAACAGGGACATCATAAATGAAGAAAACAAGAGGTCATTATAAAGACTGGAAAGAAAAGACCAAAATGATGTAAGAATAGATCTTGAAAGTAGAGTAGCTAAAGCAAAAGGCAGAAATGATGAAGTAGAAGAGTTGAACAGAAGATCTCAAAGGTTGGGTAGAGAAGACAAAGAAAAGTATTATAATTAAATGTGCAATGATCTAGAGTTGGAAAAACATATTCCACATTTCTCAGGCTGAAAGAACTGAAGAAAAAAATTCAAGCCTTAAGTTGCAATAATGTAGGATTCTAAGGGGAAAATATTAATGCAGGAAGCATCAAAAGAAGATGGAAGGAATACACAGTCACTGTACTAAAAAGAATTGGTTAACGTTCACACAATTTAGGAGGTAACATGTAATAAAGAACCAATGGTACTGAGGGAAGAAGTCCAAGCTGCACTGAAGGCATTGGAGAAAAACAAGACTCCAAAAATTGACAGAATACCAATTGAGATGTTTCAACAAACGGATTCATTGCTGGAAAAGCTCGCTCATCTATGACAAGAAATTTGACAGATAGATTCCTGGCCAACAGACTGGAAGAGATTCATATTTATGCCTATTCCAAAGACAGGTTGTTACCGCAAATTGAGGATTCGTGCCACCTGCTGCAAAGCCAATACTGAGACAGGAGGAGGTAAGCAGTAAAAGGGCTTTATTGAATACCAGCATTCAAGAGACAGAGGGGGTTAAATTGCTCTCAAATTCTGTCTAAACCTAGAGGACTAATTGGAGAGTTTTTATAGGGGGAAGGTCAGGGTTCAGAGGTTTTCAGGAATGTTGGTTTTTCTTTGAGGTAGACAAGATGATAAAGTCATCTATTATTGAAGTCCTGCAAGTCTCTTCATGCCATCCTTGAGTCCTGTAAGTCTCTTCATGCCATCCTGGAGTCCTGCAAGTCTCTTCATGCCATCCTGGTTTCTGTCACAAGATGGATCTAAGCTTTGTTCAGCTACCTTGGTTTTGTGTATTTTTTCCTTGGGAGAGGAACGTAGTTTAATCAGCAACTAAAAATTGATTACCTTATTTTTCTTTAAAGGAACAATCATGGGACAGATTTCAGAGCAAGTAACTATGTTCCAAAAACTAGCTTATACAGTTATACTAAAACATTAGAAAATATATTCTCTCTACTTCAATACTAAAACACTAAAGAAATATGTTTTCTCTACTTCAAGGTGATCCAACAGAATGCGGAAATCATTGAATAATATCATTAACATCACAGACAAATAAAATTTTGCTGAAAATCATTCAAAAGTGGTTGCAGCAGTACATTGACAGGGAACCAACAGAAATTCAAGCCAGATTCAGTAACTAGGAATATCATTTTTGATGTTAGATGGATCCTGGGTGAAAGCAGAGAATACTAGAAAGATATTTATCTGTGTTTTATTGCCTACACATTCAGCTGTGTGGAACATAGCAAATTAGGGATAACATTGAGAAGAATGGGAATTCCAGAACACTTAATAGTGTTCATGAGGAACCTGTACATAGATCAAGGGGCACCTGTTTGGACAGAACAAGGAGATACTGCATGGTTTAAAGTCAGGAAAAATGTGCATCAGGGTTGTATCCTTTCACCATACCTATTCAATCTGTATGCTGAGCAAATATTCCAAGAAGCTGACCTATATGAAAAATGAGACATCAGGATTGGAGGAAGACTCATTAACAACCTGTGTTATACAGATGACAGAACCTTGCTTGCAGAAAGTGAAGAGGACTTGAAGTACTTACTAATAACGATCAAAGACCACATCCTTCAGTATGGATTATACCTCAACTGGATCGATAAGCCACATCATGATAAAAGGAGAAAAGATTGAGGCTGCCAAAGATTTCATTTTACTTGGATCCACAATCAACACCCATGGAAGTAGCAGTCAGGAAATCAAAAGACACATTGCATTGGGCAAATCTGCTGCAAAAAATAACCTCTTTGAAGCGTTAAAGAGCAAAGATATCACTTTAAGGACTAAGGCAGCCTTGATCCAAGCCATAGTATTTTCAGTCACCTCATATGTATGTGAAAGTTGGACAATGAATAAGGAAGATGGAAGAAGAACTGATGCCTTTGAATTATTTTGTTGGCAAAGAGTGTTGAATATACCATGGATTGCCAACAGAATGAACAAATCTGTCTTGGGAGAAGTACAGCCAAAATGCTCCTTAGAAGTAAGAATAGCAAGATTTTGTCTCACATACTTTGGACAAATTTTATCCAGAGTAACCAGTCCCTAGAGAGGGACATTATGTATGTTAGAGGGCCAGTGAAAAAGAGGAGGACCCTCAATGAGATGGGTTGACACAGTGGCTACAACAATGGGCTCAAGCATCATAATAGTGAGAACAGCGTAGGACCTGGCAGTATTTCTTTCTGCTGTACGTAGGATCAGTATGAGTCAGAAGTGACTCCATGGCACTTAAAAGTAACAACAACAGCAAGGACAGAACTTTTTTATAGTGCCAGAATTTGAGCCTCTCAGTTTGGAACTCCTCAAAATACTATTGAGGAAGGGATGTCTCCTCAAAGTAAAGTCGACCTCGATGAGGTTTATGCAGTAAAGCTTTCAGAGCCTTTATTTGCTGATGTGGCATAACTCAAATGAGAAGAAACAGCTGCAAGCACCCTTCAATAATAGGAACATGTACTGTAAAAATTATGGATCTGGGAAAATTGGAAGTTGTCGAATGTGAAATGGAACCTTGAAGATAGATCTCTTCTCTTCCACTTCTCCATCTCACTCTCTTTCTTCTCTTCTTCCTCCCCCTCCTTCTTCTTCCATTTCTATTGTTTCTCTTCCTTCTCTACTATGCATGTATTAATACGCTTTGTGGTATTCCACAGGTCTCTGAGGCTCTGGTTATTTTCTTCATTTTTTTTTTCTTTTTGTTTTTCAAATGAGATCATGTCTAATAATCTATTTTCACATTTACTGATTCCTTCCTTTTCCATCTTGTCTTAGTTATCTAGTGCTGCTATAACATGAAATTCTACATTTGGATGGCTTTAACAAACAGAAATGTATCTTCTCACATCCTAGGAGGCTAGAAGTCCAAATTCAGGGCTCCAGCTCCAGGGAAACACTTCCTCTCTCTGTCAGCTCTGAGGGAAGGTCCTTGTTATCAGTCTTCCCCTGGTCTAGGAGCTTCTGAGCACAGAGACCCTAACCTAGCTAAGTTGGTAAACACATTTTGGGGGGACACATTTCAATCCATAACACATCTCCTATCTGCTCTTGATCCTCCCTAGTGTATTTTTTCATTTCAGCTATCTGCTTCTTAAGTACAGAATTTTCATTTGGTACTTTTGCATAATTTCTTTTTTCTATTTATTGAGATTCTGTTTTTGATGAGTAACTGTTGTCATGTTGTTGTTGTTAGGTGCTCTCAAGTCAATTTCGACTCACAGTGACCCTAGGTACAACAGAAAAAAACACTGCCTGGTGCTGAGCCATCCTCACGATCGTTGATGTCCGTGCTTCTAAGGAGCACTCGGCTGTAGCACTCCCGCTGTAGCACTCAGGCTGTAGCACTCTGGCTGTAGCACTCTGGCTGTACTTCTTCCAAGACAGGTTTTTTTTATTCTTTTGGCAGTTGACGATCTATTCAATATCCTTCACCAACACTATAATTCAAAGGCATCAATTCTTCTTCGGTCTTCCTTATTCATTGTCCAGCTTTCGCATGCAGGTGAGGTGGTTGAAAAAACACCATGCTTAAGTCAGGCCGTGGTCAGTATTTTTCACCAATACCGTAATCAAAGGTGTCAAATCTCTTGTGGCTAAGTCCAATATCTGGGCCATTCAGAGATAGTTTCTACTATTTGCTTTTTATTCCTGAGTATGAATCACATCTTTCAGTTTCATTGCAGTCTTGTAAACAGGAGAATATAGAAAATATATTGCAAAGGCTCTGTACTCTGTACACGTAGCTTTATTGGAGACTTTCAATTATTTCTCAAAGAGTTCCAATGCACAGCTTCCTCTATGCTTCCTGAGAGTTCCCACGGCTCCACATCTTCATCAATACTTGATTTTTTTACCCATTTTTTTTTAGCCTTCCTGGTGTAAGTGGGAGCCCTGGTGGTGCAGTTGTTAAGAGCTCAGCTGCTGACCATAATGTTGGTGGTTCGAATCCAACAGCAGCTCCTTAAAAACCCTGTAAGACAGTTCTACTCTGTCCTATGGAGTCCCTATGAGTCAGAATCAATTTGACAAAAAAAATTTTTTTTTTTTTTGGTGAAAGTTTAATGATACTTTTTTTACTTTAGGTTGCATTTCCTTGATTATGATTAAAGTTAAGCAAATTTTCTTTCTTGCTAAAAAAATTGAGGAGAGGCATTTTGATAACCATTTTTTGATTCACCTAATATTCAATTGTTCTGCCCATTATTCTAATGAGTTTTCTGTCCTGTTCTTATTGTTTGCTGGGTTTCTTTATGCTTTTTTGTTATGAGTTGACAGATATGTTTATTGAAATATTTCCTTTGTTTCTGTGGCTTATCTTTTCACTCAATAAATAGATTTTAAAATATTAATAAAGTGAAATTATTTATTTTTTCCTTAAAGGTCAGTACTTTTTGTGTTACACTGAATTTTTTTCCTATAAAGTTGTTCAAATAATCTCATTTTTTATTGTCCTACATTTCACATTTAGTGCTACTTATACTTAATATTATTTTTTTGTGTCTGTGTAGTGGGTTTTGGGTAGTGTAGTGAGGGCTAGACCTCAACACCCATATATTTTATGAATAGACAATTGATCAGACACCATTTTTTTTGAATTGGTGATTGTTATTTTTTCTATCTACTTCTATCTCTTTCTACCGTGACATTGAGTTAATTACACGTGGTTCTTTACAAAGCCCATTCCCCCAAAATGCTTTTGGTTTTTATATGGGATTACCTTGAGTATATAAATAAATTAAAGCTTAATTGATATCTTTTCCAATCTGAGCTTTTCTGTATATGAATAAACCAAAAATCCCAGTGCCTTTGAGTCAATTCTGACTCATAGTGACCTATAGGACAGAGTAGAACTGCCCCATAGGGTTTCCAAGGAGCACCTGGCGGATTTGAACTGCCAACCCTTTGGTTAGCAGCCATAGCACTTAACCACTACGCCACCAGGGTTTCCTTATATATGAATAAAAAAAAAGAATGAATACAAACATTTAATTCTGGATTTTTTAATATTTGCATTATTTGGAGGTTCTAACTTATTTCAAATAAAACATTATTATGTCTTTGGTACTTGAAATTTTAATTAAGTCACTTAAAACATAATTTTTAGTTTTGTTCCTGGTATTAGAAATGAAACTGATAGATATATGTGTATATATATATGTATATTTTTTTGTCTAGCGATATTCCTATACTCATATACCTGTTCTAAATTTTGGAATTTCTATATAAAAAAAATTTTTCATCAAAAATAATGACAATTTTCAAAACAGCCAGGAACTGGTACAACAATAGACACATAGACCAATGGAACGGAATTGAGAATCCAGACATAAATCCATCCGCATATGAGCAGCTGATATTTGACAAAGGCCCAGTGTCAGTTAATTGGGGAAAAGATAGTCTTTTTAACAAATGGCTTTGGCATAATTGGATATCCATATGCAAAAAAATGAAATAAGACCCATACATAAGTCCATGCACAAAAACAAACTCCAAATGGATCAAAGATCTAAACATAAAGTCTAAAATGATAGAGATCATGGAAGAAAAAATAGGGACAACATTAGGAGCCCTAATACATGGCAGAAACAGAATACAAAATATTACTAAAAATGCCAAAGAGAAACCAGTTAACTGGGGGCTCCTAAAAATCAAACACCTATGCTCATCCAAAGACTTCACCAAAAGAGTAAAAAGACTACCTACAAACTGGGAAATAGTTCTCAGCTATGACATCTCCAACCAGCTCCTGATCTCTAAAATCTACATGATTCTGCTAAAACTCAACCACACAAAAAAAACCCAATTAAAAAATGGGCAAAGGATATGAGCAGACACTTCACTAAAGAAGACATTCAGGCGGCTAACAGATACATGAGGAAGTGCTCTTGATCATTAGCCATTAGAGAAATGCAAATCAAAAGTACAATGACATTTCATCTCGCTCCAACAAGACTGGCATTAATCCAAAAAACACAAAATAATAAATGTTGGAGAGGTTGTAGAGAGACTGGTATGCTTATACACTGCTGGTGGGAATGCAAAATGGTACAACCACTTTGGAAATCGATTTGGCACTTTTTTTAAAAAAGCTAGAATTAGAACTACCATGTGATCCAGCAATCCCACTCCTTGGAATGTATCCTAGAGAAATAAGAGCCTTTACACGAACAGATATATGCACATTCATGTTTATTGCAGCACTGTTTACAATAGGAAAAATGATGGAAGCAGCCAAGGTGCCCATCAACGGATGAATGGATAAATAAACTATGGTGTATTTGCACAATGCAATACTACGCATTGGTAAAGAACAATGTTGAATCCATGAAACATTTCATAACATGGAGAAATCTAGAAGACATTATGTTGAGTGAAATCAGTCAATTGCAAAAGGGCAAATATTGTATAAGACCACTATTAAAAGAACTGGAGAAACAGTTTAGTTAGAGAAGAAGATACACTTTGATGGTTACGAGAGCGAGGAGGGAGGAAGAGCGGTATTCACTAATTAGATAGTAGATAGCTTTCATTTTAGATGAAGGGGAAGATAATACATAATACAGGAGAGGTCAACACAAATGGGCTAAACCAAAAACAAAGAAGTTTCCTTAAAAAACTGAACACTTCAAATACCAGTACAGCAGGGGCGGGGGTTTGAGGACCATGATTTCAGGGGACATCTAAGTCAATTGGCATAATAAAATCTTTTAAGAAAACATTCTGCATCCCACTTTGGAGAGCGGCATCTGCGGTCTTAAATGCTAGCAAGGAGTCATCTAAGATGCATCAGTTGGTCTCAATCCACCTGGAACAAGGAAGAGTGAAGAACATCAAAGGCACAAAATAATTCTGAGTCTAAGAGACAAAAAGGACCACATAAACCAGAGACTACATTAGCCTGAGACCAGAAGAGCTAGATGGTAGCTGGACACAACCGATGACTGCCTTGACAGGGAACTCAACAGAGAAACCCTGAGGGAAAAGGAGAGCTGTGGAATGCAGACGCCAAATTCTCATAAAAAGACCAGACTTAATGGTCAGACTGGGACTGGAGGAACCCCGGAGGCCATGGACCCCAGACCTTCTGCTACCCAAGGGCAGGAACAATTCCCAAAGCCAACTCTTCAGGCAGGGATCGGCCAGGAATAGTGGATGGAAACTGAGACTGGTGAAGAGCAAGCTTTCTGAACCAAGTCGACACATGAGACTATGTTGGCATCTCCTGTCTGGAGGAGAGATGAGAGGACAGAGGTGGCCAGAAGCTACCTAAATGTACACGAGGAGGGAGAATGGGGGAAGTAGTGTGCTATCTCATCAGAGGGAGAGCAATTAGGAGTGTTTTTTTTTTTTAGCAAGTTGTATGTAAATTTCTGTATGAGAGACTGACCTGATTTGTAAATTTTCACTTAAAGGATGGTAAAAATTAATTTAAAAAAATTATAATTATGACAATTTTACTTTATACTCTCAAATAGAATATTTTTTTCTTGACATATTACATGTTTTAGAAATTTTAGAGAAATGTTTAATAAAAGTATTTATAGGAGGCCTCTAGTTTTATTCCCATTCTAAGGGGAAATTTTTTTTTTTTCAAAAACTATTAACCACAAAATGTTATTTGTCAACATGTAGTAACCTTTTAACTACTATTAATTTAAACAAGTTTTTTTTTCTTTCTAATCCTGTATGTCCGTTCATGTTAGCAAATTTTATTTTCTGTTTATTTTTCTCAGCAGGATCACATAATTGAAGCTATATCCTTAAGTTTTCATCTAAGGATTTTATGTTTTTTTTTTTTTTCTAATATTCATGCCATTGATTCATTTTGAGTATTTTTTGTATATGGCATGAGGTAAAGTCCATCCTCATTCTTAGCATGTGGGGATACAGTTGTCCCAGCGCTGTTTGTTGACTGATTTTGTTTTTACTCATTTAATCCTCTCTTAAAATATTTCTCACAAGATTTTCCAACTTTTTTCTGTTTTCTTTAAAAAAAATAAAGCCCTTTGCTAACTCCAACATGTAAATTTTTGCAGGTCTCTGTATATTGCGCCCTTTGACTTTTGATCATACATTCTGGCTCTTAAAGCATCAGAGAGACTGAAAATGACATTACTTTTTACCAGGGAAGGGATGTACTTTCCCCTGTAGTGAGAAAGAGTGAGGGCTAATCATGAAAATTCAGTTATTAATAAAGCTGGAATCTGATTGTTTAGACTTACAACACATTTTTCTCCTGGCTTGTTACTGTTTCTGGGGTATTGGCTTCCCACGGTTTAATTGAGAACCTGGTATTTTTCTCTCTGTGTCTCTCCCTCCATCCTTTAAACACTGGCGGAGAATCAGTTTCAACTCTTTGGAGGTGTGAGTTCACCCTCCAGCCACATGTATCTTCATGCTCTAGCAAATATCATGAGAGAGCTGTTCTATGTTTGATACACGCCCTTTCCCTCTGATAAGACTTTATTAACCAAGAACCTAAAGACTGAGAAAAATTTCACTTTTCCTTTCTAGCTCAGTCTCCTCCTTGGAAGTGGTCCTTCAGTGTCCTGGATTACAGCAAGGTCAAAATTTGGCAAATGTTTGAGCCGAAGACTTTATTACATTTGTTGATAACTTTCCCTTTAGTAGGATTTTGTCTTGTAAGAACAGCAAGACTCTAGGTGATGTCACTCTGCCTTTATAGCCCAGGACTAATTTCTTACAACCCCAACCCCAAACTCCAAACTCAGAAATTCCCTGTGAGGAAAAGTGCTGTGTTTATCCTCCTTTTTAATCCAGTTCGTCTTTCCAGAAAACGTAACTGCCTAGGGCTCCTCAAGCTTCTCCTTCCCCCCAGAATAGTCTCTGAGCAAAAGTCTAGAATTGGGGAACCCTTCATTTGGTAGGTCACAATACTTAATATTTGCATGGTTTAGGACACCATTAAAATTTCCTCTCTGCTTTTAAATATTTCTCCACTTGTGACTATCTATTTATCCATCCATCTGTACATCTGTCTATTCATCCATCCATCCACCCATCCATCCATTTCTTCTTTTTTTTTTTTTTCCTATTTATTTATTTGGTCTCAAGGCCCAGAGTTTGGTTAATGTCCTGAGGAAACATACAACCATATGCGATGAGATTGCCGAATATCTGGTAGGAACGCTACTAGTTACTCTGAACCCCACAGGGTCCTCCATGCATGTCAAACCTAGATTTTCAGGTGTGCCTGAGTCAGCGCAATGACTCATCTACCCTCCCCAAGGTGAATCTTTCTGAATTTGCAGTCACTCCAGTTTTCTTTGACTTAGCAGTGATTCACTTTTTTCACTAGATTCTTTCTTTATCTTATCCTGCTTTTCCTGTTATTTTTGCAGAAATGTTGTCTTGACCACGAGCTAACTCCATCACATTCAGAAATAAAAGTGTTTCTTTTATAAGGACTTTATCATTTTCATAACTCTTTATTTTGAAAAAAAAAAAATCAAACATATTACAGATTAAAAGACAATACAAATTTGTCACACTACAGTGGTCACCCAGGTACCCTTTACCTATAAACACCAATCGCAATTTCTGCATTTGCTTTATCTCTTTCTGTACATATATACATACCAATATATACACAATTGTATACATATATTTATTTACATACAATAATGTTATAGCTTTATTTTCTAATATAATGTTCATGCTTGCCCAAAGTTTGAGAATTAATATAAGGTAATGGTTTCATCTTCTCACAATAACTGGCAAACCCTGTCCAGTGTGCTGTATCACTTATACTTATCTTGAATTTTTTATTCTTGTAATTAAAATGTCTTAGATCCTTGATCCTTTAGGCATTATTTTCATAATATTTTGAGCTTGTAAAATTTCAGGTCTTAACAGAGACTAAAAACACATTAAACTCTCTCTCTCTCTGTTTATCTATCTAATAGAACTCTGAAGAAGGTATAATTATTATCCCTTTACAAGTGAAAAAACTTCTTAGTAAATTTAAGCAGCTTTTCTGCACTTACAGAACTAGTATACACTCTCCTTTGATGTGCATTAAGACTTGTTTTTGTCCCATCATATGGTCATCTTTGTAAATATTATGAATGTGCTTGAAAACAATACACATTTTTGAGATTTCAAATTGTGTTATCTTTTGTCTGCTGTCTATTAACAACGACAACAAAAAAAACTTTTGTATCCTCTTTGATTCCTCTATTTCCTCTACCATCCTGCCAGGCCTACCATCAAAATATATTTTGCACCTGTATTTCTCACTACTTTCATTATGATAGATCTGGCCTAACATGCCATCATCTCTTAATTGAATTATTGTGCAGCCTCCTGGCTGGGCTTCTGTCTTTCACTCTTGCCCTTCTTGGTCTATCTATTATCAACACAGCAGCCCGAGTGAACTTTTTAATGTGTAAGTTGGATCATGTCACTCCTCTGCCTGATGACTCTTTGCCTTTCCTCTCATTCAGGTCCAAAGTCTCTAGACTATATATCCCATGCAATCTGGCTCCCTTTTCCTTTCTGGCAGCATCTCCTGCTACATCTCTCCTTGCTCTCTTGTCTCCAGTTCTGTCTTTTTTGTTGTTTCTTGATCACTCTGGGAAATCTTAGTTCTTGGCTATACCCACTTTTCAGAAAGCTCTTCAGGAATTCTAATGTCATACATATATGTGTATATATACATACATATATTTATATGTATATTATATTTATAATATGTAACATTTTATATATATGTATATATATATTTTTATATGTGTATATATATAAAACACCTCATCTTTTTTTCCTCCTTAGCCAGTTTATCTTCCTAGTTACACAGTTTCAAAGTCTTCCATCCATTATATATTCTTTTTCTCAAAAATAAAAATCTAATTATTTTTCAAGTGCTGTTGACGATTTTCATGAGCTCTGTCTTAAATCACTTGCCTTCTGTGTATTGATCACCCGTAATACTTATCTTTCTCAGAGTAATTTTTTTTTTAATGTTTCCGAGTAATTTTCCCAAATACTTCTAACCTTCCAATATGTTGATAACAGTGTCATCATGAGAATTTTTCCGAAGAATTCTATGTATCTCTCACTTAGGGCTTCACTTACTATGCACTGAAAGAGTTTTAAAGCATGTTATCCTGGCATCCGAAGGCCTTCACACACGTGCCTCTAAATGACTCATCATTTTCTACCACTTTTGTTTAAACATTTCATAGTAGACATGACTCCTGTATTTTCATGTTTTTAAACAGTCATCCCCATTTCCCATGCCCCCCTCTTCCTCTAACAGCTTTTGATCCATAGTTTAAATCTCTCTAGATTTAGATCACACAGAGTAACTGGCACAATAAAGGTACTCAATAGAAGTGCATTGAATAAATAAATTATAAATAATAAGAGTTGTTTTCTATAGCCATTTTTTATAGGATACTATGAAATAAAAATGAAAGATATATTTTTGCCTGAATGGTGACATTTTTAGAATAAAATCAATTTGTGTGAGTGATCTTAGAGAATGGGACTAAGGGAATATTTCAAATTTTATAGGTGAGACTATACAGACAAAATTTAGTTTCTCATTCAACAATTTATACACAACTTGTTTTGTGACATTGGTTGCAGTCCCCTTGATATGTTAACACCCTCCCCTTCCACATCCCAATTCACCATTTCCATACATGTATGTTTCCTGTCCTTCCAGCCTTCTTCTCATTATTTTGGGGCAGGTGTTGCCCTTTTGGTCTCATAAATGTTTGAATTAAGAAACACGCTCCTCAAGTGTGTTATTGTTTCATAAAAAAAACCTGTCTAATCTTTGGCTGAAGGATGAACTTTGGGAGTGACTTCAGTTTCTAAGTTAAAAGGGTGCCAGGGGCCATACTCTTGAGGGTTCTTTCAGTCTCTGACAGAACAATAAGTCTGGTCTTTTACTTTGTGTATTTGAATTTTGTTCTACATTTTCTACTGCTCTGTCTGGGACCCTCTACTGTGAGCCCTGTCAGAGCAGTTCATGATGATAGCCAGGTACTATATAGTTCTCCTGGGCTCAGGCTGATGGAGGCTGTGGAACTTATGGTCCATTAGTCCTTTAGATTAATATTTTCCTTGTGTCTTCGACTTTCTTCATTCTCCTTTGCTCTTGTCTGGACGGGACCAGTAGGTGTATCTCAGATGGCCACTTATAAGCTTTTAAGACCTCAGCAATGACTGATTCTTTTGAATCCATGGTGAGATCTTTCAGAGTTTAGCACAGGAAGTTTGTTAGGGGAAAAAAAAAAAGATTTAACAGTTTTTGAGGAAATTAAATAATCACCAAAACCATGAAAGGAGAATTAAAATAATTTTTAATCTTCATGTCATATTCAACACTCCCTCCTCAAATGGCATGAGAATATTTTGATCGTATTTTTCTTGTGATTTTATCTATGAAACAACTTTAAAGGCTCCTATCTCTTTGCTGGTTAATGTCAGGTTAGCAAAGACATGCACAGGATTCAGCCCAGTGGGGTTTATCTTCCACAACATTGACCTTTTGCAGCATCTTTCACATCCTTATTCCTGAGGCTGTAAATCAGCGGGTTTAGCATGGGAATCATCAATGTATAAAACACAGCAGAGACCTTCTCCTGCTCCAGTGAATATTGGGAGCTTGGCTGGATGTAACTAAAAGTCACAGACCCATAGAATAAGGTCACAGCAGTCAGGTGCGAGGCACATGTGGAGAAGGCCTTGTGCCTTCCTTCAGCTGAGCGAATTCTCTGGATGGCAATGATGATGCGGACATAAGAGACCATAATGACAATGAAAGTGAACATTGCAATAACCCCAGAGAAGATCAAAAGCAGCATCTCATTGGTATGGAAATCAGAGCAAGAGAGTCTCAAAAGAGGAGGAATATCACAGAAATAATGGTTCACAATGTTAGGACCACAGAAGTCTAGTTTAAGCAAGCCTATTGTATGTGTCAAGGAATTAATGAATCCACCTAAGTAAGACACAAGGACCATCTGAATACTAACCCTTTGAGTCATGATGACTGTATACAACAAGGGATTAGCTATTGCCACATAGCGGTCATAAGCCATCATAGACAGGAGGATGCCCTCTGTAGTCACATATACCGCAAAAAAGAAACTCTGTAGTACACAGCCAGAAAATGTGCTGGACTTATGTTCTGATAAGAAATTTACCAGCATCTTAGGAGCTAAGACAGTAGAGTAGCAGATGTCACAAAAAGACAGGTTGCTAAGGAAGAAGTACATTGGAGTATGAAGTCGAACACTTAACCTAATCAGAACAATCATCCCCCAGTTGCCTACCAGAGTGATGCAATAAATGAGGGCAAAAAGCAAAAAGAGAGGGAGCTGCAAATGTGGATTTTCTGTTAATCCTACCAGAAGGAACTCCTTTACACCTGTATGATTCCAACCTGCCATGCACTTAGGTTTATGTAGCTCTTTAGTTGTGGAACAAGATGATATCACTTAGATGAAAAACATTATGGCACCTTCATGATCCTGTATCCATAATTGCACAAAGTGTTTAGGCTTGCCCTGTAGTCATATG
Source organism: Elephas maximus indicus (assembly GCF_024166365.1). Taxonomy (NCBI): domain Eukaryota; kingdom Metazoa; phylum Chordata; class Mammalia; order Proboscidea; family Elephantidae; genus Elephas; species Elephas maximus. The sequence goes on along the minus strand of NC_064825.1, from coordinate 106,224,667 downwards.
AAGAAAATAAACTAACTTCAGTTTGGGGCCATATGTTCGCTAGATAATTCCTATAAAGTGACTCAAGTTTTTGGAACTAGAGATTATTTTATTTCCTGGTTCTCAGTTTCCACATCATAAAAACGGGGTTAAGAAAACTCTACCAGATCATGAAGCTGTTAATTGGTAGAACTGACATTTAAACCCTTATATGCCTTACTCTAAACTTCTGACTTTATTTTATGATGTATAGAAGCCCTCTGTTTTTATAACTAATAACTGAGTAGCAAAAAGTGATAACAAATTTTCCCTTATCCTATCACTAGCCTGTTCATATTTTTTCACAACCAGTTCTGGAGATGGTGCTGACTTCCATGAAATGCAATCTCCTTCCTTTCCAGTTCTCAGAATTCAGACATCTTTTGGCTTCATTTTCTGCCTAGATCCCACATTTGGAAGATTGATGACTCTACTATCCCGAAGACTTGATTTGTGAAAAAGAGAATAAGTAATCCTTTCATTGGCTATCTCACTAACACCCAGAGAAGGAAGAATATTCTCTATTTATACTTTTCCCACTTTTGTGGGTATTCACAGAATATACTTATGTGTTTTAATTGTCACAAATATTTGCTTCTACTTTATATAATTTTAATTAGTTTATACAAAAACTATTTTCTACAAAAAAAGAATTGTTTTTCCACTTTCTGTTTTTCTATTCCCCCTCCTGGATATTATTCTGTGCATGTATAAATTTATTAACTTTTCTACCTTTTTCATGCACTTTTTATGTCTCTCTCACTAAAGGATAGATTGCATATCTGCTTCTCAGTTCAATGAACATGCCCTCTCTACAAGGCACCATTTATGGCATTAGAGATCTAAAGAAGGATGTATGAGCTTATCTTAGCTATCTAGTGCTGCTATAACAGAAGTACCACAAGTGGATGGCATTGATAAAGAGAAATGTATTCTTTCACAGTCTGGGAGACTAGAAGTTCAAATTCAGGGTGCTAGCTCCAGGGGAAATCCTTCTCTCTCTGTAGCCTCTGGGGAAAGGTCCTTGTCATCAATCTTCCACTGATCTAGGAGCTTTTTATCGTAGGGACCCTAGGTCCAAAGGGCATGAGCTCCTGACTCTGCTTTCTTTGTGGTGTGAGGTCACCATGTCTCTCTGCTTGCTTTTCTCTTTTGTATCTCAAAAGAGATTGACTTAAAACACAACCTAATCTTGTAGATTGAGTACTGCCTCTTTAACTACTTCTAACCCAACTTCACTAACATCATAGAAATAGAATTTACAACACATAGGACAATCACTTTAGATAACAAAATGGTGGACAATCACACAATGCTGGAAATCATGGACTAGCCAAGTTGACACACATTTTTGGGGGGGGACATAACTCAATCCATAAAGCCCTCATGGAACCTGACCTCTTCCATGTTAAGATTTGGGTAAGGCTGGTGGGTAATCTTCAGGGTATTGCTAAATCAAAATAAGAATCTCCATTCTTAATTTACAATTCATATTCTGCCCATATTTTCCATCAGTGACCATAGGAAGCATAGGGAATCTAAGTTCAACTATTCCACGGAAAATAGGAAATACTTAGGTTGGAAGTAGCAAAGAATTTTTTTTTTTTATTTTTTTCTTCTTAATAAAACTAGTTCATAGGCTAGGGAATCCAAAGATATTTATAACCTGGAAATAAATAAATAAATAAAGGACGTGAAGGGACATTTGTGTGTGTTTCTCAAGAGCAACCAATTTTCTTCTTCTGGGAGGCTGTTTATGGGAATATCTTTGGAACATCATAGAATAGGGCAGTCTGGGTTCTGATACAGCTCTGTCCTTGACTTTTTGTATGTTTTGCCTATTACAAATAAGCCATAAAAAGGAACTAAGACACTAAAGTTGGTATAACACAAAGTAGAATTTGTATAATGTTCCCAGTTACCTTTTACAGATACAGAGGAAAAAAAAAAAAAAAACGAAGTTCCTGCTGCTTTAACTGGCATGCAGTTTCAAATTGTGGATGTAGCAATGGGCTGAGACATGATACTGATGGACAAGTCTCAACACCAGAGCACAGAAAAAAGCATTCGTGTGGAAAAGAGAGGAAATCAAGTGTACAGAGAAGGAAAATACGTTCTGAAGATTGAAATCAGTTGTTTTTCAAGCTTATAATATGTTAGTATAGGATTCTCAAGGAATAAATTAAAGTCATAAATGAAGACAGTAGATTTTTTAAATCTAAATAAAGATTAGGAAATACGTATCTTAATGAGTATTTAAGATGACAAACTACAGAAAACTCTATTTTGACCCTTTTTTGATTGGCAGTGCAAATATTTTATTTCAATTTAAAAAAAGTCATAGCTGGAGGGCACGGGGAATGCAGCGCTAAATAACCAGTAACCTCCTGTGTGGGAGAGTGTAACTGTGCTCCACAGGGTTCTCAGTGGCTGATTTTTCAGAAGTAGGTCACCAGGCCTTTTTTCTGAAGTGCCTCTGGATGAACTCAAATCTCTAACCTTTCGTTTAGTAGCTCAGTACGTTAACTGTTCTCAGAAAAGTGCTTGATAATACAGTTAAAACAAACAAACAAACAGTGGCTGTGGAGTCGATTACAAGTCCTGGTGACCCTATATGACAGAGTAGAACTACCGCACAGTGTGTCCAAGGAGAACCTGGTAGGTTTGAACTGCCAGACTTTTGCTTAGCAGCCAAGCTCTTAACCACAATGCCACCAGGGCTCCTGATACTAACAGTTAATGTTTATTGAGTGCAGTTATTTTTATTTATAAACAATATAATGGCATTAAGTATTATTATGTTATATAGTTTAGACCAAAGGAAATTGAAGCACTGAGGGGTTAAATAGCTTAACCAATGTCATATGGATATTAGTAGAGGAGCTGAGATTCAAACCCAGGCCGTCTGGATCCAGAAGCCATGCTTTTGATTCCTCTGCCATATACTCAATCTTATATTTCACCCAGTTTCTCTCAAGTACTTGCCACCAGTGTATGTCCAGCTTTCCAGCAACAAACCAAGTCCAGGAGCTCAGGCATTTTTGCCACACCTTCTACCCTCAGGGCCTATCAAACATTTCATTGCACTTGAGGCTGCAAAATGAAAGGAAAGATATTTTTTAAGAAAAAATAATTCTGGAAAATCCTATCTCATTACTTCTAATTGCCATGTCGCTATTTTTCTTAGATGTCTTGAATTTCTGGGGATTTTTGGCACTATAATCAAAGGGCAGTATTTTTCTAATGAATTCAAGCACTCCACATGATTTCAGTCAGTTGCATTTATATTTCTAACAACTATTTTTGTTTGTGGAACTCATAATACAAAACAATAAGTAGAGAAAAGTGCTACCGAGGGTCAAGGCATGATTTGCTCCTGTCCTGTTAGAGCTTGAACTAGAAAACGGGTTCATTTTGTCACTAAATGCAGGATTTTTGTTACCACTCAGGGATGCCATCCAGACAAGTCTCCTTTAAAATACTAATGAGTGTGCATATTCTCTTAGGAAACACATTTTAGAGCCTGCTGACATACTTAGGGCCCTGGCGGTGCAGTGGTTAAGAGCCAAAGAGTGCTACAGCTGCAAACCAAAGAGATTTGCAGTCCAAATCCACAAGCCGCTCCTTGGAAACCCATTGGAGCAGTTCTCCTCTGTCCTATAGGGTTTCTATGAGTCAGAATCGACTCAATGGCAATAGGTTTGATTTTTTTTTTTTTTTTTGGTGACATACTCATATGAAATTATGCCAACATTCAGATCAATATCTTGAAAGGTCATGTTCAAATAAGGGTGTTTGATTAAAAAAAAAAAAAAATTTCTCCTAGTAATTTATTTTTTTATGTCACCAAAGGAATATTAGAAAATATTCAATCACCAGTGATCAAGAACACAGTTGAAAATAAAGATATTGATGAGAAAATAAGAATGTTGAAAACATTTCTAATTGCAGTGAAATAGGGAGCCCAGCCAAATGGCTATCAGAAGAGTTAATGCTTATCAAAATTATTCTCTCTCCATCATATGGGACTATGCCCAGTTGAAAACCAAAGCTTACCTACCTCGGTGTATGGTTTTGTGGGGGTTTGCCTATGAAATATGATTTTGCTGACATAATATTTGTAAAATAATTTATTATAACATATAAATATATTTAATGAATTGTCTTATGTTATAACATATTATTACATGCAAATAAATATGTAACTGATTAAACACTATGTGAAATCTTATATATTAGGATACAAATTCATAGTTGTATAGATGCACTTTTAAACAATATACACTGAATGGTTTATAATTTAAAATGGTTTATAGAACTAAAGAAACAAAAAAAAATGAATACTAAAACACCATAAAACTTCACACACACACAAAAAAATCTTTCAAAAACCCTGGCATACTGAAAGACCTACAAGTGTGGCTTAGATAGTGATATTTAAAGAAAATATGTTAATGTAAAGTTTATTTAACTCAGGCACATTAGACATAGGAAGTAGGAAGTAGTAGCTTGCTATAACAAAATATGTCCTGGGCTCTAGGAATAAAGTGCCATTTGCAAGTTCCCATTTTGTTACAGACAAAATGAAGTAACAAACCTGAAAAAAGTAGAAAATAATTCCTAATACCTTATTATGGCAATTGTAAAGCAACATTGACTCTAAATGATTGCCAAAGATTAGTATTGTATAAGACTGTAAAGAAATTATTTTCTTTAAAATATAGCTAAAACACATGGCAGTTATCAGGTATTATGTTTTAAGAAATTTTCCATAAATGTATAAGTAACTTTAAATCACTGTGTAAACCCAGTATTACATTTCATTAAAAAAAAATCACAGACCTCAGAAAATAGTGGATATAGATATTTTGTAAATATTATCTTTCCCCATAAAAAGAGGACAGCTCCATTGAGATATCAACGAACCACAAGTTAGGAAGTTGTATTTTCTAGCTCTTTGGGAATAATACTAAGGTTATAAAACTGGTACCAGATTTTTTAGTATGAAAAGAGGAGAAAACGTTAGAATTATAAAAATAAACCTACATGACTACTTATTAAAGGTACTCACAGCTAAGCAAGGTTGAGAGTACACGGAGCTTCTAGTGAAGGAAACCCGGTTTCCATGATTCTTAAAGGGGTTTTATGTTTAGTTCCTTCTCTTTTGGGAACACAAACTGGAGCTCATTGCATAGATGTGTCTTAGATGTCCACAGGTTGGATTATTAACATTCTTTCTGGTCTCTTGAGAGTAGAACTAACCATAAGTCTGCAGGTCCTCTTGATCATTGTTCAGAAGATACCTCAGCTTTTCACTGTGGTAAAATAAATTCCCCTTTGTAAAATAAAAAATGTCTTTTCTAAAACTCAAACATCATGGTATCACGTCACAAAACAGGTGATAGATGCAATTTCAGGACCAAAGAATTATATTGTGATTTGTGATGTTGGCTACAAATTAGGATTTTATTTGAATTCCGGAAAAATCAAGAAACAGCATGCCCCACAAGCAAAATAATCAATCATTACCAATACTTCTGTAATTGCATGCCTTTCCAAAAAGCAGATGACCAGTGTAGGCCAAACGGTGGGCTACGTAATTTTTGTGCCAATATACCCACTAGTAAAACGTGAAGTAACACTCGTTAATATAAAAAGCCAAAACAGATGAGCTTTTTCTAAGAAATGATGGAGATGGAGGGTAATGATCAACATACCAAGGTAGATTCCCTACTGGCTGCCCTCCTGAAAAGCTACAGGGGAAGTAGTTACAGCTTCATGTTAAGGCAATCAATACTGATAATCAGTGCTGAGGTGATGACTCAGGGCACAAGTTCCGACATGTCATCACACACCTCATTGACTGCACTTTCAAGCCGCTGGTTAAGATGGGGAAGAAGGTGGTGTCCCCTTAACCACGAAGGCTGAAGAGGAAAATCAGGTTCCTGCCCTGATTAATCATATATTTTCATGAATATGCTACTACTTCCCAAGGGATAAATGTTGAGGAGACAAAATTGTGATACAGACAAGCTTCTGCTACTTCATACTTCTGTTTTATTCCATTTCAGTTTTCATCAGGAGAGGAACTTGTGCTTCTATAATCAAGTGACATAAAAGCCCACAGCGAAAGGACCAAGGATAATAATGTCCAGCTCTGCCAGGTTACCTAGCACCTCACAGAAAATCAAATCCTATCGTCTTAAAATCAGCAGTAATATGATAGCGGTAAGAACAAATAAGCATTATATGCTGATAAAATGTGCCAGACATGGTTCTAAGAGCTTTTGAAAATATTCTAGGAGATTTGTATCTGTTACCTTATTTAATCCTCAAATCATGCATGTACTGGTAGTTTTCTGTATATTAATTTATTTGATTTTCAAAACAATACTATCCAGTATGTAATATCTTATTGTTTCCATTTACAAAATAGGACATTGAGGCACTCAAATAAGACAATATTTCTTTGCAAATTTATTTGGCTAAATTTTTATGTTAAATTGACAACTGGGTACATTCAGTACAACTAACACAGCCATCTCACAGCCATCTCTATATTTCATAGTTACTGCAAAATATGCAGTAGTATACATTCACATGCGTGCAATGTATTGTTTCAACTCTTCCAAGATAAAACGAGAAGTAAACAGACACTGAAAAATCCAAAGTAGCCGCAGAAGATATATATCTTAATGTTAAAAATTATACAAGAACAAAATTGCTTACACTTCAATTAGTCTGCATTGTCAATTTCCATGAGAAAATTATCAGAGCAATTATTCACCTTTTCTAAAACATATTGTTTCAAAGGCTGTTTCAGTAGTATATGTATAAATAATAAGTAATTTACAGAGTTTAAAATCTTAATGGTTTTCACAAATATTCACTGTGAATGGAAGAGTAGGGAAACTTTTGCAGCAACAAATCTAGCCCAAAAAGAGCTAAACTTCACTATGATCTGATATTAAAGAGCTTATTGCTATACATCTTCCATCTGATGTCCTGAGAACCAATGAACTTCACCTCTCCCGACACCAACTGCCATCTGTCATTGGTAATATCAACTTTCCCTGATGATAAATGCTATGTACATGCAGGATATAGACTCACTCTCCCAAACACAAACTGATAGATCTATCCATCCATCCATCTACTCAGCCATCCATCATTCACCTACCTAGCCATTAAACACACATGTAATAAGAACATGAAATGTACCAGGTGCTGTATAACAACAACAACAACCCTTTGTTGTGGAGTCGATTCCAACTCATACAAAAATAAACCAATAATGTATGTTCCCAGCAGCCAAGGATCGTCTAATGTAGGCGGGTTAACAGTAGGTCAACAAATATCTTCAATACAGCATGATAAATAATTTAATGAATAAATACATAGAGTATTTTAGGAACACTCACTGGAGAACAGTTAAGCTATCGTAAAATTCAGAAATAGTTCACACAGTAGAAGCATTCCAAAAACAAAAAAAAGAACACAAACCCACTGCCACCGAGTCAATTCTGACTTGTAGCGATCCTATAGGACATCGGAATTGCCCGATAGAGTTTCCAAGAAGGTCCTGGTGGATTCAAACTGCCGACCTCTTGGTTAGCAGTCATAGCACTTAACCACTACACCACCAGAGTTTCCAGTAGAAGCATTAGAAAGGGAATATTTCTGGAAGAAAAGACAGAGAATTGGAAGACATTGTTGTTGAAAAGTTCTCTTTATTTTTTAGCAAATACTGATACATTTAAAATTGTTGAATCATAAGCTGTGCATGGGGTAGTAGAAAATGGAGAGATTAGAGGGGATATTAGTCCTCAAATATTCTCAAATGAAATATGTTTTATTTTTATTTCCATTAATTTGAATGTCCAGTACCCTTCCAACAGTTTTTTTGAGAGCATTCTTCACATCTTTGTTTCTGTAGCTATAGATTATGGGGTTAAACATGGGAAAGACAACTGTATAAAACACTGCAACTACCTTATCAGTGTCTAGAGAAGAGCTGGGGGTAGGACGTAAGTACATAAACAAGAGTGTCCCATAGAATAAGGTGACAGCTATGAGATGGGAAGCACAGGTAGAAAATGTTTTGGTTCTGCCTCCTGAGGACTTGATGCTCAAAACAGTAATAAGGATACAGAAGTAAGAGATAAATATGACCACAAAAGTGCTGGTCTGGATGAAGCCACACAAGGCAAAGAGCAGAAGCTCAATGATACTGGTATCTGCACATGACAAAGCCAGGAGAGGGGGAATATCACACAAAAAAAATGGTTGACAACATTGGAGCCACAAAATGGCAGCCTGAATGTGAGGCACACATGCACCAGTGAAGTCATACTTCCACTGAAGTAGGCCAACGCAACGAAACAGATGCAGATTTTCCTAGTCGTAAGTGTAGAATAGAGTAATGGGTTGCAGATGGCTGCATAGTGGTCATATGCCTTTGCTGTCAGGATGAGGCACTCAGTATCAGCAAAACAAGCAAAGAAAAACATTTGTAGTGCACAGCCATAGGTAGAGATGCTCTTCCTAGATGCTAAGAAATTTACCAGCATTTTAGGAGCAACTGCTGTAGAATACCTGATGTCTAAGAAAGATAAATTGCTCAGGAAATAATACATGGGGGTTTGAAGGCTTGAACTGACATTAACTAAGATTATCAAGCCCATATTTCCTACCATAATTAACACATACAGCATGAAAAATACCAGGAATAGTGTGACTCCGAGAGGTAGATAATCTGTGAATCCAACAAAAATGAACTCAGTTGGCCTGGTATAATTATTCTCCAGCATCTTCTTGGTTTTCTTATTTTTCTCATTCAAGATAGGTGTTATCAACAGATATGAGCTGACTTCAGTGATGAATGAACTAAGGAGGTCATTCTTCTCCTTTTTAAGGAAAGAAATGAATGGTTAGTAAAATCAAAGTGTTGTATTTTCTCTGGCAATTTTTTTTTTCTGTTAAAGGATATAATTAGAACTCACTCTCAATGCCAGATGATTTCACTCAGAAGGTGCTGTTTTGTGATACAGTAACTCATTAAATCTATGGACATTAGGATAGACTATTAGTTCCTTTCAAGCTGAAAGAGGCTTAGCTGATGAAACCTGGTACGAATTATGAAAATTGGCGGGCTCTTTAGGGGCAAAGATCAATGTTTCCTACCTTAAAATCACATTTTTCTTTGCAAAGACAAAGAGTTGAGAAAAATTCTGGGGAAAAGAAATGCTCACAGATAGACTAGATAGTTCCACAGAACAAAACTTGTGATCCGGGGAGGTAGCCTAACATAATAGTGAAGAGCACAGTTGCTAGGCAAGAGATGACTGAGTTCAAACCTTAGGTTTGATATTTAATGTTTGTGTACTCTTGGTAATGCTACTAAAACACTCTGTGACAGAGCAATAAATGAGTAAATATATGTAAATTATGTGACTAGAACATAACCTATATATAAGTGTTTATTAAATATAATACATTAAACATAAATAAACCGATCTTTGTTTCTATTTTTTTCTTATTTGATTAGCTTAAACTATCCTGGTGGTTGTCTCAAAATTGATCTTGTCATTGGCTTCATGTCTTAAGCATGATCTAGAGTCTCTTACAAAGATAAGCCTGTACTTGTGTATGTGTGTGTGTGTGTGTGTGTGTGAGTATGTGCAAATAAGCTAGAGTAGGAATGGAGTATTTTACAGGCATTAGAGAACTGAAATTTTACAGGTAGCTAATGGGAATAAGCAGCCCTAGTGGTGCAGCTGCTAAACGCTCGGCTGGGAACCAGAAGTTCAGTAAAAAAAGAGTTTTGAAGATTTCTGTCATGAGTACAGATTTAACAATTTCTTCTTGTACTGCTGAGTCTTTGTGTTATATGTTTTAAAGCTATGTAATTCAATATTAGACTGTGCTATATGAATTGTCATCGACAGTTATGTAACTGTAATACACGAAGAATTATGACTGTGATATTTTCTTGATAGAGTAACTTATCAAAAAAAAAAAAAAATACCACTCTGCCTTTTTTAAAAAAATGCTACATAGTGCTTCTGATGTTGAAATAGTTTCTACTGTTACAGGAATTTCACAATAAATTATTCAATTATAGAATATTAGTGTTGGAAAGAACCTCAGCAGTGATCTAATTTATATCTTTATTTTAAGTCACATTTACAAGATTATCCAGTGAGTGACATGTTCATTAATGTTTTTTAAAAGTGTAAAACTGATCCATAAACAGGTTACAAACTTCTTGAAATCAAAATCCAACTTTCCTTCCTTGAGCCCCCATGGCATCTAGAAGACTGTTTGAAGTGGTTCAATATTTAATTGTTGAATGAGATACCAGTTCTTCCAGATCAATTTCACTGCTCTTGAAGGATTCATCTCGCAATACGTTGAACTCAGATTAATCTCCTAAAACAAGTTTGGCCCCATTGGTTCTCATGGAAATCTTACCTGACAAGGTGGCTATTACCGAAAGGTGTCCATGAATTATTTTCTGTTTGAGATTCTGTTTGAAAGACTTATGTAGAAGAGAAAAAAAAAAAAAAAAAGAAGCAACCACAATAAATTCACTTGTTCTCCTTTTCAAGTTATATTGTGTTGTGATGGCCAATACACAGGATCTGGAATTAGGCAGAATAAGTTTAAATTCAGGTTTGACTCTTAATCCATAATCCATAGAACTTCTCTGTTTATATTTCTGTTTCTGTTTAATTAGCATATTAATATATCATAAGGTTGAAATCAGGATTAAAATGTGTAACTTATTATAGTACCTTTTTACAGGGTTTGTTATCTCGTGGATACATAGAAAGTTCTCACTATTTCTGATCAGTTATTATCATCATTGCTATCACTATTACACTATTGTTGTATGTAGTCCTGTCGATTCCAACTTACAGCAACTCCAGTGGACACAGTAGAACTGCCCCATAGGGTTTCTGAAGGCTGAAATTTTTATGAGAGTACATTGCAGGTCATTTCTTCTGCAAAGCTGCTGGTAGGTTCCAACTGTTGACTTTCAGTTAGCCTAGTGCTTAACCATTGCACTGCCAGGGCTCCTTACCATTACACTAATATCATTATTATTACTTAATAATTCAATATCTAGCTTTAAAACTGTAAGTTTTCTGAATTGATATTTATAGGAACAAATACAAAATGATCAATCATATTATGAGTGCATATATGCTGTGTGTTCATAGAATCTGAGGCTTAGTTTACATATTCAGGGAGTTAATTAGACCATTGGATTCCCCCAAATTTGAAAAATAGCTCACTCACCTTTCCTCTAATGGCAACAAGCTGCACAACAAATTGGACAGTGGTATTTTCAAAATGCCATGGATATGGATGGGCTCAGATCCATGTCACTACTGCTCTTACTCCCTTACATGTACAAACACACTCAGGCTATGAGAAAAAAAACAGAGTCAACAGAAATACATTTTTTGTCTAAGGTTAGCTCATTATCATTGCTACATTCACAAGAGACAATTTGCTGACGCTTTGGGAAGTCACCTATCTCAGCACCATCTAGAATTTTGAATGTGGAATTTATTTTGTATGAGATGTTGGCAACATTTCTCTCCAGATTTTAGAAATTGTCTTATAAGGAATGATTATTTATCTTCTAAAAAAAAAAAAAAATTTTTTTTCTAGCCTCTGACAAATAGGACATTGTCCCAGGATACTCCCCAATCCCAGGAGATCTTTGGATAGGCAATTACTCTGTTTCTAGTGCTGTGGCTGCTTTCTTTTAAAAATGAAAAAGATAAAGTTAACACAATTTACTATGATAAACCACTTAGAACATACAAGTGGTTCTTTTTTGGGAGATCTTTGATTAAAATAGCAATAATTATAATAACTTTAATTGTGCCAATCTATAGGGAAAAAAAAGCTTTCTTATTCAAATTCTGTAATTTCTCTGAGTAACAACTATCAATTCAGATATTCAAAGAGACTTTGCAGCAGTTAGTTTTATGTGGAAATGTCAAGGTACAGACTGACTACTTTTGAGAAAAATGCCAAGGGCCATGTTTTTGTTTCTCAGTTGTAGGAGTGACTGGGAGGAACTATGTCTTGAATGATAAGATGCAGTGGTAAGAGCTTAATACTCACCCAACATGGGTTTGACTCATTTTTTATTCACAAGAGTGACATTGACCTTAGTCAGCCTTTTTTTAATTTGAAAATTGTGAATAGTTTCCCACATTATCAGATTCTTGAGAATTAAGGGAGATAACACATATAACTATTTAACACCATGTTCAGCAGATTGTATTTGTTTATATGACTATTAGCTTTCCATCACAATTATAGCAGTACTTACAGCAATATTTCTTAATACTTTCAAATGCAGCTCTTGGTTTTAACTTTCTTTAGATTATTGACACTGGAACAGTCTTATACCCTTCAGAAGCTTAAGGTGCACGGAATGCAGAGTGGATAAATGCATGGCGCCAGCCTTAATGGAAACAATTAGCCTCATTCCTCCATCTGGTGAGAAATTTAAATAAGTTTTTTTTATAGCTTTTAGGGGGACTTCTTTTCTAGTAGGGTGAATATCTGTGTTTTTAGGAAAAAAAAAAAAAATTCCTTAAATCAAAACAGCAAACTACATGAAGAACTAAAACGTGGAAAAATTGCAGAGTAAAAGGAAGTACCACAATTATTTCTTTTTCTTTTATTTCTTTTTTTATTCCTTTTTTCCTCCCCTCTATCCTTCTTTTCTTTCTTCCTTATCCCATCCTCCCTTCCTTCCCTTCCATCATTTCTTTTTCTCCCTTTTTCACTCATTCACCCACTCCCTTCCTTCAACCTCTTCCCTTCCTTTTTCCAGTCCTCCTATCCATCTTTTCTTTCTTTTTCTTCGATCCTTCCTTCCTTCTTTCCTTCTTTCCTCCCTCCCTTCCTTCCTTCCACTCTCCCTTCTTCCTTCCTTTCTTTAATAAATCTACAAGTCTGGAAATAAATAAATAAGTAAACATTTTACTAGGTGCACTTTTTAAAAATTTAATTGAACTTTTTTCTTTCTACTTGTAATGCATAAATTATTAAAATGCAAGGGTTAATTATAGGGTAATAAAGTATTTTACCTATAGGAAATTTGGCTGCAGACAGCAGAAAAACAGCTAAACAGCTTTCTTCACTTTAAATACTACACAAATTTGCAGAAGGGATATTGGTTAATTCATAGAATTCACAAGGAAGCTGGAAAGACAGTCTGAGAAAACTGGCAGGAACCAAAGGAAACACAACATAGTGAAGATCTCCCCATAGGAAGAGTTTACTTCATAAATGGCAATGCCAATATCACTATTGGGTTTGCTGCCGTAGAATCACCATCCCTAGTAACTTGCCTACTTGATGTCGGACCGTAGTTTCCCTAAATACCCTCCAGTGCACTCCTGGATTTTGACTCTGATGCAGATATGGTGAATAATCTCTCATTTTTCATAACTTTCTAAAGACTTAAATTCAGGGCTGGGACTTTGTATTCATCAAGGCTAGTTCACATGGCCAAGCTTTTGTTAAGGAGCTAAAAGAAGAGATATCTGTTTCTCTGGGCTGCCTCTGTGGGGGCCTGAAAAGCACCTGTGGCGTTCTCAGCCTCCAATTCAATGGCAAGACTACCCCCTACTGTGAACCCTGGAGGAAATAGCCCTCCCTGAATATAAAATCCTCTAAAGCAGCTGAGCTAAGAGTTACATAAGTAGGGTAGAAACATTTTTCTAAGTGTGTCATCACTTGAACCCTCAGCCTATTTTAGGTGCTCCATCCACATACACCTTCCTTGAACCTCCTCTTCGTTACCAATTTTATTCTTTCAGGTTCCTGATTGTCTGATCAAACCAAAACAGATCTTTCCTACAAAGCCATATAGATGAAACTGTTTATATTTGGAAGCTCTGCTTCTTGGATGCATTCTGTAACATTGTCCAATTCTTTAGAAATTCCATTTCAGAGGTTATAATACAGCAACAATCCATTCCTTGCAGCATTTGTCATCTCCTGGAAAGCCAGCTGCCAACCAGGCTCGGGTTGTCTTTCACTCCTGTTTTACCCGGACATAGAGAGCTCCCCCCAACCTTTGGTGGGGTTGAAGGAAGTGCCGCCCTGGGATAGGAAAGTAAGGGAGGGGCTCCTGGAAATTACTCGGACTTCAGGCCGAGCTTCTGATCTATGGATTCCGTGAGATAATAACATTCTTCAGGGAAGGCTTGTCTTTACCAGTAAATTAGCCTTATAGCTCTGTGCTCCCAATAGAACATTTGGGACATATAATAAGCTGGTGTGCCTGGGTCAGTATTCAGTCTCAGTCACCACCCAGCGACAAGTCAATGTTTATTTCTCAGTATGGGAAAAGAGAACTCTCGGAAACAAATATTTGTTATATTTAAAATATCTAAAGGTTTTGGCACTCCATGTTACACCTCAATATACTAGAGTCTGTCTAGGGGCACTGGCGTCTGGGTATCTAGGGGCAACTGTATCAAAAGATCAAAAGTATAGAACTCTTTGTACAGCAGTCTGGAGAACGCTTTCTCACTGTGGATCCTACACAAACTTGCTTACCTTTGAGACGATTCACTCCGTGTGGCAAAAGTGAACTCACTCATGTAGGATATGTAGCCTCCAAAACTGGAAGGGGCCTACGAATTAATTGCTTTTCATTGTAGGTGGTGGTGGAGAGTACAAATTTGAACAAAGCATGCTTCCATTTGGTGAGGATATCCCAACATGATCAAGACGACTAGAATCATAGAAAGTACCCCAAGGGAGAGGTGGTGGCGGTGATGCTTGTCACATTCTTGTATTTTTATTTTCACATACTCGCATTATTTAGCAAGGCATCTAGATTGTGTATATTTCCTGTTTACACATTATATTAACCTTATGGTGGACAGGTGAGCCATTTCATGGGAAAGCAAGAAACAAACTATCCCCCCCCAACACCGCCTCGGATTTAGAAATTTAGAGACAGGTACTGAAAGTTCTTTGCTTCTCCTGCACCCCCACCCCCAAATAAAAAAGGAAGAGTAATTTTGGAGGTATGTTTGCCTTTTGTGGGATAAAAAAAAAAAAAATGAAGGTAAAAAAGCATTATCCATAGCAAAAGCTGCATTCAGGGCACCATGTGCTGTATTTAAGAGGACAATATATGGAATAGCAGTGAAAAATCAAAGTATGCAGCTTATTAAATTCATAAAAATAATTCCCTGTTGTTCTGAAGATAGGGTAGTGGCAAAACTAAGGAGTTAAAATACAGTTGAGTAAGAATCAACAGCACTAAGATTTTGGTATTGGTACTGTGCTGTAAAGAGTTAACTTAGCAACCTTGATTACTCCCCAAAGCCTGTACAATCCAAAGATCTTAGGATCTGGCCCTTGACTATCTCCTGGGAAGTCAGCTCTGAGTACTTGAATGTTCTGCCTGATAAAAGTGTCTTTTTACACCTGAATTCTTGGGCTAAGTAGGTAGTTTATACTAACAAAGTGATTTACTCTGAGTGACTATTTTCTGTTTGTTTTTTGTTTTTCTGTATGCCTGCTTTTGGCCATACTATATCTTTTTGATCTCTGGGGATATACAAGCTAAAGGCTGAATAGCTAAGGTCAACCATACCTGTGCTTCATACCTACATGACTGATCCTGAATAAATGGAAGCCGGTGCTCAGATGAGCTTCCCTGTTTGGCAATATTTTTTACGTGTTGTCACAAAACATTGCTTAGAGAATTAAGCACTCTCTGTTGTATTTCACTGGAAGGAGACAACTGGAAGTTCAAGCCTGGTTTCTCCTGGGCTCCACCTTATGTGCCTTTTTCCTTGCCAATTTCAGCATGTATCCTGTCACTGTAGTAAACCATAATGATGAGTATAATGACTTTACTGAGATCTGTGAGATCATTAAAACTGAGAGTGACCTTTGTGACCTCTGACCTGGGTATTACATTCCAAAAATATCTTCATGTATTTTGTTCTTCTTTTTAAATTAAGATTTTAAAAATTCAACATAACTTAATTCTTCTGTATAAAAAAATAGAACTTAAAATCTACATGTATTTCAGCAACAGAAATGGCTACAAAAAGACATTTTTCCTACACTCTCATCTTTAAAATGTATTACATGAATTTGCCTTATTAGTACTAAGAATCTTATTAGAGTAAAATGTTAGCATCCTGAGAATAATCCTTATATAAATGACATACATAAAAATGTTCTCAGTTCAAGAACCAATGATATATAAAACTAATCATTTATAAACGGAATAAGGAGCCCTGGCAGTGCAAACGGTTAAGTGCTCTGCTGTGAACCAAATGGGGATAAGCTCCTGGGAAGGAGAAACTGGCGATCTGTTTCCCTAAAGACTGCTGTTGCTTTTGTCAAGAAAACCTTATGGAACAGTCCTACTCTGTCACATGGGATTGTTGTAAGTCAAACACAACTTGACAGCACCCAACAGCAAAAACAACATAAAACTGAATGAATTAAAGGATTTTTAAATTTATACCTTAAAATATAAAGAAATTCATTTATTTATTCATTATTTCATCTACATATATTTATTGACTGTCTACTACATGGCAGGCACTGTTTTATTTTACTGGATAGTGATTTTAAAAGTTCATGCTCTGACAAAGTTTATTAGGAAAGTAAAAAAGTGGAAAAAATAAACAGGTAACTGATAATGGTAAATACTGCTATGAATATGTCCTATGAATACAATTAAAAAGGTTTTTGTAATTAATGGCTTCATGATCCCTTTGAAGTTTAGGTAAGTTTTTAAATTTTTTTTAATTATAGAGAAAATGACAATCATTTAATAAAATCAAGATATATGGAACTCTGAATCAACAAGAATAAAGTGAATACCATCTTTTTTTTAATGTAAACCAATGATTAAGAAAAAAATTAGCTCATTTCAATATACCTTTTCAAACTACTTTTTTTTTTTAATAGTTAAGTAAATAAACATGTGAAAATATGGAACTTACTCTACAACTCATAAACTTCCATTTGATGAGTACCCAGTTTATACTGAGTCAAGAGACTACAATTGCCAGAATACTGGAATATATCTTCTAAGCGTCTTCAGTGTAAACTAGTATCTGAATTATCTAATAAGATGAAAGAGAGTAAGAATAAAAATACAGATAATAAATATATAAATACAGATAATGCAGGTTGAATAGATGTGTAAATTCTTCAGAGTCTTCAATAAATTAATAAGTGAAACAAGTCCTTTGGATTTAGCAAAAAGCAGGTAGCCAATACCATTCAAAACAAAGGTACTTGTGGTGAAGACACACTATAGAAGGTCTTCATTATTGGTAGCTGTTGTCTAGTCAACTGACTCAGAACAACAGAAAAAAATATTGCCTGGCCCTGTGACATCTTCATGATCATTGGGTTCTCAAATTTATAGTTGTGTCTACTCAGAGATCTGTTTGCCATTCCTCCTGTCTTTAGAAAATAATTCTAATAAGCTCAACATTTTAGCTCTTAAAATATTCACTTTTACATAACACAAACGCATATATTGTTACAAAAAATATCAAGAACATTTGTTATCATCAAGCCAATTTTCCCAGCTACCTTTCTAGTCCTCTCTGGTCCATTTTTTTAAAATTTTTCTACTACTGTAGTAGTCTATGTTGTTTGTCTATATTTCCCACATTATCAGAGGAGATATACGTAGCAGAACAGTAATGTTTGTACCTGTGAACATTATACCCTTGCTGGTAAAATGATCCCTTAAGGTGTCCTCCAAGAATGAAGAACACCAAAGACATAAGGGAAAGATGAGCACGAGAGACAGAAAGGGCCAGAGAATACATCAGCCTGAGACTAGAAGAACTAAATGGTACCCGGCTACCAACGATGACTGCCCTGACAGGGAACACAACAGAGAATCCCTGATGGAGCAGGAGAACAGTGGGATGTAGATTTTAAATTCGCATAAAAAGACCAGACTTAATGGTCTGACTGAGACTAGAGGGACCCCAGAGGTCATGGTCTCTGGACCCTTTGTTAGCCCAAGATTGGAACCATTCCCAAAGCCAACTTTTCAGACAGGGATTGGACTAGACTATAAGACAGGAAATGATACTGGTGAGGACGGAGCTTCTTGGCTTAAGTAGACGCATGAGACTATGTGAGCAACTTCTTTCTCCAGGTGAGATGACAAGGCAGAGGGGGACAGAAGGTGGTTGAAAGGACATGGGGAACACAGGGTGGAGAGGAGGAGTGTGCTGTCTTATTAGGCCGAAAGCAGTTAGGAGTAAGTATCAAGGTGCATGTAAGTTTTTATATGAGACTGACTTGATTTGTAAACTTTCACTTAAAGCACAATAAATAATAGTAATAATAATAAAAAAAAGATATTCCCCCAAGTTTGACAAAGTTTTATGCAAATAGATTTTCCTTGCTTATGGACATCCAATGAGGTTTATCACATCTTTTTTCGCTTGTGAATTTGGTCTAGAAATACTATTGTATCACCCCTTATAGAATGATAGTCACCGACAGTAATTGCAAACAACCAAGAAAAAAAGAGTTGAAATCATAAAAATAAATTTGGTATGGTTATCTATTTTCCTACCTGCTCAGGCAAGAGTATTTCTTTGAAGATGGTCACAAAGAATACTAGGTAGTTTCCCATTCTCCTTAATTTCACTGGGGAGCAGAGCTGAATTGTAGGTTACATTTACCCAGATGTACACACACAGACTGAAGAAAAGTACAAATTTGGTAGTGCTCTATCTATTCTTTTGGAATAAGCTAAAAATACCAAGAAAGAAGAAATGTAAACAGTCAATTAAAAAATGAATTATCTGCCTTTGGTGAAGAACTTTAATATAACACAGAGAGCAGAAGCCACGCCATGATGCAAGCTCCACAGGTCAGATTCCATCAGCTTTGAAGTCCATATACATGTGCTTAGTGTCATATTGTATTTCCTTTTGAGATTAAGCTTTCTGTCTTTAGAGAATTGACTTCACAATTAATACCTACATCTAATCCCCATAGCTCCTCAATCCTCTTGAAGGAAAACAAAATAAAAGTACCTTAACATGTATTTACTCAGAAGGTATCTCAAAATTTACAAGAAGGTAATTCATCTTTACACTGCATTTAAAAAAGAACGAAATTTTTCTTTTTTAACCTCCAAATGAGGACCTTAATAATAATGAAATTGATAGACTACACAGGTAAGATACTCTCTGGGAAGGACATTCTAAGGATTTCATACTGTTGTTTACTGGGGTGCAGAAATACCCTGCCTGTGTCATCCTCGTAACAACAACAAGCATTTGGCTCACTATACAAAATTATCCTTAAATGTATAATGGGTGTCAAAGTATCTCTCAGATTTAATTGTCAAAATTTTTCCTACTTAGGGTTATACAAAAGCTATTTCTAGGGGGGAATGTATGAATTTTGGAGAGATGATCATAGTGGTTTTAAGGGAGAGAAAACATTATCTTTGGGTTAAATCCGCATAACCGTAAAAAGAACCAAAGAAACTTCGGCAAGAATATTTCTATCCTTTACATTTTAATGTGCCCTGGCATACAAAGAAGAGAACAACCAATGTTACATTTGCAGAAGCTGAACTGGAGTCTGTGGACTTAGATAAGTGATTTAAAAGGCCTCCAACCCAGTTTCAAAACAGACAATCCTTTGTTAAAACAAAATACATTTTCCAGTAGTACTCTATTTTTCCTCTTACTTCAGTCATTTCATTTACTATTCCATGTTATCCTAGGTTTTTATTTTTATTTTTTTTCTGTGTGTAAATATCCTTATTGACATTTCAACTTCTTCCTGTAAGGTTTTGGAGAGGGAAATATTTACACTTGATCCAAAGTTTAAACAAAATCTCTTTGTAACAAATGACCAGAAAAAATCATACCTCACTGACCGAGTCCATCCTGCTGGGATTAGCAGACACCCTGGAGCTACAGATCATCCTCTTTTTGCTCTTTGTTGTGATTTACACACTCACAGTCCTGGGGAATGTGGGGATGATCCTGCTAATCAGGGCGGACTCTCGACTTCACACACCCATGTATTTCTTCATGGCTAACTTGTCCTTTGTGGATGCTTGCTACTCGTCCACCATCACCCCAAAGATGCTGGTAGATCTATTGTCTGAGAAGAAAACCATCTCCTTTGCTGGCTGCTTCCTGCAGATGTATTTCTTTATCGCCCTGGCAACAACTGAATGCATGCTGTTTGGGTTAATGGCCTATGACCGCTATGTGGCCATATGTAACCCACTCCTTTACTCCTTAATCATGTCCAGGAGAGTCTGCCTTAAAATGGCAGCTGAGGCCTTTACAGCAGGATTGCTGAACTCCATGGTTAACACAAGTTATGTAAGCAGCTTACCATTGTGTGGTTCCAATATCATCCATCACTTCTTCTATGACAGCCCCCCTCTTTTTAAGCTCTCTTGTTCTGACACACTCCTGAATGAAAGCATCTTTTCCACTTTTGCTGGTGTGAATATGTTTGGAACTCTGCTGGTCATCCTTACTTCCTACTGCTACATTCTCTTCCCCATCTTTCGTATGCATTCAGGGGAAGGGAGGCGCAAAGCATTCTCAACTTCTGCCTCCCACTTGACTGCTATAATTCTGTTCTATGCAACCTCCATCTATACTTATCTGTGTCCCAGGTCTAGTTACTCCCTGAGTCAGGATGAAGTGGCTTCTGTGTTCTACACAGTAGTGATCCCCATGCTGAATCCCCTGATCTACAGCCTCAGGAATAAGGAAGTAAAGAAGGCTTTGTGGAATATGACTACGAGGAAAAGAATCCCTTCATTTCTGATGCTGCCTGGTTAATTTTTCTGAACTAAATTGAGTATTTAGTTATTTCCTGAACAAAATAAAGTTTTTGATTAACTTCCAAGGGCTAATTCAAACATACAGGTTCTCATTAGAATATTTTCAAAGTAAACACATTCTTTTAATACTCAAATATCTGTATCTAATTAGAGATAAGATAAATTAGACAAATAATAACAGGGGCATGGATGTTTATGTTATAATCAGTCTATATGGTCACTGGGTCTTTTAAAATAGAACTTATTTATAATGCACACTTGGCTGTGGAAAAAAGGAGATTAAGTATTTAGAGACAAAAGTCACAATATCACATAGAACTAGCCATATAGAATATTTTGGTCCACCTATTCAATGTTTTCCCATATGCATTCCTTTTTACCACTTGTTAAGATAACTGTTAGCTATCTATAACATATTTCATAAATGCTTTGAAGTTATAATGGACTTTTTTTTTTAATTTAGTTATATATATCATGGAAAAAACTATAAAAAATCATGGAAGGGGTGCTTAAATCAAACTTCAGGACTAAACTTTTATTACACTTTCAAGCTTTTATCTTTCTGTTTCTCTCTCCCTATCTATACGCACCTACATTTGTTAAAGAATGAGTATGACTTCATGCAAAAATTGGCTCTTAAGGACACTGCTGACTGATTTGAATGCGCCAATGAGAGCACTCCTTTCATTCCCTGACCTTTTTCTTGGAACTTTCTGAACCTTTCTTCCCCTTTCTGTCTTCCAGAGTCACACACACATAAACACACATCAAAAAAAAAAAAAAGATACAACCCACTCAGCTATTACAAAGGGTTCCAATAGACGACAGACTTTTAAAGGAGGTAGCTGAGTCTTCAATGGATGAATCTAACACAAATTCTTTATTAGGTTCTTGATTTTCTTCATAGAAATCTTCTTTCAATTGGTAATAGAGAGCAATTGAAAGTCACCTTAAATAAGTGGGAAGCACAATTAATATAGAGATTGCCATCAAAGATTTACTTACAATGTGTGTTTTAAGGAAATTATGTATTTATCAAATCATCACATAATGAAACAGTAATATCATGTGGCTTCCGCTGTAAAACTTAGGGATAGAAAAAATGTGTTGGAGACGCAATAGAGTCATTCCGATGTTTGGGGTTTTCAGCATGTCTTATTTTGAGCCATGTTCTGTGCTGTCTAACTCAGCTGTCCTCAATCTGATTAATCTCATTTACAAAGTCTACAGATATTGCCATCTTTGGAAGCTAGTACCACCTCCTGATGCTGGGTCCATTTTAATTCATTGAATATGTGTTTTACGTAGATTTTGATACTTTCTCTAACTCCTAATTACATGTAGTAAAACTTTTGTTTTTAAAAAATTGTCAAACTCCCTGGCTTATTGTTCAATGTATTTATATGAAAAAAATTCAAAAAATTTTATTTTCTCTAACTCAAAGGAAATTTTGCTTTAAAAACTAATGAGAAACATAATTTTATATATAATGTGATTTCTTCACCTCTTTCTTTAACATTTGACAATATTTATCAAACCCTCCTTTATAAAGTTAATGCTCTTTTTGTCTCTTTGCTATAGTATCCTAATTATTTTTATTTTTCTACTTTCCCTATCTCTCTTGTTTTCACTTAAATATTTGATGTTACACCCTTCCCAGACTTGCACAGGTATCAATTAATACTTCACCTTTGCTCAATTTTTTTTTGGATAATGAATTTGTTAAAGTTAATTAATGGAATCTGAGATATTGCCACTAGGTTTTGTTCTGCATGTTATGTTCAGTAGTGATTATCCATTGCCGCCAAGTCAATTCCAACTCATAGCAACCCTATAGGACAAAGTAGAACTGCCTCCTAGGATTTCCAAGAAGCACCTGGTGGATTTGAACTGCCGACCTTTTGGTTAGCAGCCATAGCACTTAACCACTACACCACCACGGTTTCCCAATAGTGATTAAAAAAAAAAAAAAAAAAAAAAAAAGATTGCTATCAAGTCGCTTCTGACTCATAGAAATCCTATAGGACAGAGTAGAACTGCCCCATAGAGTTTCCAAGGAGCACCTGGTGGATTGGAACTGTAGACTTTTTGGTTAGCAGGCATAGCTGTTAACCACTACACCACCAGGGTTTCCTAGGTGAGGCCAAATAGAGACTTGGTTTACAAAACGTGAACATTACGAAGCTGAAAAAGTAAATAAAGAACTTGGAAGAAATAATGGAATTCAAGAATCATATGGATTCAAATAATAAACCAAAAACATTAATGTTATATTACTAAGAGACAGAGTCCCATATATAGACAGAAAACAAATGTGTACAAATGATTTAATATTAAGGTATAGAAATTTTTGAATTCACTTAAATGTCAACTAGCATGTACACCATACTTTACATAGCTCTACTATTATCTACAGGAAGTCATGCTTCTAGTTATAAAATAAGACTAATGCCCTAGTTAATTGAAGAAATAATTCCATTTTAATTCACACTGGTCCTATAAAACCAATGATGGTATATTAATTTATAGTCAACATGCTTCAGAGGAGACAAATAAACACTGTTATGCTAAGAAGGTAGTAGTACCCAAATTGTCCGGGTGTCTAGAAAAAAAAGTCAAAAAGTGGTCAAGTTGATATGAGAATATTTAATCTGTAAAAGAGGAATACAGAATGACTTAATAGCTCTATTGAAAACATGGGATATATGTCAAATAGAATGTGTCAAGTATAGAATGCATGTCAAACAGAACCTGTGACATCAGAAAGTAGAAATGTAGTCACTGTAGCTAAACTTAAATACAATTTACTGCTTTGACTGGGAACTTTGTACATACTATCAATGAGATTTTCTTTCAATTTTGGTATTTTAATGCTTCTGCGAAGACGTTGCCCACATCCATCACATTAGAGGTGTTTGTGTTCGGTAACTTACCAAAAATGATTGCCCCCAGCTTTGTTACTAACGTAGGAGGTTATAAATACTGACCACGGAATTTTGAAGCTTTGCAAGCCAGGGATCGACCTGATTAAGATCTATGTCAAAAATTTGTCTGAATTTCTGAATCGGGCTGCAAGCCCTCAACCTCCAGAATTTGTATGATAATTTTAACTCTGTATTGTCAAATGAATAAACACATAAAATAAATAAATAAAACATAGTTTTGTTTCATTGAGATTTTGTTGAGGACATGTCAGATTTATTAATATACTAGCAGGAGAAGAAACAAGGTGAAAAAAAATTGTGATTCGGAGGGAGCAGGGGAATAGAGGAAATCCTGGTGGTGTAATGGTTAAGTGCTATGGCTGCTAACCAAAACGTTGGCAGTACGAATCCAGCAGGTGCTCCTTGGAAACCCTATGGGGCAGTTCTACCCTGTCCTGTAAGGTCTCTGTGAGTGGAAGTTGACTTGATGGCAACAGGTTTTTATTCTGTTTTTTAAGGGAATAGAAATTTTGTTTTTATGGGAACAGAATGCTTACATAAGTACCATAAAAAAAAGTGAAAGAAAAGTTGGTTTTATTTCATGCATCATAAAATCATCATGTTGAAATCATGTGTTAACAAAGAAGACTGTGTAACAGAATCATTAGAAATGGTAGATTTGGCGAGCATTAGTTAGAAGGAACAAGCACACAGCTAAAGAGCAAATGGTAAAGATATAACTCTGGCTGATTGTAATGCCATAGCTGTGTTCCCTGTAGTAGTTTACCAGCTAACCGTGGGCTCATATAATGATGTCAGAAGCAGAGTAATGAGTAACAAGTTGTATTTTTAAATGAGCCATTGTCGATGATTTTTTTGTTTCCAATTTCTTAATCTTGATTTTTCCTTTAATAATAATACATATTACATTTCCCCCCCTGGGCATAGGCTGATAGCTTCGTATCAGAAGTGTTGTTATTGTTAGCTGCCTTTAAGTTGATCCAGGACTCATGACAACACCATGTATACAGAACAAAATGCTGCCCGGTCCAGCACCATCCCCATTATTTATTGTGGAGCAGACCATTGTGACCCATAGGTTTTTTTTTAGAAGCAGATCACCTTTCTTCCTACTAGATCTTAGTCTGGAAGGTCCAGTGAATCCTGTTCATATCAAAGCAACACACAAGTCTCCAGTGACAGACGGGTGGTGGCTGTGTATGAGTTGCATTGCCCAGGAATCAAACTTGAGTCTTCTTCATAAAGGTGAGAATTCTACCACTGAACCACTGTAAAAGACTGTATAATGCGTATTTTCATTTCTTCTCTTAACTGATTTAAAAAAGCAATTGTATAAAACAATATGTATATGATTTCTGTTTGGGCCTACAAAGCGTAGAAATAAAATATATCTGACAATAACAGCACACAGGCATGGGGGAAGGAAGCTGTGTAGGAGTAAGGAAATAACACCTGAAGGTTGTGCCAGTCCAGAGGAACAAATGAAGAGGACCAGAAATGGTAAATAAGAAGGTTAATGCAGTAAACATTATGAATACATACTTTTTTTTTTCTCTTTTCTCATTGTCTTTTATTGCATAAATCTACATAAAGTAATGGGCTCAAACATAGCAGCAATTGTGAAGATGGAGAAGTGACGGGCAACATTTTGTTCTGTTGTACAAGGGGTTACTATGAGTCAGAACTAACTCAGCTGCACGTAACAACAACAAAAAACAATGTAAGAATTAAAATAATTTATTTTGGCGTTTATAACACACAGAAATACAAAAAGTGTAACAGTAATAGCCAAAAAGGGGAAAGAGAGAATAGAGCTACATAGAAGTAACATATTCTTATCATTAGAATTACGTTAGTACAAATCTGAAGGAATCACTGTTAAGTTTTGGTCTATATTGTAAGCCCTAGAATAAACACTAAGAAATAACATAAGAAATAGTAAAAATATTATTAAAACTTACACTAGAAAATATTCACACTTTGCAAAAGAAAAGATTAAAGGAGGAATGGAGAGAAGAAAAAAAAAAGAGCTACATACAAAACAAAAAGTCAAATGGCTTCAAGCATAAACACAATCCAGTCAAAATAATCCAGTCAAAAGTCAAAGGTTGTCAGACTAGACAAAAAAAATTGAAGATCCTACTATATATTACTGAAAGGTGATCCTACTATATATTACTGAAAGGTGACAAATTTTAGATTCAAGGACACAAGTAGATTGAAAGTAAAGCAATGGTGTTTGCATCGTGATTGTCTACTTTGCCTTTCTCATAAAGTGCTGAAAAAAAGTAACAATTGACCAAACCAAAAAGGTAAAGTATAAAAGATCTGTAAGTTTCCAGAGAAATCCAGTTGATGGGATTCAAAGCTCTGAATGGAAAGCTGGAAATTTGAACATATGCAGAAATAGTGCAAGTTCCTCTGTTGTAATCAGAAGGACAGGATAAGAATGGAAAGATGAAGGTATGTTTTTGTAGATGCAGGTAGATTTTCATATTTATTACCAGGCATTTGAGGATATTCCTATCTGATACCTTCTATTTCTTCTTTTAACATGTTAATGTGAGGTAGCTAGGTGAATGGAATAGGAGTATGGGACATCAGAAACTACAGAATAGCAAGAAAGATTTTGAAATATTCATGTCAGAAAGAGTTTGTTTAAGCCAGTGTGGCACATTCAGACTCAATTAAAGAGAGTCTGATGAAGAGATTGTTCAGAAGATGTGAACAGGAATAGTGAAATCAACGGGAGCTGGGAAGGTATCACCAGTGTTGACCAAAGAAGCTAGAGAAAGAACCTATTCAGGAACTTGGAGAGGACTGCAGCCAAGGACGATGAGTTCTGTGATAAGATAAACCAAACTAAACCCACTGCCGTTGAATTGATTTTGACTCATAGCGACCCTATAGGACAGAGTAGAACTGCCCCACAGAGTTTCCAAGGAGCACCTGGTGGATTTGAACTGCTGACTTAACCACTACGCCATCAGCATTTCCTGTGTTAAGATATACGGCCTTTCATATGAAAAAATGCCACCACAGATCTTCAGCACAGCTGAGAAGGAACAAAGGAAAAAGTGCATTACTCTTTTTCTTCTCAAATGTTCATCTCTTTCATCTCCATTGGCAAAAAAAAAAAAAAAAAAATTTGCTATTAGTTCCACCTCATGGCAATCCCCTGAATATCAGAGAAGAGCTTGCTTCAAATGGTTTTAAATGGTTGAGTTTTCAGAAGTTTATCACCAGGCCTCTCTTCTATGCACCTCTTGATGGATCTAATCTCTAAACTTTCAGTTAACAGCTGCATGCACTAACCATTTGCATCACCCATCGACTGTCTTCCCTTGGCCAAACCCAATCAGAAGCCAAGTTCAAGGAAACCTGAGTGATCAAAACCAGAGTTTAGTGACACAGGACATAAACGAAAGCAGAGTTGGGTGGGAAATGGAAGTGGGCCAGCAAAACACTGTCTGAAAAAACGCTGTCTAGCATGGCTTATTTCTTTTGCCTTTCAGCATCCACTCTTGTCCTTTATCTTCAAGGAGGGGGAAAAAAAAGACAGGGGGAACACAAAAGTTCCATTGCTACCATATCAAATCAGGTGATGTAAATTCAGTATTCCTTCCATTTGGATCTTAAATAGAAAACATAGCCAACACCAGTCCTCTTCGTATAAGGCAGTCAGTGCAAACAGAAAACAAATATATACATATATGTAATTAGCAAAACAATATAAATGCATTTTAGCTGTTGAGGCCAGTTTAACATTCCCCATTACTCTTTGCCGGAATTTAGGTTGGTCAGTTTTCTTTTCCATTGTTTTTTGTTTTTTTTTTAAATTTGGTGTTTATGTGTGTGCGTGTTTGTGTGCTGATTCAAAGCTTCATTCTAATAGAATTTACGTATTAATGGCCTTTGTAATTCTGGTGGTTTTAGTTTTCCATTCTTCAGCGCTTTAGTTAACCCAGTAAAATCTCTGGTTCCAGGCATGCTCTTTTTTAATTCTGTCGTGCAGCAGAAACACATTTTCCTTCCTCGGTAATATTGAATATTTAATAATCATCCTACCTGAGATAATGACCTTCTCCCCTTCCTATTCCTAAATTGCTACAAGGAGCTCCAAAAGGCTGAATGTGAGGGCAATCACAGCTTTCATTTAATTGAAACTTGACTTTTTTCTCGGTGGAACCGTTCTTCTCTTGAATACTAGTAATTCAGTAACAATGCAGTGAGCCCAGAGTCACAGGAGGACGAAGTAAATTAAAAAACACAATATTATGTTAGATCTAGTTTTATTAGTGACTGTTC
Source organism: Elephas maximus indicus (assembly GCF_024166365.1). Lineage (NCBI taxonomy): Eukaryota > Metazoa > Chordata > Mammalia > Proboscidea > Elephantidae > Elephas > Elephas maximus. The sequence goes on along the minus strand of NC_064825.1, from coordinate 106,196,512 downwards.
TATTTCCACTTTTTGAGTTCCAAATCCAATAATTCTGACTGTATGGGAGAAGATGCCCCTGTCTCTCTGTTAGCTTCTGTCTTCTATATCTCAAAAGAAATTGACTTAAAATGCAATCTTGTAGATTGAGTCCTGACTCATTAACATAATTGCCTCTAATCCTGCCTCATCTACATCATAGTGGTAGGATTTACAATGCACAGGAAAATCACATCAGATGACAAAATTGTGGTCAATTACATAATGGTGGAAATTATAGCCCAGTTGATACACATTTTTGGCAGGCACAATTAAACCCATAAGAGCCTACATGAGTTATATATGAATTTTCCTAGAGGTCATTCCAACAAAGCCTGGAGTTGCCATTTTTAAGAGCACAGCTGCTAACCAAAAGTTACTAACCAGAAGGTTGGTAGTTCAAACCCACCCAGCACTCCCCAGGAGAAAGTCCTGGCAATCCTCTTCCTTAAAGTTTGTTGTTATTGTTGCTAGGTGCTGTCAAGTCAGTTCCAACTGATAATTACCCTATGCACAACAGGATGAAACACTGCCCAATTCTGCAGAATCCTCACAATCATTGTTATTCTTGAGCCCATTGTTGACGCCACTGTGTCAATCCATCATGTTGAGGGTTTTCCTCTTTTTCACTGACCCTCTAACCTACCAAGAATGATGTCCTCCCCCAGGACCTGGCCCCTTCTGATAACATGTCAAAAGTATGTGAGACGAAGTCCACCTTCCTCGCTTCTGATAAGCATTCTGGCAGTACTTCTTCTAAGACCCATTTGTTCGTTCTTTGGCAGACCATGGTATATTTGATATGCTTCACAAGTGTCATAATTCAAAGGCATCAATTCTTCTTCAGTCTTCCTTACTCATTGCCCAGCTTTCACATGCATAAGAAGTGATTGAAAACACTCTGGCTTGCTTCAGGTGCTATTTTGTCCTTAAAGTGACATTTGTGATTCTATCACTTCAGAGATCTTAGCAGCAGATTCATACAATGCAATGTGTCAAATGATTTCCTGATTTTTCCTTCCATGGGCGTTGATTGTGGATTCAAGCAAAATGAAATCCTTAACAACTTCATTATTTTCTCCATTGATCATGATATTGCTTATTGGTCCAGTTGTGAGGATTTTTCTTTTCTTTATATTGAGGTATAATCCATACTGAAGGCTGTGGTCTTTGTTCTTCATCAATAAGTGCTTCAAGTCCTTCTCACTTTCAGCAGGCAAGGTTGTGTTATCTGAATATCGCATGTTGTTAATGAATCTTCCTCCAATCCTGATTCCCCATTTTTCTGCATATAGTACAGCTTCTCAGATTATTTGCTTAGCATACAGATTAAAAAAAATATGGTGAAAAGTACAACCCTGGTACACACCTTTCTTTACTTTAAATCACACAGTGTCTCCTTTTTCTGTACCTATGATTGCCTCTTGGTCTAAGTACAGGTTCCTCATGAGCATAATTAAGTGTTCTGGAATTCCCATTCTTTGCAATATTATCCATGATTTTCTATGATCCACAGAGTGCAATTCCTTTGCATAGTCAACACACAGGCAAACATCTTTCTGATATTCTATGTTTTTAGCCAGTAAACAGCTGACATGAGCAATAATATCCCTTGTTTCACACCCTCTTCATAATTTGGCTTGAATTTCTGGCAGTTGCCTTTTAATGTACTGCTACAGCCACTTTTGAACCATCTGCAGCAAAATTTTACTTGTGTGTGATATTAATGATATTGTTCAATAATTCTGTGTTCTGTTGTACTAACTTTCTTTGAAATGGATACAAATATGCTTCTCTTCCAGTCGGTTAGCCAGGTAGCTTTCTTCCAAATTTCTTGCCATAAATGAGTGAGCGCTTCCACCTCTACATCTGTTTGTTGAAACATCTCAGTTAGTGTTCTGTCAATTATTGAAGGCTTGTTTTTCACCAATGCTTTCAGGGCATCTTGCGCCTCTTCCTTCAGCACCATCGTTTCTTGATCATATGCTACCTTCTGAAATGTTTGAATGTTGACCAATTCTTTTTGGTACAGTGACTCTGTTCATTACTTCCATCTTATTTTGATTTTCCCTGCATCTTTTAGTATTTTCCCCCATTGAATCCTTCAATATTGCAACTCGAGTCTTGAATTTTTTATTAAATTCTTTCAGTTAGAGAAATAAGGAGCATGTTCACCTCTTTTGATTTTCTATCTCCAGGACTTTGCACATTTCGTTGTAACACTTTATCTTCTAGAGCTGCCCTTTGAAGTCTTCTGGTCAGCTCTTTTACGTCATAATTTCTTCTTTTCTCTTTAGCTACTCTAATTTCAAGAGCAAATTTGAGAGTCTTTCCTGACACTCATTTTGGTTTTTTCTTTCTTTCCTGTCTTTTTAATGACTTCTTGCTTCGTGTATAAAGTCCAATTGATGTCATTCCACAATTCCTTTGGTATCTGGTCATTAGAGTTCAATGTTTCAAATTTATTCTTGAGATAGTCTCTAAATTCAGGCGGGATATACTCAAGGTTGTATTTTGGCTCTTGTGGACTTCTAATTTTCTTTAGCTTCAGCTTGAACTTGCATATGAACAATTGATGGTATGTTGTACACTTGGCCCTTGGTCTTGTTCTGATTGATGCTATTGAGCTTTTCCATCCTCTCTTTCCACAGATGTAGTTAATTTGATTCTTGTGTATTCCATCTGGAAGGTCCACATGTAGAGTTGCTGTTTATGTTGTTGAAAAAAGGTATTTGCAATGAAGAAGTCATTGGTCTTGCAAAAATCTATCCTGTGACCACCAATGTCATTTCCATCACCAATGCTGTTTTCCAAGTAGCAATCCCTCTTCTTCATTTCCACCTTTCACCTTCCAATCACCAGTAATTATCAATGCATCTTGATTGCATGTTTGATTAATTTCAGACTGCAGAAGTTAGTAAAAATCTTCAATTTCTTCATCTTTGACCTCAGTGGTTGTGGCATAAGTTTGAATAATAGCTGTACTAATTGGTCTTCCTTGTAGGCATGTAGCTATTATCCTAATATTGACAGCATTATACTTCAGGATAGATCTTGAAATGTCCTTTTTGACGATGAACATGATGCCTTTCATCTTCAATTTGCCATTCCCAGCATAGCAGACCATATATGGTTGTTCAACTCAAAACGACCAATACCAGTTCATTTCAGCTCACTAATGTCTAGCATATCTATGTTTATGTATTCCATTTTTAATGAGTTCCAATTTTCTTACATTCATACTTCATGTATTCCACATTTTGATTATTAATGGATGTTTGCAGCTATTTATTCTCATTTTGAGTTGTGCCACATCAGCAAATGAAGGTTCCAAAAGCTTGACGCCACCCACATCATTAATGTCGACTCCACTTTGAGGCGGCAGCTCTTCCCCAGTCATCTTTCAAGTGCCTTTCTTCCTGAGGGGCTCATCTTCTGGCACTATATTTGACAATGCTCTGCCACTATTCTTAAGGTTTTAATTGGGTATTTTTTTTTCAGAAGTAAACAGCCAGCTCCTTGTTCCTAGTCTTAGTGTGGAAGCTCACTGAAACCTGTCCACCACGGGGGACCCTGCTTGTATTTGAATACTGGTGGCATAGCTTCCAGCATCACAGCAACAGGCAAGCCCCCACAGCATGACAAACTGACAGGTGCATGGTGGCCCCTAAAGATTCCAAAAATTAAAAACAAACAAAAACAAACAAACCTGTTGCTGTCCAGTCGATTCCGACTGATAGCAACCCTATAGATTACAGCTTAGAAAATCCTATGCGGCATTTCTACACTATCACATGGGGTCAGTATGAGGCAAAAATAAACTCAACTGCATCTAACAACATTAACAGAGACCATTCCAGACCTACTAAATCAGACTATGTGATGTTAATAGCTGACCATTTTACCATTTGAATATATATATATATATATATATATAACTTTAAAACCAATTTTCTTAACGTAATTCCTATTCCATACACACTTAGGTCATCTTTGAGCTTCAATCACTATGAATATGTATGGGTGGTGAAATAAGCTGAGTTTGTTGTGGGTGGCATATTTAGGGATATAGAGAGTGATAGAAAAGATCAAACAGTGCTGGAAACAAATCATCTAGTTTTATTTCTACATTCCTAGAAATAATCAATGGTGTGCTAACAGTCTCATATTATGTTAAGGGACCTTTGTTTCAAAGAATTAACTACTTTTGTGTAATGAAACCACAAAATAACTGAAGTTCCAAAATCTAATCTTGAAGATCAATCCTTTCTCTGACTGTGAACAAGTGAGGGAAGAGATTGAATAATATGATGAAAGGTAATTGTGTTGTTTAATTAGGAATTAGAGACACGTTCAGTGGTTTGCTTTTTTTTTTTTAGTCAGTGGTAAATTTTTTCTTATATTTTACTTCAGATGCATTTGCTGCCTTTCTCTGCCCCTCTGTTTGGATTCAGCCAATTAGCAACACCAACAGTAGCTAAGATGTTGGAAGCTGGGGAGAATTTGGGGCTTTCCTTGTATGTTTTATCTGCTTCTGTACCTTTTCTCTGCCCATGTCCTTTAAAGACTACATATACTGCAGAGTGTTCTTGCATCTATGGCTCCACTTCTCACCATTCTCTGGTAACATTATTTCCTTCCCTTCTAACTTCAGGCCTTGGTTTTATAATATCTATCTACACTTTAAGGATCTGATATTCTGCACATAATCTAACCATGCCCATGTAAATAGCCCTTTCATTAAGGTACTTTAATTCAAATCATCAGGAATGAATTGTGTATTCTTCCAGGCCTCCACTAGTTCATCATTCTGCCAGTCTATTCTTGCATACATTTTGGACAATGATTTAGCATTTTTTTTTTCTTTGTGGAACAAAACAAAACAAAATATTAACCCTTTTATTCTATAAACTGACTAAAGGACAACTCATCTGAAAGAAATAACAAGTACAAAAATGACTATTACAAATATGCATTTTTTGAGGAATATTTAACACAAAACTTATAGTGAGAAAACAAAATTATAAGCAAATGGAATTAGAGATTGTGCTAAGACACTGGAGTACATCTATACCATCAAAGTATAGAGCCCATTTAAGAAGATTTTAGAAAAGCTGTTGTGAAGATATTCTGAGTATGAACTGACATGCAAAAGAAATTAAAATATATTTATAAAACATTACCCAATTTTTGTAAAACAGTGAAAGATAAACCCTTAAAAAAAAATTGCCAATGACTCAACTCTGGCTATAGCAACCCTATAAGACAGAGTAGAATTGCACCACAGGTTTTCTAAGGCTGTAATCTTTTACTGGAGAAACTTCCACATCTTTCACCTGCGGAGCGCCTGGTGGGTTGAACCACTGTCCTCTCAGATAGCAACTCAGTGCTTAACCACTGCACATCAGGGTTCCCTATAATGAAAGATGGCAACCCATAATACCATTCTACCATTCAACTATTTACATTTGCATGTCAGTAGTGGATATGCACGGGTATGTATATGAACAGTATTTGGATGAGTGTGGATTAGAAGGAAATATTGGCTTATTCACAGTGGCAGGATTTCAAATAATTTGTGATTTATTTTTATATAGTTTGAATTTATTACAATGAGAAGGTAACTAGCATATCACAGGAAATAATAATCAATATTCATTCTGAAAATAACAAGAAAAATCAAAGAAAATTTTTCCATTTCTTTTTTTCTTCTTGCTAGTAGATGTCTTAAGAATCTAGCATCTAGCAGATAAACTTCAGTATCAACCAAGATGCCTTTGATTTGTGAAAGAAACATAAGTGTATGTGTATCATCTAAAAATACTCAAAATATATAATATCTATGGTCATTCCTTGAAAAATAAATAGAAGGCACACAACAATAGAACCAAAAGTTGAACAAATTTGAGATTACAAGAATGAACATAGTTAAAAATAAATGAGTGAGCATGAATGACGAAAAATAGACAATATTTGAAACAAAAAAGAAAGAGAAAATGTAAAACAATACTGAATTAATGCAGTATTTTTCAGTATCCAGCAAATAAAAAATATATATAAAAATTCAAAAGGTATAATCGACTCGATGGCACTGGGTTTTATAACAATACTAACATGATTTTCAGTACTTGTCAAATCCAGAAACAAATCAAAATTTTTGTGAATGAACAGACTCAAAATCAAATCACTTATAATTTACAAGATTTAAAACAAAGAAATAATTTCATTTCTGGTTAAGATTCAGTGGGTCACAGCAAACCAATGTTCCTTCTTCAACCACTAAGAAAATCAGGATACATTTAAAATATATATATATACTTTTTAGAGGCATCAAATATCTGTGAAAGAAAAATGATTGATAAGAACATTAAAATGTAAACTCATTTCTCAAGTCAGAGGACGACAACCCAAAAACAGGCTCACTCTTAAATGATTTACAGTCTTTTGCAATTACAAACAATATTGCAATATAGATTTACTGGATAATTTCATATGTGTGCATGTTTTATTGATTCCAAGACTAATTAACCCAAAAACCCACTGGTGTCAAGTAGATTCCAACTCAGGTGATTTCATGTGTTACACAGTAGAACTGTACTATATAGCTTTCTTGACTGTACTCTTCATAGAAGCAGATCATCAGACCTTTCTTTTGCTGTGTTACAGGGTGGGTTCAAACTGCCAAAATTTGGTTAGTAGTGAAGTTCAAACCATGTATGCCACAAAACACTAAATACAACTGTGATATTAGTCAATGATGTCCAATTCTTCTCCACAGGATTTGAATCATTTTTCACTTCTCCAAGAAGTATATAAAAATGAATGTTTTCACAAGAAATTGAACATTTTTATATACTAATTTCTGTGTAATTTAAAATTTCACTCTTTTTTATGGAGTTGAATGCCTTTTCTTATGTTTAAGGGATGATTTTACTCCTTTTTATGTGAAGCCTTATATGTTTGGTCCATTTTTCTGTTTGTAGTTTTCACTTTTCCTTGATACGCAAAAATACTTTATTTATAAGGGAAATTAGCACTTTATCTGAGGTGTGATCTACACTTATTTCCCGAATTTTATTAACCATATTTTGGCATGACTTTTTATGCTTGTTTATTTATAATATAGGGAACTATTTAATTTTTCATAATTGGATTTTTAAAAATAATTTGTGTCCTGCATTCTAAAATTTTAGTCATAACTAGATAAATTTTCCTTACCTTAAAATCATAAAATCATACTTAAAAAAAAATTCTCTTAGAATTATCTTGTTAATTTTCTGAAATATTTAAACTAGTATACCATTTGGAGTCTTTCCTGCTATAGTATAAAGTATTAGTGAAAATGTATCTTTTTTTCTACAAGACTGCCCAATTATCCCAATAAAGTTAATTTTAAAAGTCCATATTTCAGCTATTTCATTTGCTATTTTTATTATATGATAAATTCTCATTTGTATTTGAGTCTTCCATTTATGGCATCAGAAGATCACGTTAATAATGCACAATATAACCCTGATCATATTATGAGACTTTAGAATTCCCTTTTAGCTTAGTTACGCCACCAGAGTTTCCAAAATTAAAAAAGAAAAAAAGTTTTGAACTAGATTAAATATATTCAACAGGCAGCCCTCAGTTTGTCCAGGGAGTCTTGAAGAAATAAATTATTTACTACAAGATTTGTAGGTAAAAATCTTCTTTGCTGTCAGAACATTTTTTACAACTCTTACAGAGGCCAGCCTCTGAATTTGGATCAAGGCTCCCATTTCAGAGGAGTAAATAAGCAAAATAACTTGAGGAAAATGTGACTGAAGTTCAGTCTCAGAGGAACAGAGAGCCCATTTGAAGCAGCCATAGTAGATAAGGGAAGAATTGGATTTGGGTCAATCTTGGATGGCTTCCAATGTTATTACTCAGTTAAGGACAACCCAGGGCCTTATTCAAGTCTAAGAAATAAGGCTTTCTGCACACTCTATTCCATTAGGAGTTTGCAAGGAAGAGTATTCTGGGTAGAGCGAGAGCTACGTGGGAAAATAAATAAATAAATCAAATCAGAGAGTGCCAAAGAGATTTGTTTAATTAGAAATTTACTTGTGTCAGCTGGAAGAGATCCCAGGGGATGGAGAGAACTATTTTATTTGATTTAAGGAACACTCCATGTTCAAAATGAACAGTGTTTTACAGACAGATTACGTACCGTTGATGAAAGAAGCTATTTCAGCCAAAGTAATTTAAATACGTAAATATGTAAACTCTCTTCAGTGAGGAAGAAACAAGGTTATCACAAACCAAAACACAAATCCACTGCACTCAAGTAGATTACTATCCAAAGGGACCCGTCAGGACGGAGTAAAACCGCCCTATCATGTTTCCAAGGTTATAAATCTTTAAGGAAGCTGACTGCCACAACTTTCTCATATGGAGCAGATGGTGGGCTCTAACTGCAGACTTTTTGGGTAGCAGACGAGCACTTTAACCACAGCACCTTCAGGTATCTTATTATCTAAAATAAGAAAGGTAAATATGAAATATTTTATTAATATTCAAATTCAGTTCATGATACGATTAAAATTAATGTTTAATATGCAGTAGCAAATGTACTGTTTTATTAAAGCAGCTCATTTATATTTCTGCCTCTATTAAATATAATTTACCTTAAACAATGATTTTAAATAGTGATATTAATAACTTTGAAACTCTGCCAATTTGAAAAATTGCTGTGTTGTAAGAATACTAAATAATATTATAGGAAAACTTAATTTCTAGCAAAGACTTTGTAGCAAATAAGCATTATATTTATGCATTTTAGTTCTGATATTTTAATAAGACATTTAAAATAAAACAATCTATGAAATAAATCTACAACCATTGAGGAATCCAAGAAACACTTATTTTAAAGAAAATAATATTTTTATGTTAAAGAATTCATAAAATAATATAAAGTTTTAAGTTCATATTGTTTTTCAAGTTAATTTTAAGGTTTACGCTTCTAGTTTATGTCAAAAATATAAACACAGCTGAGGTTTAGGTAGATTGGGGCATTGACAATGACTAATATTTAACTGAATCAGAATCTTGTTAACCAAAGCCAAACTCATTGCCTTCAAGTGGATTCTGACTCATAACCACCCTACAGGATAGAGTAGAACTGCCTCACAGGGTTCCCAAGGCTGTAAATCTTTATAAATGCAGACTGTCACACCTGCCTCCCATGGGATGGCTGGTGGGCTTGCACCAACGACCTTTTGATTAACAGCTGAGCACTTAACCACTGCACAACCAGAACTCCTTCAGTTTTGTTATGTATTCCCTAATCATTTGGATTTTTTTCTAGGGAATGGATGCTTAGATTTCAAATAAAAACATGATACAATTAAGTTTTATTTTCCTTTAAATAATAACAACTTAAACATTTTCAAGCAAGAACAGTAACAGATAGTTTTGGGAGAACACTCAGGGTAAATCTCTGCCCTTTCTACCCTGTTCTCTTGAGAAAAACACAGACAAATCTTACATAATGTTATACATGGATAATTTCGTCACCAAAAAGTTGAGTTTGTACAATTAAAAATGTTGTTTCTTTTAGCACTCACAGTTATTTTATTTAATTAACAAGAATTATTTTTTATTAAATGCTATCATTGAAAATACATAAAGATTTGTTTCTTTTGTCCTCTTTTGAATCTTAATTCTTCTCTCCCTCTTAAGGGTGATGCTTTCATTTTAATAATGGAAACCCTGGTGGTGTAGTGGTTAAGTGCTACGGCTGCTAACCAAAGGGTTGGCAGATAGAATCCGCCAGGCGCTTCTTGGAAACCCTATGGGGCAGTTCTGCTCTGTCCTATAGCATCGCTATGAGTCGGAATTAACTTGACGGCACTGGGTTTTATTCCTTTATCTTAGTTCAGAATCAAATTGGGTGTACACCCATTTTCTGGGATTTGTATTGATTTCAAGTAGTAGAATAGCCACAGCCTTTACCACTCAGATCATTTAGTACCAGTAAAAGAAAATGCATACAAAGGCTATTACCCTAATTGCAATTCTAAATGCTGAGCAGTGATGGATAGTACAGGTGTTACATGTCCAAAAAGCAGAGATAATGATATAAATCCAAATTTTGGCAGAGAATTCATGGAGAAATTGCATCATGTGAGTTGAAAGTTTTGGAGTTTGTAACATTTTGATAATTCCTTTTAAGATCTCACTTCATTCCTTTAATAATCCTGTGATAGAAAAGGAAAATATATTAGAGAGTATTGTTTATATTGTTTATAGTGACAGTAAAATCTTCTCCATCATCCTGAAGTTGCCATCAGCCTCAAGTCAAGCCAAAGCCTTCTCTACCTGTTCACCTCCTCTTATGGTTGCGGTGTTATTCTTTGGATCAGGTGTTATTGCTACTTAAGACCCAGCACTAGACACTCAGAGGGAACTGACAAAATGCTTTCTCTTTTCTACACTGTCCTAGTAAAACATTAGTTTTAATAATAATTAGAATAAATGGATGATAATAATAAGTAACTATTGATAACAATAGCAATAATAGATAACAATAGTAAGAGGCTTTATAAATGCCAGAACTTCTTCAAGATTTTTTATTTATATTAAATGATTTATTTTACTTAACAACACTTAATGTTGATATAATTGCTAGTCATTTTACAGCAGAGAAAATGTGACGTGGAATGATTAATAAACATACAAGATGTCATCACACAGCTAGAAGTTGGAGCTACAATTCAATTTCAGTCCATCTGGGAAATATTGATCTATAACCATGGCACAGAGTAGTGGTGGCACAGTGTTTAAGCTCTTGGCTGTAATAAGAAGGCCAACAGTTCAAACTCTCCACCTACTCAGTGGAATAAAGATATGGCAGTAGTCTTCCCTAAAGATTTACAGCCTTAAAAACCCTATGGGGCAGTTCTACTCTGACCTACAGTGTAGCTATGAGTTGGAATTGGCTCCTCAGCAATGATTTTTTTTTTTTTTTTTTTAACCATGGCACCATGCTTCTTCTCTACTTGGTTGACAAGATGCAAACCCATTAGGGTGGAGAAATGTAAATCAGGGTGAGACAAGAGGCACCTTGCCTCTTGCAAAATTTAAGTAGGCACTTACTTTTAGGATTGTGCAAGTGCAAGAGAGCCTAAGCCTCCTTAAATTTTGCACCTTAGGAGCTTCACTAATTAGTCATTGTCCTGACCCTGACTAAAGACAATGGTGGGAAAACAATTTCCAGCAACGGAATTCAAAATCGCTATCAAGTACTTAACTAGGCAATCTGTTAAATCCTAGGGCTATAGGTTAAATAACATATTATCATAATCAGAATTATAGACCCATAACTAAAAATTAATCAGTTTAAAATTGGTAAGTAGGTGATACATTTTACCACTATTATCTCATTTAATTCTCACAAAGAGGTAACAGAAACTTTAAATAATAGCTTGATATCACAAAGATAATAAATCATTGAGAAAGGGGTCAAACTCATCCATTTAAAAAAAAAGATGCTGATTTGGAGTCACAAAATCTACATGCAATTGGTCAAATTATCCACACTTAGTGAGTCTCAGTATCTTTATATGTAAAGAAAAGTGAGTTTAGAAACAGTTATCTAAATTGTTTTTTGAGAAGCAACAAACATAATCTCGGGTTCACAGACCACAATGGGTATAACAACAGCCAATATCATTCCTCCTACTGTCCCACATGTAACACAGGTAACGAATATCCTCCTACTACCCCTGCTTTTCCAGGGAGACTGCTTTTATTATTAGTATCTGAATCAATGTTCCTGGACTATTTCCCTGAATAAAATCCTCTTATCTTGCCCACTTAACAACCTACTGAAAGATAATTGTTTTATTCCCCTATGCAAAATGAAATACTCTCACACTTTTCTTTCTAAACTACCTAACGTGAACTGTATTATAAGAACTTATATGCTTAAACGTGGCTTGGTGGCACAGTAATTAAGTGTCTGGCTGCTAACCAAAAGATTGATAGTTCAAGACTACCAGCAAGCAGCTCCTTGGAAACCGTATGTGGTAATTCTACTTGTTCCTATAGAGTAGCTGTGAGGCGGAATTGACTCAGTGGCAATGGTATGGGTATATGCTTAAAATCATCAAGGGATGGGAGAAGGGAACGTTGAAACAGGCAGTTGAAAATGTATGTTACAAGTCAGCTTATGACATAGTGTTTGAGAAGCTTGACTGAGGCAATGCATAGAGAAGTACAATAGGATTGTCAAGAAGTGTAATTAATTTAAAGTGAGGTTAGATGGCAAAGCGGAGGGTCCATCTTCAGCAGTTACCAATTGCTCCAGTGCCTGTGCTGAGTCAGGTATAGCTTGATCTATCCTGGGCTGTGCTTCCAAAGTATAAGGAAATGATCTTAAAATAAATGTGAGGGGACTGTTTACTGTGATTTAATAGGAGGACGTGGGACATACATAAATAGTATCATTCTTAAAGTGCAAACCATTGCAGTGATCATAAAATCCAACCCAGACACCTCATTACACCTTAGAGAAGAGGCAAAGGGATACAGGCAGGCAAAGGAAATACCCACGTAAATTTACCTTTTCTACAGATGAATCATCAAGAAAAACCACCACAAGACAATCTAACTGAAATCATTGAATTTGTTCTCTTGGGCTTTGCTGACATGCCCCATATCCAGTGGCTTCTTTTTGGATTGTTTTTAATCATTTATATCATCATCCTGATGAGCAATGGCACCATACTTCTAATAACGAAAATGGATTCCACTCTCCAGGGCCCTATGTATTTTTTCCTGGCAAATTTTCCTTCTCGGAAATCTGCTGTGTGTCAACTACTCTCCCTAGAATGCTAATTAATATTGGGACTCAGAGAAGAAGAATTTCCTTAGTTGCCTGTGCTACACAGATGAGCTTTTTCCTTCTGTTCGGAGGCATAGAATGTTTGCTCCTGGCAGTGATGGCTTATGACCGCTATGTGGCCATTTGTAACCTCTGCACTATCCTCTAGTCATGAACCACAGGGTCTGTATCCAGTTGGTGACTGGCTCCTGGACCATTGGAATCCCTTTCACTATCAGGCATACATATCATATTTTCTCTCTTCCATTTTGTGGATCTAAACTAATCAACCACTTCTTCTGTGATATTCCCCCAATACTCAAGCTGGCTTGTGGGGACACCTTTGTAAACGAGAAGTTGGTGTACACAGTTGCTGTGTTATTTGTCATGGTTCCATTTCTGTTGATACTGGGCTCCTACAGTAAAATCATCTCCATCATCCTGAAGTTACCATCAGCCACAAGTCAAGCCAAAGCCTTCTCTACCTGCTCATCTCATCTTATGGTTGTGGTGTTATTTTTTGGATCAGCCATTATTGCCTACTTAAGGCCCAACACTAGACACTCAGAGGGAATTGACAAAATGCTTTCTCTTTTCTACACTATTCTGACTCCTGTGTTTAATCCCATGATATATAGTCTAAGGAACAAGGATGTCATAATGGCACTGAGAAAATTGCTATGTAAGTAATTCACTTCATTAAAGAATGAGTTAGATGTATAAGGATTGCTTTCTTATGTATTTTTAATTAAATTTGAACAAATGTATACTTTTAACATATCTTGTGTTATGGATTGAGTTGTGTCACCCAAAAAATGTGTGTCAACTCACTGATTCTCAGTGTTGCGTCATAGTCCACCACTTTGTTTTATGAGTCAGAAACTTCTAGAAGGCAATTTGTTTGTTTTGGTGATTTTCCTGTGTTGTAAATCCTACCTCTATGATGTTAACAAGGCAGGATTAGAGGCAGTAATGTTAATGCGGCAGGGCTCAACCTACAACATTAGGTTATACCTTGAGTCAATCTCTTTTGAAATAAGAGAAACTAGCTTAGAGACAGGGGACTTCCTACCACCAAGATTGAAGAACGAGGAAGGGAACATGTTCTTTGGACCTGGGGTCCCTGCACTGAGAAGCTTCTAGACCAGGGAAAAATTGATGACAAGGACTTTACCCCAGAGACAGCAGAGAGGGAAAGCTTCCCCTGGAGCTGCATCTCGGAATTTGGAGTTCTAGCCTCCTTGACTGTGATAGAACAAATTTCTCTTTGTTAAGCTACATACTTGGGGTATTTCTGTTATAGCAACACTAGATTACTAAGGCTCCTTGTCTTTCCAAACAATCATTTCCAAGTTGAAAATCTCTTGTAATGTTGTCAGAAATTTCTGCTCAAATTACATAAGTAGTATATATGTTAAAAAACCCCAAACCAAATCATTATATTAGTAATTCTATAATTTCATTGTGCAATGTCCTCTCTCAATAAGAATTTTTGCTCAGGCTGATTTATTTTAGTGAGTTGTAATGTATAACCTGTTATATCACTTAGCGTAAAACTTATTCATTTCCACGAGTGTCCATACAGTTGTGACACCCATTTTAAAAACTAGGTTTGAAATATGCATTAATTAAAACTATAAAGTGTTCCTTAAGTATCCATGAGGGTTGGTTACAGGGCCCCCACAAATAGCAAAATCCATGGATGCTGAAGTCCATTATATAAAATGACACAATATTTGCATATAACCTATGCAGAAACTTCCATATACTTCAAATCATTTCTAGATTACTTATAATGCCTAATACAATGCAAATGCTATGTAAATATTTGTTATACAGTATTGTTTAGGGAATAGTGACAAGACACGAGGTGAACAATGCTCAAACAACAAGTGCTGAAGAGAGAGACTGAGGATCTGTGAAATGGTGGAAGGCTACAGCTAGCTGGGTATGGCTACACATCATTTCATTTGCATGGATTCAGTGTAGTCCTGGCACAGTAACAATAATAATGTAGTCTCTATGATAAACCTGGAAAAGCCTCTCTGAAGAAGTAACATTTGAACTGAGTCCTAAATAGTTAGAAGGAGTAACGAAAGAACATTTTAGGCAGATGCAAAAGCAAAGGACGAGTGTTAAGTTTTACATTCTTAGAGTCCTAAAGAACAAATTGTCTGGAGAAAAAAATGTGTTAGCAGATGAACATAGAAATAAAGGTAGCAGCTAAGTTATATAGCAGTTTTCAACCCCTGGTAAGAAATTTGAATTATCCAAAGTACTGTGGGAATCCATGAAAGTGCTTTACATTTTCTGTAGAGAACACTTTGGCTGGTAGAATCTACCAGCCACTACTTGAGACAGTTCTACTATTGTCTATAGGGTTACTATGAGCAGGAATCGATTCAAAGACAAGGGGTTTGGTTTATTGGTTTTTCTTTGTTGGTTGTTTTATTAGAAAACAATTAAGGAATAATTAGAAATGCAAATACTGTAGAAAAACAGCGTAGAGGTTGGTGGGTGTGCTAATGAATCTTTCAAGTCTTTAAATCACTTAAGGCTGTAAAACCAGCCTTGAAACAAGAATCAGATGAGATGGAAGCATATTAAGTAGATGTCTACTGCATTCTGTGATGGTATTTGATATTCTATATACATATATACGTATGTGTGTGTGTGTGTGTGTGTGTATATATATATATATACACCAAACCCAGCGCTGTCGAGTCGATTCCGACTCATAGCGACCCTATGGGACAGAGTAGAACTGCTCCATAGAGTTTCCAAGGAGCACCTGGCAGATTTGAACTGCATTTGTCCCTTGGTATCAGAGGTAGATTTTTTTCAGGCCTCTTGCTGATACCAAAATCTGAAGATGCTCCAAACCATTTTATAAAATGGCGTAGTTTTTCATATAACATATACATATCCTCCAATATACTTTAAGCCATCTCTAAATTACCTATAATACCTAATACAATGTAACTTCAATGTAAATAGTTGGTATACAGTACTGTATTGTTTAGGGATTAAGGCCAAGACAAGGGGCAAACCATGCTCAAACAATGAGTCCTGGAGAAGGAGACTGAGAATCTGTGAAGTTCTGAGAGGCTATGTCAGGGAATGCCTACATATAAACTCATTTGCATGAATTTAGCATGGTGCTCTGAGTGTGGCAAATTCAAGTTTTGCTTTCTGGAGCTTTTTTTTTTTTTTTCTTTCCTGAGTGCATTTAATCTCAGATGGTTGAATCCATGGATGCAGAATTCACAGATACAGAGGGTCAACTAGTATATATATAAAAAATACTTTGTATTATTTATTGAAAATGGTAATTATATATATTTATTATATATGTATGTTTGTGTACATATGTGTATCTGTCTATCTATGTATCTATCTATCTATTTGCCGTGGTAGTACAGTGGTTAAAGGACTCTGCAGATAACAAAAAATGGTCAACAGTTCAAACCCACCAGCCACTCTGCAGGAGAATGATGTGGCAATCTGTAAAGATGTACAGCCTTGGAAACACTATGGGGCAATTCTACTTTGTTCTATATGGCCTCTATGAGTTGGAACAGACTCATTGGCTATGGGTTTGGTTTTGTGTATATATATATATATACACGTACACACATATATATACGTGTGTATATATATGTTTATATGTATATATGCATATATATATATATATATATATATATATATATATATATGTACTGTGATGGAAACCCTGGTGGCATAGTGGTTAAGTGCTACGGCTGCTAACCAAAGGGTTGGCAGTTCAAATCTGCCAGGCGCCCCTTGGAAACTCTATGGGGCAGTTCTACTCTGTCCTATAGGGTCACTATAAGTTGGAATTGACTCAATGGCACTGGGTTTCGTTGTATGTACTGTGAAAAATGGGAATTCCAGAGTACTTAGTGGTGCTTCTGAGAAAACTGTTTAGATACCACAATGCTACTATGGTTCAAAGAGAACAATGGGATACTGAAGGATTTAAAGTCAGAAAAGATATATGTCAGGGTGGTATTATTTCACCATAATTATTCAATCTGTATACTGAGCAAATAATCTGTAAGCTGGACTATATGAGAATGGGGCATCGAGATTGGAGAAAGACTCATAAACAACCTGCATTATGCAGATGACACTACCTTGCTTCCTGAAAGTGAAGAGGACTTGAAGCACTTACTGATGAACATCAAAAATTACATCTTTCAGTGCGGATTGCACATCAACATAAAGAAATCAAAATCCTCACAACTGGACCAATAAGCACCATCATGAGAAACAGAAAAGACTGAAGTTGTCAAGGATTTCATTTTACTTGGGCCCACAATCAACACGCATAGAAGCAGCTGTCAAGAAATCAAATGATATAGTGTGATGGACAAATCTGCTGCAAAAGAACTCTTTAGGATGATGACAAAGAAAGATGACACTTTGAAGGCCCCAATATCAAGATGCACATTTACTGTATATTTATACATATGTATGTATATATGTCATATTTTGGCTCTCGTGGACTTGCTCTGATTTTCTTCCATTTCAGCTTGAACTTGCTTATGAGCAATTGATGGTCTGTTTCACAGTGGGCTCCTGGCCTTGTTCTGACTGATGATATTGAGGTTCTCCATCGTCTCATTCCACAGATGTAGTCAATTTGATTTCTGTGTGTTCTGTCTGGTGAGGTACATGTGTATAGTCACCGTTTATGTTGGTGAAAAAAGGTATTTCCAATGAAGAAGTCACTGGTCTTGCAAAATTCTATCATTCAATCTCCGGCATTGTTTCTATCACCAAGGCCATATTTTCCAACGAATGATCCTTCTTCTTTGTTTCCAACTTTTGCATTCCAATCACTAGTAATTATCAATGCGTCTTGATTGCATGTTCGATCAATTTCAGACTTCAGCAGCTGATAAAAATCTTCTATTTCTTCATCTTCAGCCCTAGTGGTTGGTGCATAAATTTGAAAAATAGTCATATTAACTGGTCTTCCTTGTAGGCATATGGATATTATCCCATCACTGACAGCGTTCTATTTCAGGATATAACTTGAAATATTCTTTTTGCTCAGACTACAGATTGAATAGATATGGTGAAAAGATGTGGTTATGTGGCATGGCTGAAAATGAGAAGAAACATCTGCAAACATCCACTAATAACTGGAATGCAGAATGTGCAAAGTATGAAACTATGAAAATTGGAAATCATTACAAATGAAATGGAATGCATAGACTACAATATCCTAGGCATTAGAAAGCTGAAATGGAACTGCTACTGGCCACTTCGAATTGCACAATCATATGGTCTACTATGCTGGGAATGAAAATTTCAAGAGGAGTGGCATTGCATTCATCCTCCAAAAGGACATTTCAAGATCTATCCTGAAGTACAATAGGATAGGTATCCACACACAGTAAGATAATACCCAAACACCTACAAAGAAGACCAGTTAATAAAACCCTTCAAATTTATGCACCAAACACTAAGGCCAAAGATGAAGAAACTGAAGATTTTTAACACCTTCTGCTGTCTGAAATTGATCAAACATACAATCATGATGCATTGATAATTACTGCTGATTGGAATGCAAAAGTTGGAAACAAAGAAGAGGGACTCACAGTTGTAAAAATATGGCCTTAGTGATAGAAACGATGCTGGAGATTGCATGGTAGAATTTTGCAAGAACAACTGCTTCTTCATTGCAAATACATTTTTCACCAACATAAATGGTGACTATACAGGAGGACCTTGCCAGATAGGACACACAGGAATCAGATTGACTACATCTGTGGAAAAAGACGATGGAAAAGCTCCACACCATCAGTCAAAACAAGGTCAGGGGCAGACTGTGGAACAGACCTTCAATTGCTTATATGGTAGTTCAGGTTGAAACTGAAGAAAATTAGAACAAGTCCACAAGAGCCAAAGTATGATCTTGAGTATATCCCACCTGAATTTAGAAATCATCTCAAGAATAGATTTGATGTTTTGAACACTAATGATCAAAGACCAGATAAGCTGTGGAATGACACCAAAGACATCATACATGAAGAAAGCAAGAGGTAATTAAAAAGACAGAAGAGAAAGAAAACACCAAAATAGATCTCAGAAGAGACTCTGAACCTTGCTCTTGAACATCAAGCAGCTAAAGCAAAAGGAAGAAATGATGAAGTAAAAGAACTGAACAGAAGATTTCAAAGGACAGCTCGAGAAGACAAAATATTATAATAACATGTGCAAAGAGCTGGAAATAGAAAACCAAAAGGGAAAAACACACTTGGCGTTTCTCAAGTTGCAAGAACTGAAGAAAAATTCAAGCTTAG
This sequence comes from Elephas maximus indicus, assembly GCF_024166365.1. Lineage (NCBI taxonomy): Eukaryota > Metazoa > Chordata > Mammalia > Proboscidea > Elephantidae > Elephas > Elephas maximus. Next base: position 106,177,309 of record NC_064825.1, on the reverse strand, counting down.
AGTTGGAATAGTGTAGGATTCTACGGGGAAAATATTAAACGACGCAGGAAGCATTAAAAGAAGATGGAAGGAACACACGGAGTCATTATATCAAAAAGAATTGGTCAGCATTCAACCATTTCAAGAGATAGTGTATGATCAGGAACCAAGGGTACTGAAGGCAGTCCAAGCTACACTGAAGGCATTGGCAAAAATCAAGGCTCCAGAAATGGACGGAATATCAACTGAAATGTTTCAACAAACGTATGCAGCCCTGGAAGTTCTCGCTTGCCTCTGCCAAGACATTTAGAAGACAGCTATTGGCAACCAACTGGAAGTGATCCATATTTACGCTTATTCCCAAGAAAGGTGAACACACTTGTGGCGTAGTGGTTAAGTGCTACAACTGCTAACCTAAAGGTCGGCAGTTCGAATCTGCCAGGCACTCCTTGGAAACTCTATGGGGCAGTTCTACTCTTGTCCTGTAGGGTCGGTATGAGTCAGAATTGACTCAACAGCAATGAGTTTGTTTCTTTTTGGTCCAAAAAAGGTGATTCAGCCCAATGTGGAATTTATTGAAGGATATCATTAATACCACATGCAAGCAAAATTTTGCTGAAGATCATTCAAAAGAGGCTACAGCAATATATCAAGGGAACTCCCAGAAATTCAAGCTGGATATAGAAGAGGATGTGGAACCAGGGATATCGTTGCTGATGTCAGATGGATCCTGGCTGATAGCAGAGAATACCAGAAGGATATTTACCTGTGTTTTATTGACTATGCAAAAAGTTCGACTGTGTGGATAATAACAAATTTTGGATAACTTTGTGAAGAATGGGAATTCCAGAACGCTTAATTCTGCTCATGAGGTATCTGCACAAAGATCAAGAGGCAGTTGTTCCAACAGAACAAGGGGATACTTCATGGTTTAAATTCAGGAAAGGTATGCAACAAGGATGTATCCTTTCACCATACCTATTCAATCTGTATGCCAAGCAAATAATTTCTTGTAGTAACAGAGTTGTTATTGCCAAAAAACACAGAATCTTATCCTAAGAGTGGCTGAATTACAGTGCCAACTCAATTACCAACCTTGAGAGATGTCTGAAGTTAAAGCGAAGGCATTGATTAGGCAGAAATGGAATCCTGAAACTTGAAATGGGGACATATGGTATCAGGAAGCTGGAGAAGCTGAACCCCTAAACTTCATTGAATCACTCCTACCAATACAACAAGCCCTCTCACTCCTATCTGAAGAGATTACTCCCTGCTTGTCTGCTAAACCACCCTCCCCAATAGAACCATTTCCCCCTCCACCCCCATCTAATGAGATTAACCCAGCCTAGTCTAAAAAGCCTTTGGCTGAGTTATTGCCTGGGGCATCAAGTAAGGCAGGTGCTTTACAACACAATGCTGAATGTTCTCAAAACATTTACCCACCACTGATTTGGGCTACTAGACCAATAACTAGACTTACGGTGAAGTACAAAGTGTGACTGAGGAGGAGATAAGCTAAGCTACACTCTAAAAGAACTGCTTTATGTTTTCTAATGTGTACAAATGGAAACCTGGGCAATATGTGTGGGAATGGCTACAAAGATATGGGATAATTGTGCAAGGAACATAAAGATGGATCAGTCTGAATGTATTGATATGGGCCTCCTAAGCAAAGATTTTTCATTAGGCATTTCAACTTGAGAAGTTAGGAAAAGAATCTAGCAGTTTAGTTGGTTGGGTTTCTGAAGCATGGATTACTCTGAGGCCTATGCTAAATCAAGTTGAAGTAACCAGACTTGCCCTGGCATACTATAGATGAAGGTATCCAAAGGTTTAGGGAAATTGGCACATTAGATGGATTTATCAGGTTCGACTCACAGACCCACACATGGAGTGCCCAGGGAAAATATCTTTTACTGCAACGGCAAAGCACAAATTTATGAAGGAAGCCCCAGCATCCTTGAAGACTGCTGTGATTACTATTTTATGGAAGTCAGATTTGCCAGTGGGAACTGCCCTAATGGACTTCAGACACCTAACTACAATGAGGTTGGTTGGACCCTTTGGTGGTAAAGGCCAAGTGTCAGCACTCAATCCACAAAGACAAAGTGGGTGTAACTACTGTAATGGACAGCAGAGTCAAAGCAGTAATCGAAATAGTCTGATTTGTATGAACTTACATTTTGGTTACTTAGTTATGTTGTTCCTAGGGGTAAAATAGATGGAAAACCTGCTAAATATTTACTTGATCTGTACAAGCCGATGAATTCTAGATCAAGTGAACAGCAGTCTAACTCGAATCTCCAGAATAGAGAATCACGACCCCTCAATCAATTCCCAGACTTGAGTGAGTTTAAAGACCTACAACCCCCTGAATGAAAGGGAGGCCAGGTCCCCTTGAGGAAGGACTCCAATACACTGTCAAAAACTTATACTGTTAATTTTTCTCCCAGCCTTTCTCAAAGGGATCTATGGTCTTTTATGAGAGCGACTGTCCACTGGGGAAAAGGAAACAATCAGACTTTTTTGGGGATTACTGGATACTGGCTCTGAACTGACAATAATTCCTGGAGACACAAAATGTCACTGTGGCCCACAAGTCAGAGTGGGGCATATGGAGGTCAGGTTATTAATGGAGTCTTAGCTCATGTCCATCATACAGTATGTCCAGTGACTTCCTGAACCCATTCTTTAGTGATTTCCCCAGTTCAGGAATGCATAATTCAAATAGATATACTCAGTAACTGGCAGAACCTCCACAATGGATCCCTGATAAATGGAGTTAGGGCTATTACAGTACGAAAAGCCAAGTGGAAACCATTAGAATTGTCCCTACCCAGGAAAATGGTAAACCAAAAGCAATACCTCATTCCAGGAGGGACTGCAGAGATTACTGCCACCATCAAGGACCTGAAGGATGCAAGGGGGTTATTCCCACCACATCATCCTTCAACTTGCCTCTTTGGGTTGTGCAAAAAACAGATGTATCTTAGAGAATGGCAATGAATTACAGAAAACTTAACCAGGGAGTGACTCCAGTTGCAGCTGCTATTCCAGATGTGGTTTCATTGCTTGAGCAAATTAATACATCTCCTGGAACCTGGTATGCAGTTATTGATCTGACTAATGCCTTTTTCTCCATACCTGTTTTGAAAGACCAGCAGAAGCAGTTTGCCTTCAGCTGGCAAGGCCAGCAACACAACTTTAGTTGCCTACTCCAGGGCTACATCAATTCTCCAGCCTTGTGTCATAATTTAGTCCTCAGGGACCTTGATCACCTTTCCCTTCCACAAGACGTCACACTGGTCCATTACATTGATGACATTATGCTTATTGGACCAATAAGGAAGAAATGCCAATGACTTATTGGTAAAACATTTGTGTGCTAGAGGGTGGGAAATTAATCCCACAAAAATTCAGGCACCTTCCACCTCAGTGAAATTTCTGTGGGTCCAGTGGTATGCAGCATGTCAAGATATTCCTCATAAGTAAAGAATAAGTTATTGCATCAGGCCTCTCCCACAACTAAAAAGTAAGCACAACACCTAGTGGGCCTCTTTGGATTTTACAGGCAACATATTCCTCATTTGGGTGTGCTATTGAAGCCTATTTATCAAGTCACTTGAACAGCTGCAAGTTTTCAGCAGGGCCCAGAACAAAAATAGACTCTGAAACAGATTCAGGCTGCTATGTAAGCTGCTCTGCCACTTGGGCCACATGAACTGACTGATCCAATGAAGCCTGAAGTGTCTATTGCAAATACAGATGCTGTTTGGAGACTTTGGCAGGCCCCTATTGGTGAATCACAACACCGACCATTAGGATTTTGGAGTAAAGCTCTACCATCCACTGTAGACAACTACTGTCTTTTTCAGAAACAGCTTTTGGCTTGTTACCTGGCCTTAGTAGAGACTGAACTCTTAATCATGGGACACCAAGTCACCATGCAGCCTGAGCTGCATATCATGAACTGGGTGTCGTCTGACCCACAAAGTCATAAAGTTGGATGTGCATAGCAACACTCCATCATTAAATGGAAGTTGTACCTATGAGACTGGACCCAAGCAGGACCTGAAGGCACAAGTAAGTTGCATGAGCAAGTGGCCCAAATGCTTATGGTCTCCACTCGGGCCGCATTACCTTCCATCTCCCAGTCTTCACCTATGGTCTTATGGAGAGTTCCTTATGACCAATTGACTAAGAAAGAGTAATCTTCTGTCTGGTTTACAGATGGTTCTGTGTGATATGCAGGCACCACGTGAAAGTGCACAGCCACAGTGCTACAGCCTCTTTCTGGGCCCTCATGCCACCAAGAATGAAAAGAGAAAGAGAGATAAAAAAAGTATACAAGTTGGAAAGGAAGATGTAAAACTGTATTTGCAGATGACATGATCTTATACATCGAAAACCGTAAAGACTACACAAGAAAACTACTGGAACTAATAAAAGAATTTAGCAACTTTGCAGGGTACAAGAGCAACACATAAAAATCAGTTGGGTTTCTTTACACCAATAAAGACGGCTCCAAAAAAGAAATCAAGAAAACAATACCATTTATGTTAGCCCCCAAATTGACAAAATACCTAGGAATTAATTTAACTAGGGAAATAAAAGAATTATAAAATGGAAATTATAAAACACTACTACAGGAGACTAAAAGGAACTTACATAAATGGAAATACATCTAGTGCTCATGGATTGTTAGACTTAATATAGTGAAAATGTCAATTCTATCAAAGCGATCTTCATATACAATGCAAACTCAATAAAAACCCAACGACATTCTTTACGGAAATGGAAAAACTAATGATCAACTTCATATGGAAAGGAAAGAAAACCCTGATAGACAAAGCAATGTTGTAGAAAAAGAACAAAGCAGGAGGCCTCACACTCCTCAATATTAAAACATACTATGCAGCTGCTTTAATCATAACAGCCTAGTATATGTTCAACGATGACATATAAACCAGTGGACTAGAATTGAGAACTTAGAATTAAACCCAGCCATCTATGGAAAACTGGTTTTTGAAAATGAGTAAAAGTCCATTCAGTGGGGCAGAAACAGTCTCTTTAATAAATGGTGCTGGCGAAACTGAATATCCACCTGCAGGAAATGAAACAGGACTCATAGTCCACACCACACACAAAAAGTAATTCAAAATGGGTCAAACACCTAAATGATAAAGTTAATACCATGAATTTTCATGGAAAAACACAAAGGGACAAACGTGGGACCTAAGCGTCAAAAAAACTAGAAAATTATGGTCATCAAAAGACTTTACTAAAAGAGTAGACAGCTGAGAGACGGCAAAAAAATCTTGGGAAACAACTTACTGGATAAAGGTATAACCACTAAAATCTGTAAAAAGTTGCAACAAGTCAACAGTAAAAAAGACAAACAACCCATTCACAAAAAGGGAAAAGGAAATGAGCAGCAAGCTCACCTGAATTCATTCAAACATGCAAAAAATATATGAGAACATGTTCACGATCATTGGACATTAGAGATATACACTCAAAACTGCAATGTGATACCATCTTACCCCAGCTAAAATGACATTGATTAAAAAAAATAAAATGACAACAACAAATGTTGGCAAAATCATGGGGAAAATGGAATCTATACCCATTGCTGGTGGCACTGCAAAATGGTACACCCTCTATGAAAAATGGTGCGCAGCTTGCACAAAAAAACTAGAAATAGAGCCAGCCCATGTTTCAGGATTCTATGGGAAAAATATTAAATGACGTAGGAAGCATCAAAAGAAGATGGAAGGAATACACAGAGTCATTATACAAAAAAAAAAAAAGCTCGTTGACCTTTCAGAGAGTAGTATATGCTCAGAAATCTGTGGTACTGAAGGAAGAAGTCCAAGCTGCATTGTAGGTTTTAGGCACTGGGGAAAACAAGGCTGCAGGCATTGACAGAATACCAATTGAGATGTTTCAAAATATGGATGCAATCCTGAAAGTGTTCAATGTTCTACGCCAAGAAATTTGGAAGATAGCTAATTGACAACCTACTGGAAGAGATCCATATTTACGCCTACTCCCAAAAAAGGTGATTCAACCTACTGTGAAAATTATCTCACGATATCATTAATATTACATGCAAGTAAAATTTTGCTGAAGATCATTCAAAAGCTGTCATAGCAGTAGTTTCAATTTGAATGTTAATTAATATGTTTATGGATGTTCACTTTTGTAAAGTACTTTCAGGTATCATTTGATCAATTCTGTTTTGAATTATTTGTCTTTATTCTTATTTGACTTTTTTTTATTTTAGCACTATAATCTCTTTGACTGTTATATGTCTTAAAACTAATTTCCCACTCATTACCTTTACTGTTCACTCCATAAATGTCCTTTGATAAACAGCAATCTAAATTTTAATTAAGTCAAATAAACTAATTTTAAGAAACAAAAATGTTCATGAATGAACAGATATAGTTTCCAACATTTAGAAGAAAGAAAGGACTTCCATTTCTGGTTAAGTTTCAGTGGCTCACAGAAAGTCAAAGTTCCTCCTTCAGGCACTAGAAAAATCTGGGTACATGTTTAAGGATCTTTAGAGATATCAAATAGCTGTGAAAGAAGAAAAGAATGATGAGAATTTTAAAGTGAAAACTCATTAATCAGAGAAAGACAACCCACTTCATGATTCAAACATAATTGGCTTACAATCTTTTGCAATTACAAACAATGCTGCAATATAGATTTATTGGATAATTTCATATATGTGCATGTTTTATTGATTCAAAGACTAAATAAACAAAACACCCATTGCTGTAAAATTGATTCTGAATCATGGTGATCCCATATGTTACACAGTAGAACAGCTCTGCAGAGTTTTCTTGACTGTGCCCTTAACAGAAGCAATCTTTATGCTGCTGTGTTGCAGAATGGGTTCAAACTGCCAAACTTTAGATTAGTTGTTGCTGTTGTTGTTAGGTGCCGTCGAGTCGGTTCCAACTCATAGCAACCCTGTACACAACAGAACGAAACACTGCCCTGTCCTGCACCATCCTTACAATCGTTGTTATGCTTGAGTTCATTGTTGCAGCCACTGTGTCAATCCACCTCCTTGAGGGTCTTCCTCATTTCCACTGACTCTGTACTGTGCCAAGCATGATGTCCTTCTCCAGGAACTGATCTCTCCTGACAACATGTCCAAAGTATGTAAGACGCAGTCTTTCCATCCTTGCCTCTAAGGAGAATTCTGGCCGCACTTCATCCAAAACAGATTTGTTTGTCCTTTTGGAAGTCCATGGTATATTCAATATCCTTTGCCAACACCACAATTCAAAGGCGTCAACTCTTCTTCGGTCTTCCTTATTCATTGTCCAGGTTTCACATGCATATGATGTGATTAAAAATACCATGGCTTGGGTCAGGTGCACCTTAGTTTTCAGGGTGACATCTTTGCTCTTCAACACTTTGAAGAGGTCCTTTGCAGCAGATTTGCCCAATGCAATGTGTCTTTTGATTTCTTGACTGCTGCTTCCATGGCTGTTGATTGTGGATCCAAATAAAATGAAATCTTTGACAACTTCAATCTTTTCTCCTTGTATCATGATGTTGTTCATTGGTCCAGTTGTGAGGATTTTTCTTTTGTTTACGTTGAGGTGTAATCTGTACTGAAGGCTGTGGTCTTTGATCTTCGTCACTAACTGCTTCAAGTCCTCTTCACTTTCAGCAAGCAAGGTTGTGTCATCTGCATAATGCAGGCTGTTAATGAGTCTTCCTCCAATCCTGATGCCCTGTTCTTCCTCATATAGTCCAGATTCTCGTATTATTTGCTCATCATACAGATTAATAGGTATGGTGAAAGAATACAACCCTGACGCACAACTTTCCTGACTTTAAACCAATCAGTATCCCCTTATTCTGTCTGAACAACTGCCTCTTGATCTATGTAAAGGTTTGTCATGAGCACAATTAAGTGTTTTGGCGTTCCCATTCTTTCCAGTGTTATCCAGAGTTTGTTATGATCCACACAGTCGAATGCCTTTGCATAGTCAATAAAACACAGGTAAACATCCTCCTGGTATTATCTGCTTTCAGCCAGGATCCATCTGACATCAGCAATGATAGCCCTGGTTCCACGTCCTCTTCTGAAACCGGCCTGAATTTCTTGCAGTTCCCTGTCGATATACTGCTGCCACCATTTTTGAATGATCTTCAGCAAAATTTTGCTTGTGTGTGATATTAATGATATTATTCTATAATTTCCACATTCGGGTAGATCACCTTTCTTGGGAATAGGCATAAGTATTAGTAGTGGAGCACAAACCCCTTATGCCACCAAAGACTAGACACAATTGTGATATTAGTCAATGTCATCCAATTTCTCTCCACAGGACTTGAAGCGTTTTGTACTTTTACAATCCATATATAAAAAATGCATGTTCTGTAGTGGAAAAATTAATAAGCCGCAAGAATCCATAGAGAGACAGCATTCAGAAATCCAAAAGATTAACAACAGAATTATAACATTAGACAACTCAATAGAATTACAGAATTAGACAACTCAATAGGAAGTCAGAGGAGCAGAATAGAGCAATTGGAATGCAGAGTGAAGGACTCGGAGGATAAGGCAATTGACACAAATATAGTTGAAGAAAAATCAGATAAAAGAATTTAAAAAAATGAAGAAACCCTAAGAATCATGTGGGACTCTATCAAGAAGAATAACTTGTGTGTGATTGGAGTTCCAGAACAGGGAGGGATAACAGAAAATACAGAGAGAATAGTTGAAGATCTGTTGGCAGAAAACTGCCCTGACATCATGAAAGATGAAAGGATACCTATCCAAGATGTTCATCGAACCCCATATAAGATGGATCCAAAAGGAAAGTCACCAGAACTTATTATCATCAAACTTGCCAAAAGCAAAGAGAAAGAGAAAATTTTAAAAGCAGCCAGGGATAAAAGAAACGTCTCCTACAAAGGAGAATCAATAAGAATAATTTCAGACTACTCAGCAGAAAACATTCAGTCGAGAAGGCAATGGGGTGACATATATAGAGCACTGAAGGAGGAAAAAACTGCCAAACAAGGATCATCCAGCAAAACTCTCTCTCAAATATGACGGTGAAATTAAAATATTTACAGATAAACACAAGCTTAGAGAATTTGCAAAAACCAAACCAAAGCTATAAGAAATACTAAAGGAAATCGTTTGGTCAGAAAATCAATAATATCAGATACCAACACAACACAAGGTCACAGAACAGAACATCCTGATATCAACACAAATAGGCAAATCATAAAAACAAATTAAGATTAATTTTAAAAAGAAAAAAATGCGCAAAACAGAGAATCATTGAAGTCATTATGTAAAAGATCACAATAATCAAAAAGAGGGACTGAATACAGGAGGCAAAGAACTGCCATACGGTGAGGAAAACAAGGTGATATAGGACAATACAAGTTAGGTTCTTACTTAGAAAAATAGGGGTAAATATTAAGGTAACCATAAAGAGGTATAACAACTCCATAACTCAAAATAAGAACCAAGAAAACCATAACAACTCAGCAAACATAAATTCGACTACTATGAAAAAGAGGAACACACAATTTACAAAGAAAAACATCTCAGCACAAAAAAGTAAGTGGAAAAATGAAATTGTCACCAACACACACAAAAAGGCATCAAAATGACAGCACTAAACACATATTTATCTATAATTAGGATGAACGTAAAAGGACTAAATGCACCAATAAAGAGACAGAGAGTCTTAGACTGGATAAAGAAACACGATCCGCCTACATGCTGCCTACAAGAGACACACCTTAGACTTAGAGACACAAACAAACTAAAACTCAAAGGATGGAAAAAAATATATCAAGCAAACAACAAGCAAAAAAGAGAAGGAGTAGCAATATTAATTTCTGACAAAATAGACTTTAAATTTAAATCCACCACAAAGGATAAAGAAGGACACTATATAATGATTAAAGCGATAATTGACCAGGAAGATATAACCATATTAAATATTTATGCACCCAATGACAGGGCTGCAAGATACATAAAACAAACTGTAACAGAACTGAAAAGTGAGATAGACACCTCCACAATTATAGTAGGAGATTTCAACACACCACTTTCGGAGAAGGATAGGACCTCCAGTAAGAAGCTCAATAGAGACACAGAAGACCTAATTGCTACAATCAACCAACTTGACCTTATAGACTTATATAGAACACTTCACCCAACAGCTGAAAAATATACTTTTTTTTTCTAGTGCACACAGAACATTCTCTAGAATAGATCAGATATTAGGTCATAAAACAAATTTCTGCAGAATCCAAAACATCAACATACTACAAAGCATCTTCTCAGATAACAAGGCCATAAAAGTGGAAATCAATAACAGAAAAATTAGGGAAAAGAAATCAACTACTTGGAAACTGAACAATACCCTGCTGACAAAAGACTGGGTTATAGAAGACATTAAGGAGGGAATAAAGAAATTCATAGAATGCAACGAGAATGAAAACACGTCCTATCAAAACCTCTGGGACATAGCAAAAGCAGTGCTCAGAGGTCAATTTATATTCATAAATGCACACATACATAAAGAGGAAAGAGTCAAAATCAGAGAATTGTCCTGACAACTTGAACAAATAGAAAGTGAGCAACAAAAGAATCCATCAGGCACCAGTAGAAAACAAATAATAAAAATTAGAGCTGAATTAAATGAATTAGAGAACAGAAAAACAATTGAAAGAATTAACAAAGCCAAAAGCTGGTTCTTTGAAAAAATTAACAAAATTGATAAACCATTGGCCAGACTGGCTAAAGAAATACAGGAAAGGAAACAAATAACCCAAATAAGAAACGAGATGGGCCATATCACAACAGACCCATCTGAAATTAAAAGCATCATATCAGATTATTATGAAAAATTGTACTCTAACAAATTTGCAAACCTAGAAGAAATGGATGAATTCCTAGAAAAACACCACCTACCTAAACTAACACAATCAGGAGTAAAACAACGAAATAGACCCATAACAAAAAAAGAGATTGAAAAGGTAATCAAAAAACTCCCAACTAAAAAAAAGCCCTGGCCCGGACAGCTTTGCTGTAGAGTTCTACCAAACTTTCAGAGAAGAGTTAACAGCACTACTACTAAAGATATTTCAAAGCATAGCAAATGCTGGAATACTGCCTAGCTCATTCTATGAAGCCACCATATCCCTGATACGAAAACCAGGTAAAGACACCGCAAAAAAAGAAAATTACAGACTTATATCCCTCATGAACATAGATGCAAAAATCCTCAACAAAATTCTAGCCAATAGAATACAACAACATATCAAAAAAATAATCCACCACCACCAAGTGGGATTTATAGCAGGTGTGCAAGGTTGGTTCAATATTAGAAAAACAATTAATGTAATCCACCATATAACTAAAACAAAAGACAAAAACCACATGATCTTATCAATTGATGCAGAAAAGGCATCTGACAAACTCCAACACCCATTCATGATAAAAACTGTCAGCAAAATAGGAACTGAAGGAAAATTCCTCAACATAATAAAGGGCATCTATACAAAGCCAACAGCCAACATCATTCTAAATGGAAAAAGCCTGAAAGCATTTCCCTTGAGAACGGGAACCAGACAAGGATGCCCTTTATCACCGCTCTTATTCAACATTGTGCTAGAGGTCCTAGTCAGAGCAATTAGGCTAAACAAAGAAATAAAGGGCATTCGGATCAGCAAGGAAGAAGTAAAATTATCTCTATTTGCAGATGACATGATCTTATACACAGAAAACCCTAAGGAATCCTCCAGAAAACTATTGAAACTAATAGAAGAGTTTGGCAGTCTCAGGTTGTAAGATAAACATACAAAAATCACTTGGATTCCTCTACATCAACAAAAAGAACATCGAAGAGGAAATCACCAAATCAATACCATTCACAGATTCCCCCAAGAAGATAAAATACTTAGGAATAAATCTTACCAAAGATGTAAAAGATCTATACAAAGAAAACTACAAAGTACTAGTGCAAGAAACTAAAAGGGACCTACATAAGTGGAAAAACATACCTTGCTCATGGATAGGAAGACTTAACATAGTAAAAATGTCTATTCTACCAAAAGCCATCTATACATACAATGTACTTCCGATCCAAATTCCAATGACATTTTTTAATGTGATGGAGAAAGAAATCACCAACTTCATGTGGAAGGGAAAGAAGCCCTGGATAAGTAAAGCATTACTGAAAAAGAAGAAGAAAATGGGAGGCCTCACTCTACCTGATTTTAGAACATATTATACAGCCACTTTTTTTTTTTTATACAGCCACAGTATTCAAAACAGCCTCGTAGTAGTACAACAACAGGCTAGACCAATGGAAAAGAATTGAGAACCCAGATGTAAATCCATCCACATATGAGCAGCTGAGATTTGACAAAGGCCCAGCATCAGTTAATTGGGGAAAAGATAGTCTTTTTAAAAAATGGTGCTGGCATAACTGGATATCCATTTGCAAAAAAATGAAACAGGACCCATACCTCACACCACGCACAAAATTTAACTTCAAGTGGATCAAAGACCTAAACATAAAGACTAAAACGATAAAGATCATGGAAGAAAAAATAGGGACAACATTACGAGCCCTAATATAAGGCATAAACAGAATACAAAACATTATTAAAAATGACGAAGAGGAACCAGATAACTGGGAGCTCCTAAAAATCAAACACCTATGCTCATCTAAAGACTTTACCAAAAGAGTAAAAAGACTACCTACAGATTGGGAAAAAATTTTCAGCTATGACATCTCTGACCAGCACCTGATCTTGAAAATCTATATGATACTGTTAAAACTCAACCACAAAAAGACAAACAACCCAATCAAGAAGTGGGCAAAGGATATGAACACGCACTTCACTAAAGAAGATATTCAGGCAGCTAACAGATACATGAGAAAATGCTCTCTATCATTAGCTATTGCAGAAATGCAAATTAAAAGTATGATGAGATTCCATCTCACTCCAAGGCTGGCATTAATCCAAAAAAGACAAAATAATAAATGTTGGAGAGGCTCCGGAGAGATTAGAACTCTTATATACTGCTGGTGAGAATATAAAATGGTACAACCACTTTGGAAATCGATTTGGCGTTTTCTTAAAAAGTTAGAAATAAAACTACCATACAACCCAGAAATCCCACTCCTCGGAATATACCCTAGAGAAATAAGAGCCTTTACACAAACAGATATATGCACACCCATGTTTATTGCAGCACTGTTTACAATAGCAAAAAGCTGGAAGCAACCAAGGTGTCCATCAACGGATGAATGGTTAAATAAATTATGGTATATTCACACAATGGAATACTACACATCAATAAGGAACAGTGATGAATCTGTGAAACATTTCATAACTTGGAGGAACTTGAAAGGCATTATGCTGAGAGAAATTAGTCAGAGGCAAAAGGACAAATATTGTATAAGACCACTATTATAAGATTTTGAGAAATAGTATAAAATGAGAAGAACACCTTCTTTTTTAGTTAGGAGAGGGGGGAGGGAGGGAGGGTGGAAGAGGGTTATTTACTGATTAGTTAGCAGATAAGAACGACTTTAGGTGAAGGAAAAGACAATACTCTATACAGGGAAGGTCAGCTCAACTGGACTGGACCAAAAGCAAAGAAGTTTCTGGGATAAACTGAATGCTTTGAAGGTCAATGGAGCAAGGGCAGGGGTTTGGGGACCATGGTTTAAGGGGACTTCTAAGTCAATTGGGAAAATAAGTACTATTATGAAAACATTCTGCATCCCACTTTGAAGCGTGGTGTCTGGGGTCTTAAATGCTAACAAGCGGTCATCTAAGATGCATCAATTGGTCTCAACCCTCCTGGATCAAAGGAGAATGAAGAACACGAAGGTCACACGATAACTATGAGCCCAAGAAACAGAAAGGGCCACATGAACCAGAGACTTACATCATCCTGAGACCAGAAGAACTAGATGGTGCCCGGCCACAACCGATGACTGCCCTGACAGGGAGCACAACAGAGAACCCCTGAGAGAGCAGAAGAACAGTGGGATAAAAAAAAAAAAAAAAATTGATGCAGACCCCAAATTCTCATAAGAAGACCGGACTTAATGGTCTGACTGAGACTAGAGGAATCCCAGTGGTCATGGTCCCCAAACCTTCTGTCGGCCCAGGACAGGAACCATTCCTGAAGACACCTCATCAGACATGGAAGGGGCTGGACAATGGGTTGGAGAGAGATGCTGATGAAGAGTGAGCTACTTGTATCAATCAGGTGGACGCCTGAGACTGTGTTGGCATGTCCTGTGTGGAGGGGTGATGGGAGGGTAGAGAGGGTTAGAAACTGGCAAAACAGTCAGGAAAGGAGAGACTGGAAGGAGGAAGCGGGCTGACTCATTAGGGGGAGGGTAAATGGGAGTATGTAGTAAGGTGCCTATAAGCTTATATGTGACAGACTGACTTAATTTGTAAACTTTCACTTATAGCACAATAAAAATTATATTAAAAAAATGCATGTTCTCCCAAGATATCATATATTCTTTATGAAATGTATTATATGCTGTTTAAAATTTCACTTTTTTTTAATGAGATTGGATATCTTTTCATGTATTTAAGGGATGATTAAACTGTTACATGTTTTCTTGATTTTTCTGTTTATATTTTTCACTTCTCATTGATATTTAAGAATACTTATAAGGGAAATTAGCACTTCATCTGAGGTATGACTTACAGCTGTTTTCCCCACTTTATTTATTATGTTTTCGCATGACTTTTGGTGCTTTTTTTTTAATATGTGGAAATATTTACTTTTACATAGTTAATTATTTTTCAATGATTTTTGTCCTGAATTCTAAAATTTTAGTCATAACTTGATAAATCTTCCTTATTCTAAAATTGTATTTTAAAAAATCTTTGTCTTAGAATTATTTATTGTTTAATTTTTAAGGATATTTAAACTAATGTACCATTTGGAGTGTTTCCGGCTGTAGTATGAAGTATTAATAAAAATGTATCTTTTTTTCCTCAAAGACTGTCCAAGTATCCCAATAATATTTCCTTTAAAATTCCTTATTTCACCTATTTCATTTCCTAGTCTTCTTATATGACATATTCTCATGTTTGGTTTCCATTTATACCATAAGAAATTCTTGCTATTTATGTACAATACCCAAAAATAGCAAACCCATTGCCATCAAGACAATGCTAACTCATATCGACCCTATAGAACAGAGTAGAACTGCCCTATAGGGTTTCCAAGGAGTGACTGGTGGATTCAAATGTCCAAACTTTTAAATTAGCAGCTAAGCTCTTAACCCCTGCGCAACAAGTACTCCACTTGCAATTATGGAACTTTAGGATTTCCTTTTAGCTTAGTTACTTCAAGGATGTGCACCAACTGTGGCTCGGGCCTGGCTGCCATTCCACCCCATTGTGCTCTGTCACACCTAATTCCCGTGGAAGGCCTTTCTCACTACCCACCCTTCATAAATCTTCCATGTTTCCAAGGTTATACTTCCTGATACCTTTCAATTAACTTCCCTAATCACTTTCACATGATGTCCCTGGAGGAGGACATCATGCTTGGTAAAGTAGAGGGTCATCAAAAAAAAAAAAAACCCTCAACGAGATGGACGGAAACAACAGCATCAAGCATAATAATAGTAAGCATGGTACCGGACCAGGCAGTGTTCCCTTCTGTGCTACATAGGGTCACTATGAGTCAGAACTGACTCGATGGCACCTAACAACAACAACAACAACAATCACTCTCTGATGTTATAATACTATAGGGTTTCCCTCTTGTGGAGATGATAGATAGATGATAGATAATTTACACAACCTTTACTTTAGTAGTGAAATATATATATATATATATATATATATATATATATATATATAATACTAACTTCAAGGTTGTGGGTAATTATAAACCCTTAGAAATCACTGCTTAATAATAGGAAGTAACATTCTGTTTTTATAAGGGGAAATTCGACTTCAAGACAATATTCTTAAATTACCTGTCTTAGGCTAGGTTTGCTACAGAAATAAAACCAGTGAACCATATATATACAATATGTATATTTATGTGTATCTGTAGATAGATAGATAGATAGATGATAGATAGATAGATAGATGATAGATAGATAGATGATAGATAGATGATAGATAGATAGATAGATAGATAGATGATAGATAGATAGATAGATAGATAGATAGATAGATAGATAGATAGATAGATAGATAGATAGATAGATAGATAGATAGATAGATGATAGATAGATAGATAGATAGATAGATAGATAGATAGATAGATAGATAGATAGATAGATAGATAGATAGATAGATAGATAGATAGATAGATAGATGGATAGATGGATGGATAGATGTATATATACACATTATAGAGAGAAAAAGAGAGATTCATTTCAAGGAAATTACTCACCCGGTTGTAGAGCTGGCAGGTCCCTGGGTCAGGCATCAGGGGCTGATGAACCCAAGATCCACAGATCAGAGGGCAGTTTGCTGGCTCGCAGCAGGGAAGACTGAAAAATCCAAGGTCAGCTGATAAGGTGGGAGGCTGTTGGCCCAAATACCAAGAACTGGAAGTCAGGTACTGATAAGCCAAATGCAGGATCCAGGGCAGAGCAAAAGCCAGTGAACTTTGCCAGAAAGTTGACATATATTGGATGCAGGCCACAACCCCAGGGAAACTCCCTTTAAACTGATTGGCTACCTACAGCAGCTCCCAGCATGGAAGTGATCACATCATATCAGATCTCATCATGGAGGTGATTATATCATTATGTGACTGCCAAAATATTCCATAATTGCCAAGCCACTGAGAATCATATCTCAGCAAAGCTGACACACGATCTTAAAGATCATCCTACCTAAGCGTCACTCAGATTTGAAGCCTTGATGGGGAAATATTTTATAACAATATACAGACTACTGACCCAGAGTCTTGCCTCTAATTTCAGCTGGACTTATATCAGAATCTTATTTTCTCCTGTGAGTTTAATAAGAATCAGCTCTTAAAAGTGAATTCACAGAGGGAATGAAATTGAGGGTGGATGGTGGAATGCTGCAAGGAAAATAAAAAGCCTCCTTGTTGGGATTAATCTTGGGACAAAAAAAACAAAAAACTTTTGAACTAGATTTAAGGTATCCAACAGCTAGTTCTCAGTTTGTCCAGGTCCTCCTGAAGAAATAAATTATATATTATATGATTAGTAGGTAAAAACATTCTTCGTTATTAGAACATTTATTACAACTTTTACAAAGGCCAGCCCCAGAATTTGGTTGAAGACATCCATTTCAGAGAAGAAAATAAGCAAAATAACTTGAGGAAAATATGACTAGAGCTCAATCTAATAGGAACAGAGGGTCCATATAAAGAAGT
The DNA here is from genome assembly GCF_024166365.1 of Elephas maximus indicus. NCBI lineage: Eukaryota > Metazoa > Chordata > Mammalia > Proboscidea > Elephantidae > Elephas > Elephas maximus. The sequence goes on along the minus strand of NC_064825.1, from coordinate 106,159,905 downwards.
CATAATAGATACAGTGAGAATTGGATTTGGGTCAATTTGGGGTGGGAAGTATTGCTACTTAAGAGCAATACAAGAGCTTATTTAAGTCTATGAAATAAAACTTCCTTCATACTTTATTCCATTGAGAGGCTGTAGAGGAAGAGTATTCTGGGTAAAGTGAGAGCTATCTGGGAAAATAAATAAGTAAACCAAATCAGAGAGTGCCAAAGAGATTTGTTTAATTAGAAATTTAACTGTGTCAGGTGGAAGAGATCCCAGGGGATGGAGATAACTTTTTTTTTTTTTAAAGAGCACTCCATGTTAAAAATGAACAGTGTTTTAGATTAGACACCTATGGTGAAAGAAGTTGTTTCAGCCAAAGTAATTTAAATACATAAATATGTAAACCCTCTTCAGTGAGGAAGAAACAAGGTTATCACAAAAAAACCAAAATCCAAACCCACTGCAGTTAAGGAGATTACTACTCAGAGGGACACTTCAGGACAGAGCAGAATTGCCCCCCCAAGTTTCCAAGGCTATAAATCTTTAAGGAAGCCGACTGCACAAACTTTCTCACACAGAGCAGATGGTGGGTTCTAACTGCAGACCTTTTGGATAGCAGCTGAGCACTTTAACCACTGTGCCACCAGGCCTTCTATTACCCCCCCAAAAGAAAGGTAAGTATGAAATATTTTCCATTAATTTTCAACTTCAGTTCATATTGTTAATGTTTAATATGGAGTAGCAAAAGTATTAAAGCACCTTATTTATACTTCTTACTCTATTAAATAAATTTACCTTAACCTGATTTTAAATAGTGATATTAACAACTTTAAAACACTGAAAATTTGAAAATTTGCTGTTTTTGTAAAAATACTAAATAATAATTATAGGAAAACTTCATTTCCAGCAAAGACTTTGTAGCAAATAAGATTATATTTATGCATTTTAGTTCTGATATTTTGATAAGACATTTAAAGTAAAACAATCCATGAAATAAATCTACAACCATTGAGGAATCCAAGAATTTTTTTTTAAAGAAAATGATATTTTATGTTAAAGAATTCATAAAATAATATAAAGTTTTAAGTTCGTACTGATTTCCAAGTTAGTTTTAGGGTTCATGCTCTAATTTATGTCAAAAACACAAACACAGCTGAGGTTCAGGTAGGGTGGGGGTGCTGACAATGACTAATATTTAACCGAATAGGAATCTTGTTGCCCAAAGCCAGATTTATTGCCTCCAAAAAAAAAAAAAAAAAAAATTTTTTTTTAGTTTTTAAGTGGCTTCTGACTCATAGCCACCCTATAGGATAGAGTAGAACTGCCTCACAGGATTTCCAAGGCTGTAAATCTTTACAGAAACAGACTGTCACATCTGCCTCCCACAGAGTGGCTGGTGTGCTTGAACCAAGGACATTTTGATTAGCAGCAGAGCACTTAACCACTGCACAACCAGAACACTTTCAATATTGTTATGCATTCCTTAATCATTTGGATTTTTCCAGGGAATGGATGCTTAGATTTCAAATAAAAACATGAGAATATTAAGTTTTATTTCCCTTTAAATAATAAGAACTTAAATATTTTCAAGCAAGAACAGTAACATAGATAGTTTTGGGAGAACACACAGGGTAAATCTCTGCTCTTTCTACCCTGTTATCTTGAGAAAAACCCAGACAAATCTTACATAATGTTATACATGGATAATTTCATCACCAAAAAGTTGGGTTTGTACAATTAAAAATGTTTCTTTTAGCACTCACAAGTCATTTTATTTAATTAACAAGAAATAAATTATTTTTTATTAAATGCCATCATTTGTAAAAAAAAAAAAAAAAATACATAAGGGTTTGGTTCTTTTGTCCCCTTTTGAATCTTAATTCTTCTTCCCCTCTTAAGAGTGATACTTTCATTTTAATAATGTCCATTCCTTTATTTTAGTTCAGAATCTAACCCTGAGTACCACGTTAGGCATACACCCATTTTCTGGGATCTATAATAGCCCCATACTGAAACCCTGGCGGCGTAGTGGTTAAATGCTACGGCTGCTAACCAAGAGGTCAGCAGTTCAAATTTGCCAGGCACTCCTTGGAAACTCTATTGGACAGTTCTAGTCTGTCCTATAGGGTCGCTATGAGTCGGAATCGATTCATGGCAATGGGTTTTGGTTTTTTATACTGATTTCAAGTAGGAAAATGGTCACAGCCTTTACATCTCAGATCATTTAGTATCAGTAAAAGAAAATGCACACAAATGGTATTATCCTAATTGCAATTCTGAGTGCTGAACAGTGATGGGTACTACAGGCGTTGTATGTCCACAAAGCAGAGATAATGATATAAACTCAAATATTGGCAGAGAACTCATGGATAATTGCACCTTTTGAGTTGAACACTTTTGGAGTTTGTAAAGTTTTGATAATTGTTTTTAAGATCTCACTTCATTCCCACAATAATCCAGTGATACAAAAGCAAAATAGAGAGTATTGTTCATGTTGTATAGCATACTGAGTAAAATATTAGTTTTAATAACAATCAAAATAAATGGATGATAATAAGCACCTGTTGACAACAATAACAATAATAGAGAATAATAATAGGCTATTATAAATGCCAGGACTTCTTCCAGATTTTTTACTTAAATGATTTAATTCACTTAACAACACTAAATGGTGATATAGTTGCCAGTCATTTTACAGTGGAGCAGAATGTGACACAGAAAGATTAATAAGCATACATGAGGTCATCATACAGCTAGATGTTGGAACTATAATTCAATTTCAGTCTATCCGGAAAATATTATTCTATAACAACGGCACAGAGCCCTGGTGACAGAGTCCTTAAACACTTGGCTGATAATCAAAAGGTCAAGGGTTTAAACTCTCCAGCTGCTCAATGGAATAAAGACATGGCAATTGGCTTCCCTAAAGATTTACAGCCTTGAAAACCCTATGGGGCAGCTCTACTCTGCACTATACTGTAGCTACGAGTTGGAATTGTCTCCTTAGCAATATTTATTTTATTTTGTTTTAACCGTGGCATACCATACCTCTTCTCTACTTGGTGGGCAAGGTAGAAACCCATTAGGATGGAGAGAAGAAAAGCAGCATGAGACAAGAGGAACTTTGCTCTTGCAAAATTTAAGGAGGCACTTACTTTCAGAATTGTGCAAATGCAAGGAGGGCCCTGAGCCTTCTTAAATTTTGCACCTCAGGAGCTTCCCTAACTGGTTCCTGTCCTGACCATGATGAAAGTGAATGGTGGGAAAAAGAGTCCCAACAACGGAACTCTAAATTACTTTATCAAATACATAACTAGGCAATATGTTAAATTCTAGGGCTATAGGCTTAAAGAACATATTATCATAGAACCATAACTAAAAAGTAATCAACTTAAAATTGGTAAATAGACAATATGTTTGGCCAATATTATCTCATTTAATTCTCACAAAGAAGTAAACCTTTGAAACTTTAAAAAATTGTTTAATATCACAATCGAGTCAAACTCAAGTCCATTAAAAAAAATACTTACTTGCAGTCACAAAACTTATGTGCAATTGGTCGAATTATCCATGTTTAGTGAGTCTGAACATCTTTAAATCTAAAGAATAGTGAGTTTAGAAACAGTTACCTAAATTTGTCTGAGAAACAACAAAAAATCATGTTGGGTACACAGAGCACCCAATGGCTATAACAGCCAACATCATTCCTCCTACTGTCCCACATATAAACATTGATAACAAATACCCTCCATGCTACCCCTGTTTTCACAGGGCGAACAATTTTATTATTGGTATCTGAATCAATGTTCCCAGGACAATTTCCCTGAATAAAATCCTCTTGTCTTGCCCACTTAATATCCTTCCAAAAGATATTTGTTTTATTCCCTACGCAAAATGTAATACTCTCACAATTTTCTTTCTAAACTATCTAATGTGAACTGTATTATAGGAACCTATACGCTTAAAGGCGATCTGGTGGCACAGTAGTTAAGTGCTCAGCTGCTACCCAAAACGTTGGTAGTTCAAGTCTACCACTGGCTCCTTGGAAACTCTATGTGATAATTCTACTAGTCCCTATAGGGTACCAGAGAGTCGGAATCGACTCAATGATGCTGGTATGGGTATATGCTTAAAATCATCAAGGGATGCGAGAAGGAAATGTTGAAAGAGGCCGTTGAAAATGTGTGTTAGAAGAGAGTTTATGATAAAATGTTTGAGAAGCTTGATTCAGAAAATACATAGAGAACTATAATAGAATTGTCAAGAAGTGTAATTGATTTAAAATGAGATTAGATGGCAAAGCTGGGTGTCCATCTCCAGCAGTTGCCAATTGCTCCAGTGCCTGTGCTGAGTCAGGTATAGCTTGATCTGTCCTGGGCTGTGTTTCAAAAGTATAAGAAAATGATCTTAAAATCACTGTGTATTGTGACTTAACAGGAGGATGTGGGACATACAAAACTAGTGTCATTCTTAATGTGCAAACCATTGCAGTGATCATAAAATCCAACCCGGACACCTCAATACAATTTAGAGAAGAGAAAAAGAGATACAGGAAAGTTAAGGAAATGCACATGTAAATTTACCTTTTCCACAGATGAATCATCAAGAAAAATCATCACAAGATAATCTAACTGAAATCATTGAATTTGTTCTCTTGGGCTTTGCTGACATGCCCCATCTCCAGTGGTTCCTTTTTGGATTGTTTTTAAATCATCTATATCGTTATCCTGTTGAGCAATGGCACCATATTTCTAATAACAAAAATGGATCCTGCTCTCCAGAGCCCTATGTATTTTTTCCTAGCAAATTTTTCCTTCTTGGAAATCTGCTATGTATCAACTACTCTCCCCAGAATGCTGATTAATATTGGGACCCAGAAAAGAACAATTTCCTTCGTTGCCTGTGCTACGCAGATGTGCTTTTTCCTTCTGTTCGGAGGCACAGAATGCTTGCTCCTGGCAGTGATGGCCTGTGACCGCTATGTGGCCATTTGTAACCCTCTGCACTATCCTCTAGTCGTGAACCACAGGGTCTGCATTCAGTTGGTGACTGGCTCCTGGACCATTGGAATCCCAGTTCAGGTAGGGCATACATATCAGATTTTCTCTCTGCCTTTTTGTGGATCTAAACAAATTAACCACTTTTTTGTGATATCCCCCCAATACTCAAGCTGGCTTGTGGGAACACTTTTGTTAATGAGAAGTTAGTGTACACAGTTGCTGTGTTATTTGTCATGGTTCCATTTCTGTTGATACTTGGCTCCTACAGTAAAATCATCTCCATCATCCTGAAGTTGCCATCAGCCACAAGTCAAGCCAAAGCCTTCTCTACCTGCTCGTCTCATCTAATGGTTGTGGTGTTATTCTATGGATCAGCCATTATTGCCTACTTAAGACCTAACACTAGACACTCAGAGGGAACTGACAAAATGCTTTCTCTTTTCTACACTATCCTAACTCCTATGTTTAATCCCATGATATACAGTCTAAGGAACAAGGATGTCATAATGGCACTGAGAAAATTACTTTGTAAATAACTCACTCTATTAAAGAATCAGTTTAATGTATAGAAATTGCTTTTTTACATATTTTTAATTAAATTTCAACAGATGTATACTTTTAACCATAGCTTGTGATATGGATTGAATTTTGTCCCCCCAAAATTTGTGAACTCAACTAGGCTATGATTTTCAGTATTGCAGTGCCAGTCCACCATTTTGTTTTATGAGTCTGAGACCTCTAGAAGGCAAGTGGTTTGGTTTGGTGATTTCCCTATGTGCTGTAAATCCTGCCTTATGATGTTAATGAGGCAGGATTAGAGACAGTTATGTTAATGAGGCAGGAGTCAGTCTACAACACTAGGTTGTATCTTATGTCAATCTCTTTTGAGATAAAAGAGAGAAACTAGCATAGAGACAGGGAGACCTCCTATCACCAAGAATGAAGAACCAGGAGGCAAGAGTGTTCTTTAGACCCGGGGTCCCTGCTTCAAGAATCTTCTAGACCAGGGGAAAATTGATGACAAGGACCTTACGATGGAGGCAACAGAGAGAGAAAGCTTCTCCTGGAGCTGTCTCTCTGAATTTGGAATTCTAGCCTCCTTGTCTGTAAGAGAATAGATTTCTTTTTGTTAAGCTATTTTTTATACACTTGGGGTATTTCTGTTATAACCCAAACCCAGTGCCGTTATAAAGCAGCACTAAATTACTAAGACACCTTGTCTTCCCAATCATTTCCAAGTTAATAATCTCTTATAAAAAATCTCTACTCAAATTATGTAAGTAATATATGTATGAAATCCATTAAAAAAAATAGCAAATCATTATATTAGTAATTCTATGATTTCATTGTGCAATGTCATCCCTCAATAAAAATTTTTGCTTGGGCTGATTTAATTTAGTCAGTTGTAATATATAATCTATTACCTAGGGTAAAACATTATTCATTTCCACGAGTGCCCATACAGTTGTGATACCCATTTTAAAAACCAAGTTTTGCAATATGCATTAATTAAAACTATGCACTGTTCCTTAGGTACTCATGGGGAATTTGTTACAGGGCCCCCACAAATACCAAAATCTGTGGATACTCAATTTCCTTATATAATATGGCACAATACTTGCATAGAACCTACTCACAAACTTCCATATACTTTAAATCACCTCTAGATTACCTATAATACCTAATACAATGCAAATGCTGTGTAAATATTTGTTATGCAGTCTTGTTTTGGGAATAGTGACAAGACATGAGGTGAAAAATGAACTAACAATGAGGGCTGAAGAGAGAGACTGAAGGTCTGTGACATAGCGGAAGGCTACAGCTGGGTATGCCTACACATCATTTCATTTGCATGGATTCAGTGTAGTGCTTGGTACAATAACAATAATAATATAATCTTTATGATAAACCTGGAAAAGCCTCTGTGGAGAAGTAACATTTGAAGTGAGTCCTAAATAATTAGGAGTAACTATGTAAAGAACACTAGGCAGATAAGCATGGAAATAAAGGTAGCGGCCTGATTATATAGCAGTCTTCCATTCCTGGTAAGAAATTTGAATTATTCCAAGTACAGTGGGAATCCATGAAAGTGCTTTAGATTTTCTGTAGAGAACACTTTGACTGTTAGAATCTACCAACCACTCCTTGGAAACCCTATGGGACAGTTCTACTCTCTCCTATAGGGTCACCATGAGGTGGAACTGACTCAAAGGCAAGCGGTTTGATTTTTTTGGTTGTTGCTGTTTTTTTTTTTTAATGGAAAAAAAAATTAAAAATGCAAATGTCTTAGAAAAGCACTGTAGAGGTTGGTGTGTGCTGTAATGTTAATGAATCTTTCAAGTGTTTAAATCACTTAAGGCTGTAAGCCAATCCTTGAACAAGAATCAAATGAGATGGGAACCATATTAAATAGCAATTGCTGCATTCTATGATGGTATTTGATTGTACATATATATATACACACATATGTCACTTGGTATCCAAGGGGGATTGTTTTCATTATGTCCGCTGATACCAAAATCTGAAGATGCTCAAGTCCGTTTTATAAAATGATGTAATATTTGCATATAATAAATGCACATCTTCCCATATACTTTAAGCCATTTCTAGATTACCTATAATCCTTAATACAATGTAAATTCAGGCAAATAGTTGCTATACAGTACTGTATTATTTAGGAAATAATGTCAGGACAAGAGTCAAACAATGCTCAGAGTGCTGGAGAAAGAGACTGAGGACCTGTGAAATTCTGACAGGCTATGTCAGGGAAAGCCTACACATCAGTTTATTTGCATGAATTTAGCATGGTGCTCAGAGCTTGCTGAATCCAAATTTTGCTATTGGGAACTTTCTTTTTTTTTTGTTCCACTTTTCCAAATGTGTTTAATCTCAGATGGTTAATTTTGTGGATGGGGGACTCACAGATACACAGGGCCAACTGCGTATACATACACACACACACACGCATACACACACACATACACACACATACACATACACACACTCACACACACGCACACAACGCACACGCGCACACACACACAACACACACACATGCACGCACACATACACACACACACATACACACACACTCATACACACACATGCGCATACACACGCGTACACATACCCACACACATACAAACACTCAAACACACACTCACATACACACACACATATACACACACATACACATACACACACGCGCACATACACACACATTCACACATAGACACACACATACACCTACACCTACACATACACACACACACACCCCCCACATACACACAGACACATACACAGACACACACAGACACATACGCATACACATACACACATATAGATATGCATATATATAGTTTATATTATTCATGATAATTATACATGATATTTTTTATACATGTATGTATACATATGTGTATATATCTATATATGTATGTATGCATGTACCTTGGTAGTACAGTGGTTAAAGGACTCCGCAGATAACAAAAAATGGTCAACAGTTCAAAACCACCAGCCATTCTGCAGGAGAATGATGTGGGAATCTGCAAAGATTTACAGCCTTAGTAACCCTATGGGGAAGTTCTACTTTGTTCCATAGGTTGTCTAGGAGTTGGAATTGACTCAATGGCTGTGTGTTTGGCTTTGGTATATATACACACACACATAAACTCTGTGAAGAATGGGAATTCCAGAGCACAAAGCTGTGCTCATGAGAAACCTGTTTAGAGACCACGATGCTGTCGTTCAAAGAGAACAAGGGGATACTGGGCGATTTAAAGTCAGGAAGGGTGTGCATCAGGGTTATATTATTTCACCATACTTATTCAATCTGTATACTGAGCAAATAATCCAAAAAACTGTACTACATGAAGAAGAATGGGGCATCAGGTTTGAAGAAAAGGTCATAAACAACCCACATTATGCAGGTGGCACAACCTTGCTTGCTGAAAGTGAAGAGGACTTGAAGCAATTACTGAAGAAGATCAAAGACTATAACCTTCAGTGTGGATTGCACATCAACATAAAGAAAACAAAAATCCTCACAACGGGACCAATAAGCACCATCATGATAAACAGAGAGAAGACTGAAGTTGTCAAGGATTTCATTTTACTTGGATTCACTATCAAAACTCATGGAAGCAGCAGTCAAGAAATCAAATGCAATATTGCATCAGGCAAAACTGCTGCAAAGGACCTCTTTAAGATGATGAGAAACAATGATGACACTTTAAGGAACCAATATCTATATTTTTTTTATACATGTGTATATATAAAGTGTTAAGACTCTCACATTATTTTATAGAAAAAAAAACAGAGACACAAAGAGTTTGCATAATTTTTCCTACTTCACACACAGACTACTATTTTAACTCACTACCCATGTTCTGGAAACCCTGCTGCTAACCAAAATGTTGGCAGTTTGAATCCACGAGGAGCTACTTGGAAACTCTATGGGGCAGTTCTACTCTGTCCTATAGGGTCGCTATGAGCCAGGGTCGACTTGATGGGAACAGGTTTTTTTTTTTTTGTACCCATGTTTAGAACCCCTGCTAGAGCAGTGTTTAAGAGCTGCGGGTACTAACCAAAAACAGGGCAGTTTGAATCCACCAGCTGCTCCTTGGCAACAGGTTTGGTTTTTAGGTTTTTACCCATAATCTGTTTATAGACTTGGGTTTGAGATAGTCCTTCACCACTTAAGTTTTTGTTTGACTTGGGAAATTATTTCATCCTTCAATGTCACTTTTTATATTTGAAAAAAAAAAATATGATCCTTGCAGTGTTTTTGTGAGAATTAATATGTTGTAAAGAGCACACCTAACATGGATTTAGTTTATCACCTGATATTGTAACAGTCTGAATTATGACCACATTTGTAATTAAGGAATTTCCTTAACATATTTCCTTATCTACAATGTTAGAAACAAAGATATCATGGAGAAAAATAGAAAATTAATTAATCATCACCAAACTGGGTTCACACTCAATATAATCCAAATAAGTTTTTGTTTATTTATGCCCTATTTCCAAACAGTTTTCGTAGATATATTGTTCACTCTTTTTGGAGTGTTATCTAAGTCATTTGCTGGTGTTAGCTAACATCAGGTCAGGGTCTGACTCATGGCAAATTCATGTGTTACAGAATAGAGCTGTGCTCCATAAGGTTTTATTAAAGATTGCTTAGTCTATGATTTTCAATCTTTTGCATGCTTTACAACCATCCCTGGGGTGATATAAAAACATTGAATTCTGATTCACTTGCTCTCAGGTGGTGTCAGAAAAAACTTTCCTTGGAGACTGTATCAATCAGGATGGAGAAGTAGAGATCAATATTTAGGGACTCAATACTTATATTATTGTTTGACTCTAAGTTGTTGCTTAATAAAAGAACTGCAAACACATATCGTAACTACCTTTACTGTATCCTCACAACCAATTCTTTTGATTCAGGAATTGTATAAAGCACAATTTTCTATTTCGCCTTAACAACCTTAATAAAATTTATTTTATTTCAAATAATGGAAAAGTTGAGGTTTGCATTATTGAAAATATTATCAGATTCTTAAGGAGGAAAATGTTAAAAATATTAGTACCTCTTTAATGCATCGTCATTTTTTTGAGGATAAATGTAAGATAGTTCAATTAAGTGTTGAAAATAATACTGTATGTCAAGAAACAGTTCAGTTTACTTCAAGTGTTATATCCAAAATGATTTTCCAAGAGGTAATCAGAGAGGATTTCCGGTCCTGAACAGAGAATCAAGCCTGCAACTATAGGAAGCTACATGAAACCCGATCAGAAGAGACACCAAATGATCAACTCCACGCCACAGCCAAATCAAATTTTTGAAATCCAAAGACAGGGATTGAATTCTGAAAGCAGCAAGAAAGCAACACAAAACAACATATTGACAAAGACTTTCACCCAGAGCCGACAGAAAGAGACAGTCTTCTCCTAGAACTGACACCCTGAATTTGGACTTCCAGCCTCCCAGACTGAGAGAATAAACTTCTGTTGGTTAAAGCCATCCACTTGTGGTACTTCTGTTATAGAAACACTACATAACTAAGACAGAATCTGGTACCGGGAATTGTTCTAGAGAAACAAAATTATAAAGATGAGTTTTCTAAATGGGTTCCCAAGTCTCGTTAGTCTTAAAGATATTGATGACTCTGCTCCCAGTAGTAAAGAGAGCACTGCTAATCCATGGTGTGAGGTGGCCATACAAATATGGAAAGTATCACCACCAACAGATGAGGTACTGGGGAAAGGTGAGGCTTGGGTGATTTCATGTGTGATAGCTTTCTATAATTTTGTCAGAATGAGAAGTATAAAGAAGCTAGTTGGTTGGTCCTACTTTAGCTAGACAAACTTGTAAAAGAAAGAGATGAGCTCAGGGCTTCAGAGTCAAAGGTAAAGTGCTGCATAAACACCCATAAAGATTCCACTAGTACCTTGAAAGAAAGTCTTATTTCTTGTAGGTGTTGTTGTTGTTAGGTGCTGTTGAGTTGATTCCAACTCATGGCCACCCTCATACCACAGAAGGAAACACTGCCAGGTCCTGCCACACGCTCACAATCATGTTATGCTTGAGCCCATTGTTGCAGCCACTGTGTCAGTCCATCTCATTGAGGCCTGGAAGTGCTGACTCATCTATGCCAAGAAATTTAGATGACAGCTACCTGGTCAACCGACTAGAAGAGATCCATACTTATGCCTATTCCCAAGTAAGGTGATCCAACTGAATTTGGAAATTATTGAACGATATCATGAATATTACTTGCAAGGAAAATTTTGCTGAAGATCATTCAAAAGCAGCTGTGACAATATATAGACAAGGAACTGCCAGAAATTCAAACTGGATACAAAAGAGGATGTGGAACCAGGGATATCATTGCTGATGTCAGATAGATCCTGGCTGAAAGCAGAGAATACGAGAAAGATGTCTACCTGTGTTTTATTGACTATGCAAAGGCATTTGATTGTGTGGATTATAACAAATTATGGATAACATTGTAAAGAATGGGAATTCCAGAACACTTAATTGAGTTCATGATGAATCTGTATATAGATCAAGAGGTAGTCATTCGGACAGAACAAGGGAGTATAGTGCGGTTTAAATTCAGGAAAGGTGTGTGTCAGTGTATCCTTCAGCTGTACCTATGCAATTTATATGCTGAACATATAATCCGAGAAACTGGACTATAAGAAGAATAGAGCATCAGGATTTGAGGAAGACTCATTAACAAACTGCATTATGCAGATGACACAGTCTTGCTTGCTGAAAGTGAAGAGGAATTGTAGCACTTACTAATGAAAACCAGAGACCACAGCCTTCAGTGTGGATTACATGTCAACATAAAGAAAACAAGAATTCTCACACCTGGACCAATGAACAACATCATGATAAAAAGAAAAATTGAAGTTGTTCAGGATTTCATTTTACTTGGATCCACAATCAACAGCCATGGAAGCAACAGTGAAGAAATCGAAAAACACATTGCTTCAGGCAAATCTGCCGCAAAAGACCTTTATAAAGTGTTGAAAAGCAAAGATGTCACCTTGAAGACTAAGGTGCGCCTGAGCCAGCCATGGTGTTTTCAATCGACTCATATGCATGTGAAAGCTGGGGGATGAATACAGAAGACTGAATAAAAATTGATTCCTTTCAATTGTGATGTTGGCAAAGAATATTGAATATATGATAAACTGCCAAAGGTACAAGCAAATCTGCCTTGGAAGATGTACAACGGGAATACTCCTTACAGAAAAGGACTTTGGACTTGTTATCAGGAGAGATCAGTCCATGGAGAAGGACATCATGCTTGGTAGGGTACAGGGTCAATGAAGGAGAGGAAGATGCTCAATGAGATGGATTGACACAGTGGCTGCAACAATGGGTTCAAGGGTACCAAGGAGTGTGAGGATGGCACAGGACGTGGCAGTGTTTCTTTCTGTTGTACACAGGGTTGGTATGAGTTGAAACCAACTCCTTGGCCTCTAACAACAACAGCAACAGAGAATCTTTGCAAGTGTTAATTAAGGGAGTACTCCAAATGGAAAGGCAAGAGCATTAAATAAATACTTGTATCTAAACACAGAACAAAATAGCTAAATTAATAACATATGAGACAGAGATTTCCAAAAATGCAACAACATGGACAATTATGAGGGTGAAGCATACGGCATTTTCAAGGAATAAATTCAATAATTAAATGCCACAAACAATACAACATGCATTTTATAAGAAATAAGCACAAAGAAAATTTATCAAAAATAGGTTGAATATTCATGTTAATGGAGACACACCAACATCAAAGAGGGAGGGACGAGCATATCAGAAATAGGTTTGTTTTGTTAAGTATATATGTTAACAGTTGTTCATTGTTGCAATTATAAGTTGTGTAATGTAATATATATGGTAACCACTAAGAAATAGTCAAGGAAAAACTTTCATAAGAGAAGAAGGAAGAATGCAAAGAAGCTCATCACAAGAAAGCAACCATGTATAAACAAAAACAGAAAAATCAGAATATACAATCCAAGAAGACACAAAACACTCAAAAACTAAGAGCAAAATGAGGGAGGTAGACACTTTCTTTTCAGTAATAAATGTAAATGGTTTAAAAACCACATGCAAAAAGAAAAGAGCAGCAGAATAGATTAAAAAAAAATGATCCATCCTTCTGCAGTCTACACAAAACACACCTTAGTCACAGGCCACAAACAGACTGAAAATAAAAGCACGGAGAAAAATATTCCATGGAATCAACAAAAAATTAACAGTAGGTTTGGCCATACTAACATCAGGTAAAATAGACTTTAAATCAAAATCTATTATAAGAGATAAAGAAGGACATTACATGATAATAAGAGGGTCAATTAGCACATACATATAACAACTCTAAATATATACGGACCTAACCACAATGCACCAAAGTACATGCAACAAATACTGACTAATAGGAAACAGAAACAGTCAACTTCACAATACTGGTAGGGGACTTCAACACACCACTTTCAATTACAGACAGAATATCTAAAAAGAAGATCACTAAGGTGATTGAGAAATTAAGTAAAGCCATAAACCAATTGGACCTAACAGATCATACAGAATACTCCACTCAGCATCAGAACAATACCCATTCCTCTCCATCATACATGAATCATTTTCCAGAAGAGACCGTATGCTAGGATAAAATAAGTCTCAGAAATTTAAAAAAGACTGAAATCATACAAAGCATATTCTCTGTCCATAATGGTATGAAGCTACAAATCAACAACAGAAAAAGCAGTGAAGTAAAATCAAGCAAACAAACAAAAAAACACGGAAATAAGATGCTAATAAAAATTGAGTCATAGAAGAAATCATAAGGGAATTTACAAAACTCCTAGAATCAAATGAAAATGGAAACACAACATGTAAACCTTTGCTACACAACAAAAGTACTCAGAAATTCATAGCAATACACCTATATATATATAAAAAAAAAAGATCCAAAATCATTAACTTTAACAGACAACTGAAACAAATAGAAAAGGAAGAGCAAAAGAAGCCAAAAGTTACCAGAAAAAAAGGAATAATAAAGATCAGGGGCAGAAATAAACTAAATAGAAAAACAATAGAAAGAATCAACAAAACCAGAAGTTGGTTCTTTGAAAGGATCAGTAAAATACACAGACCACTGGCTTGATTGATAAAGGGAAAAAACAAAACAAAAGAGGCAAATGACCAAATTAAGAAATGAAATTGATGACATGAATCCTACCCAACAGAGGTAAAGAAGGTCATAACTGATTACTAAAAAATATTGTATTCCAATAAATTTGAAAACCTGAATGAAATGGACAAATTCCTAGAAACATACTACCTACCCAAACTAACACAAACGGAGATAGAAAATTTACACAGATCCATTACAAAAGAAGAAGTTGAAGATATTATCGGGAAAGCTGCCAACAGAAAAAAGCCCAGTACCAAATGGCTACAGTGGATAATTGTATCAGATTGACTCCAATCCTGCTCGATTTGTTTACACAGAAGAGAAAGAAATACCAGCAATCCTATGTATGAAGCCAGCCTAACCATGATACCTAAACCAGGCAAAGATTTCACAAAATAAGAAAATTGCAGACGAATATCCATTAGAAACATAGATGAAAAGATTTTCAACTAAATTCTAGCCAACAGACCTCAGCCATAGATCAAAAAAATTACTTACCACGGTTAAGTGGATTCATACCTGGATTATAAGGGTGATTCAAACTTAGAAAATCAATCTAATACACTACATAAATAAAACAAAGAACCATATGATGCTATCAATTGATGCAGAAAATGCATTCAATAAAATTCAACATCCTCTCCTGTTAATAACTCTCGTTAAAATAGGTATAAAAGGGAAATTTCCCAACCTAATTAAGAGTATATATGCAAACCAATAGCCAACATTATACTCAATAGAGAAAAGCAGAAAGCCTTCACTTTGAGAACAGGAATGAGACAAAGATGTCCATTGTCACCACTTTTATTCAGCATCTGACTCAAAGTCCTAGCCATTGCAATAAGAAGAGAAAGAGAAATAAAAGGTAAACAAGTCGGAAAGGAAGATGTAAAACTGTATTTGCAGATGACGTGATCCTATACATGGAAAACCCTAGAAACTCCACAAGAAAACTACTAGAACTAATGGAAGAATTTAGCAACTTTGCAGGGTATAAGAGCAACACAAAAAAATCAGTTGTGTTCCTCTACACTAACAAAGACTGCTCCAAAAAAGAAATCAAGCACGATACCATTTATGACAGCCTCTAAATTGACAAAATACCTAGAAATTAACCTAACCAGGCACATAAAAGACTTCTAAAATGAAAATTATAAAACACTACAAGAGACTAAAAGAAACTTAGATAAATGAAAATACGTCTAGTGCTCATGGATTGTTATACTTAGCATAGTGAAAATGTCTATTCAATCAAAGCGATCTTCAGATAAAATGCAAACCCAATAACACAAACGACATTCTTTACTGAAATGGAAAGCTAGTGATCAACATCATATGCAATGGAAAGAAATCCCTGATAGACAAAGCAATCGTAGAAAAAGAACAAAGCAGGAGACCTTACACTCTTCAATATTAAAACATACTATGCAGCCACTGTAATCAAAACAGCCTAGTATGTGTTCAATGATATTCAAATAGAGTAACAAACATAAAAAAATACATGACTAGAAGAAGAAAAAAGAGATAAAGAGGACCTCATAAAAATTAGAAACATGATCATCAAAAGACTTTATTAAAAGAGTAAATAGACAGCTGATAGATGGCAAAAAAATATTGTGAAAGGACTTATCCAATAAGGGTATAATCTCTAAAATCTGTGAAAAATTGCAACAAGTCACCAACAAAAAGACAAACCATTCACAAAATAGGCAAAAGAAATGACCAGAAGGCTTACCAGAGTTCATCCAAGCAGCCAAAAAGCATATTAGAATATATTCACAATCTTTGGACATTAGAGATATACAACTCATTACTACAGTGAGATACCATCTTACCCCAGCTAAAATGGCATTGATAAAATGAATAAATAAATAAATACAACAACAACAAAACAGATAACAACAAAAGGGAAAATCATGGGGAAAATGGAATCCATATCTATTGCTGGTGGGACTGCAAAATGGTACACCACTATGAAAAATGGTGTGGCACTTGCTTAAAAAAAAACTAGAAATAGAGCTAACCCATGATTCAGGATTCTATGGGGAAAATATTAAATGATGCAGGAAGCATCAAAACAAGGTGGAAGGAATGCACAGAGTCACCATTTCGGGAGGTAGTATATGCTCAGAAATCTATGGTCTTGAAGGAAGAAGTCCAAGCTGCACTGTAGGTATTAGGCACTGGTGATAAACAAAGCTCCAGGAATTGACGGAACAACAATTGAGATATTTCCTCAAATGGATACAATCCTGAAAGTGCTCAATCGTCTATGTGAGAAAATTCAGAAGATAGCTGCCTGACCAACCTACAGGAAGAAATCCATATTTAAGCCTATTCCCAAGACAGTTGATTCAACCTAATGTGGAAATTATCTAACAATATCATTAATATAAATTAATTAAACATAAGTTAAAATAAATTTTTTTGACTATGCAAAGGCATTTGACTATGTGGATCATAACAATTTATGGGCAACATTACAAAGAATGGGAATTCCAGAACACTTAATTGTGCTCATGAGAAAGCTTTACATACATAGATCAAGAGCCAGTTGTTCAGACAGAACAAGGGGATACTGATTGTGTTAAAGTCAGGAAAGGTGTGCTTCAGGGTTGTATCTTTTCACCATACCTATTCAAGTTGTATGCTGAGCAAATAATCTGAGCAGTTGAAGTATATGAAGAAGAACAGGGCACCAGGATTGAAGGAAGACTCATTAACAACCTGCGTTGTTCAAATGACACAGCCTTGCTTGCTGAAAGTGAAGAGGAATTGAAGCACTTACTATGAAAATCAGAGACCAGAGCCTTCAGTATGGATTACATGTCAGAATAAAGAAAACAAGAATTCTCACAACTGGACCAATGAGCAACATCATGATAAACAGAGAAAAATTGAAGTTGTTAAGGATTTCATTTTACTTGGGTCCACAGTCAACAGCCATGGAAGCAACAGTGAAGAAATCAGAGGATGTGTTGCATTGGGTAAATATGCTGCAAAAGACCTCTTTAAAGAGTTAAAAAGCAAAATGGCACCTTGAAGACTAAGGTGCATCTGACCCAAGTCATGGTGTTTTCAATAGCATCATATGCATGCAAAAGCTGGTCAATGAATAAGAAAGACCGAAGAAAAATCGACCCCTTTGAATTGTGGCATTGGTGAAGAAAATTGAACATATCATAGACTGCCAAAAGAATGAATAAATCTATCTTGGAAGAAGGGCAACCAGAATGCTCCTTAGAAGCATGGATAGCGAGACTGTGTCTTACATACTATGGACATGTTATCAGGAGGGATCAGTCTCTGGAGAAGGACATCATGCTTGGCAAAGTACATGGACAGCGGAAAAGAGGAAGACCCTCAACGAGGTGGATTCACAGGGTGGCTGCAAGAATGAGCTCAAGCATAACAACGATTGTAAGGATGGCGCAGGACCAGGCAGTGTTTTGTTCTGTTGTACATAGAGTCACTATGAGTCGGAACCCATTCAACAGCACCTAACAACAATATCATTAATGCCACATGCAAGTAAAATTTTGCTAACGATCACACAAAAGCTGTCCTAGCAGTACCCAACAGACACTGCCAGAAAATCAAGCTGGTATCAGAAGAGGATATGGAAAAAGAGATATCATGTCTGATATTGGAAACTCTGGTGGCGTAGTTGTTAAGTGCTACAGCTGTTAACCAAGAGGTCAGCAGTTCAAATCCTCCAAGTGCTCCTTGGAAACTCTAAGGTGCAGTTCTACTCTGTCCTATAGGGTCACTATGAGTCGGAATCTACTCAATGGCAGTGGGTTTTGTCTGATATCAAATGGATCCTAGCTGAAAGCAGAGAATACCAGAGAGATGTTTACCTGTGTTTTATTGACTATACGTGGACATTCGACTGTGTGACTCATACCAAATTATGGATAACATTGCGAACGATGGGAATTCCAGAATTCTTAATTGTGCTCATGAGGAAACTGTATATAAAGCAAGATGTGGTCCTTCGAATGGAACAAGGGGTACTGTGTGGTTTAAAATCAGGAAAGGTGTGTGTCATGGTTGTATCATTTCACCATACTTATTCAGTCTGTATGCTGAGCAAATTATCCAACAAGCTGGACTATATCAAGAAGAACTCAGCAGCAGGGTTGGAGGAAGACTCATTAACAACCTGCTTTATGCAGATTAAAAAACCATGTTTGCTGAAAATTACAAGGACTTGAAGCACTTACTGATGAAAACCACAGCCTTACATCTTAACATAAAAAAAAAAAGAACAAAAATACTCACAATTGGACCAATAAACAATGTCATGATAAACTGAGAAGAGATTGAAGCTGTTAAGGATCTCATTCTACTTGGATCCACAATCAACACCCATGGAAGCAGCAGTCAAGAAATCAAGACTCATTGCATTGGGCAAATCTGCTGAAAAAGACCTCTTTTAAGTGTTAAAAAGCAAAGAAGTCACCTTGAAGACTGTAGTGCACCTGACTCAAGCCATGGTGTTTTCAACTGATTTATATGCATGTGAAAGCTGGATGATGAATAAGGAAGATGGAAGAAGAATTGACACTTTTGAGTTGTGGTATTGGCGAACAATATTGAGTATACTGTGAACTGGCAAAAGAATAAACAAATCTGTCTTGGAAGAAGTGCAACCAGAACATTCCTTAGAAGCAAGGATGGGCAGACAACATCTCACATACTTTGGACACGTTATCAGGAGGGATCAGTTCCTGGAGAAGGAAATCATACTTGGTAAAAGAGAAGATCAGCAAAAAAGAAGACCCTCAAGTGAGAAAGATTATCATAGTGGCTGTAACAGTGGGCTCAAACATAACAAAGACCATGAGGATGGTGCAGGGCCAGGCAGTGTTTCTTTCTGTTTTATGTAGGGTCTCTATGAGTAGGAATCCCGTTGATAGCACATAACAACATCACTGAACAATTTTTGTGGAAATTGTCAAATGGGAAGCTAACTTTCTGTGTAAACTTTCACCCAAAACTCAATAAAATACTATTTTTAAAAATATATGTTGGAAATTAATTTAAAAAAAAATTAAAGACCCATGTAAATCCCAAGCAGTTGATTCACGAAACATCACCAGCACTGTAGAAGTCAGTTACCAACCTGTTCCTGATCACACTGCCCTCCCATCAAAGCAATAACCACAAATTTGACTTTTATTATAATTATGCTCTTGCTTTTCTATATACTTTCACTACATAAGTATGCTTAGCAAATACAAGTCAATATTCCCTCTTTGCAAATTTTACCTAAAGTCATTCAGTGTGTATTCTGTGCATTTTAATTTCATCAGTAAACATTGGATTTTTAAAACTCATTCTTGTGGTTTCACGCATTTCCAGTGTGTTTTGTTCTGTTCCTGTTTATTATTCTGCTGTATAAATATTCAGTCTTTAAAATGCATTTTACTATGGTGGACATTTGGAATGTTTTTGTTTTTGGACATGCAAACTTTTTCATTGCACATAAGAATTCATTAGAGTGGGGGTTATACCTAAAAGCATCAGGCATTTATTTAGCTCTCAAATAATTTTTCAGAGGGGGTGTATCAATTTATACTTGTAATAGCAACATTTGAAAATACCAATGTGATGTTCCACTTTGTGACCAGCACTCAATATTATCATCCTTTATGATTTTTACCCATTAGCTTGATGTAGAATATGTCACTGCAGTTTCAATTTGAATGTTAATTAATATGTTCTTGGATGTTCTTTTTTGTAAAGTACTTTCAGGTATCATTTGATCAATTTTGTTTTGAATGATTTGCCTTTATTCTTATTTATTTGACTTTTTTATATTAGGGATAGAATCTCTTTGACAATTATATATCTTAAAATTATTTTCCCATTCATTGCCTTTACTTTTCACTCCATAAATGTTCTTTGATAAATAGCAATCTAAATTTTAATTAAGCCAAATAAACTAATTTTAAGAAACAAAAATGTTCATGAATGAACAGATATTGTTTCCAACATTTACAACAAAGAAAGGACTTCCATTTCTGGTTAAGTTTCAGTGGCTCACAGAAAGTCAAAGTTCCTGCTTCAGCCACTAGAAGAAACTGGATGCATTTTTAAGGATCTTTAGAGATATAAAATAGTTGTGAAATAAGAAAAGAATGAGGAGAATTTTAAAGTGAAAACTCATTAATCAGAGAAAGACAACCCACTTCATGATTCAAACTTAACTGGCTTACAATCTTTTGCAGTTACAAACAATGCTGCAATATAGATTTATTGGGTAATTTCATATGTGTGCATGTTTTATTGGTTCAAGGACTAAATAACCAGAGCAGCCATTGATGTCAAATTGATTCTGATTCATGGTGACCCCATATGTTACAGAGTAGAACTGCTCTACAGAGTTTTCTTGACCGTGCCCTTAACAGAAGCAATCACCAGTCCTTTCTTCTGCTGTGTTGCAGAATGTGTTCAAACTGCCAACCTTTAGGTTAGTAGCGGAGCGCAAACCCCTTGTACCACCAAAGTCTAGATACAGTGTGATATTAGTCAACGGTATCTAATTTCTCTCCGCAGGACTTGGAGCATTTCGCATTTTAACAATCCTTGTATAAAAAAATGCATGTTCTCCCAAGATATCATATATTCTTTATAAAATATATTCTATGGTGTCTAAAATTTCACTTTTTATGAGATTGGATATCTTTTCATATATTTAAGGGATGATTAAATTGTTATATGTTTGCTCCATTTTTCTATTTATATTTATCTCTTCTCATTGATATTTAAGAATACTTATAGGTGGCAGGGCCAAGATAGCTGACTAGGTAGAACTACCGTGGATCCCTCTTGCAACAAGGACTTGGAAAAACAAGTGAATTGATCACATACATGACAGTCTATGAACCCTGACTATCAAACACAGAACTAAGGAGTTTATCTGAGTGACAGGGGAGTGAAAAGCCACAATCTGAAGCAGTGACTGCTTCTGGAACCAGTGTCCCCTGCCACAGCCTGGAGCCCTCACAGTTCCCTGGTGCCAGAGTGGTAGGGCTGATCACGGCTTACTGGGACAGGGCAAGCATGGGACTCAGCCCTAGCCCCTAACCCCCTGGAGTAACTTTGGCAGAGACTCAGCCAGATCAAGCAGGCTACACACTGACACGGCTGACAGGAAATCGAGAACCCACAGGGAAGCAGTGACTGTTTTAGGAACCTGGAGCCAGCATCCCAGTCAGAAAATCTTGGCGCTGGGCTTTGGACTAAGTGCAGAGGAGCAGATCACGACTTCCTGAGACGGGCAAGCACAGGATGCACCCCTAACCCCCTAAAGTAACCTTGCTTGGAAACCCAGCCAACGCATGCAGGCTGCACACCAACATGGCTGACAGTAGAAGGAGAAATCATGGTGAAGCAGCGACTGGTTCTGGAGCCTGGAGCACAGTGTCCCAGCCAGAAATCCTTGGCACTGGGCTTTGGACAAGGAGTGGAGGAGCTGATCACAGCTTCCGGAGTTGGCACAAGCATAGGGCCAGGCCTGATCCTTGGGGGCAGTCTCGACCCAGCCAGCACACACAGGCTACACACCCCACTGGAATCTCAGATCAAATAGTCTTCACCAAGCAAGATAAGTAACCTTGTCTGTATTGCCCAGCTACTCTCTGTCTACCTGATCCCTCCACTCCCTATCCCAGGTAGTGTCATTAACATTGGAATTTCCTGGGCCAGGGAGTGAAGTGCTCTGTTTTTTTTTTTTTTTTTTCCTAACCCATTCTCCTGACCTGAGAGAAGCAGCAATTAACAATCTGGGAGAGGAAAATCCTTCCCTGACTTCCCTAAGCTGGAATAATAATACAGAACCAGCTCCAGCCAAGCAAAAGAGATCCTCAGTCTCTGACTTTCATCCCTACAGGGAACCAGGTGGCTATTATAATGAAAAGGAAGTTGTGATGGAGATCTGGCTGTAATTGTTTTAGTGGAGCAGTGGAAAGGCAAGTTTTGGAAGTCTAATACCTTGCTACCTTTTAAACAGAGCCCTCACTGATCCACAGCAGGGAACTGAGGGCTAAAGATCCACCCACACCACCTAGCCACCTGCTAAAGAGGTCTGAAGATAGTGATGCCTACCAGTCTTTAGAGGTACACGCACTGGGTGCCTAAGGTACAGCAGCAGAGGCCACCCACCAAAGTGCTCTGGGAATAAAGACACTCCTAACTCACTGGCATGTGGGTGAGGGCTCTCAGCATCCTGCCCTCCTTCGAATGTGACCCCCTGCCGCTACTAGAATCTGGTGCATACAACCATCACCACTATTCCTCTAAGTTAATAGGTGACACCCTACACCACACAATTCGTGACCCACAATCAGCACACCTAAGCTGATTCAATTCAAGAATAGTAAATGGACTCATAGGTTCATATATCTGGTAAGAGCTCAAACCTGGTAATAGGACATACGTGATTCAAAGACTACAACAATCAATATAGTGCAATCTAGTAGCCCATCTGGGTATATTGAAACAAAACAAAACAAGAAGATAAGACTCAGTAAGCAAATATAAAATAAATCATTACAGTATCTTATAGATGGCTCGGAGACAGCCGTCGATATCAAATCACATAAAGGGGGAGACCATGATTGCTTGTACAAATCCCCAAATTAAAGAATCAAAATCTCTCCAAAATGAGGATACGATCCTGGAATAGCCAGATGTAGAATATAAAAAACTAATATACGGAATGCTTCAAGACATCAGGGATGACCTCAGGAATGAAATAAGGCAATCTACAGAAAAAGCCAAGGAACACACTGATAAAGCAGTTAAAGAAATCAAAAAGATTATTCAAGAACATAGTCAAAAAATTAATAAGTTTCAAGAATCCATAGAGACACAGCATTCAGAAATCCAAAAGATTAACAATAAAATTACAGAATTAGACAAAAGGACTGTATTGAAAAATTGGAATGCAGAGTGGGAGAGATAGAGGATAAGGCAATTGACACCAATATAGTTGAAGAAAAATCAGATAAAAGAATTAAAAAAAAATAAAGAAAACCTAAGAATCAAGTGGGACTCTATCAAGAAGGATAACTTGCGTGTGATTGGAGTTACAGAACAGGGAGGGATAACAGACAATACAGAGAGAATAGTTGAAGACCTGTTGGCAGAAAACTTTCCTGGCATCGTGAAAAATGAAAGTATATCTATCCAAAATGCTCATCAAACACCATACAAGATAGATGCCTAAAGAAAATCACCAAGGCATATTATTATCAAACTTGCCAAAACCAAAAATAAAGAGAAAATTTTAAACCATCCAGGGTTAAATGAAAAATCACCTACAAAGGAGAATCAATAAGTTCAGACTACTCAGCAGAAACCATGCGGGCAAGAAGGCAAAGGGATGATATGTATAGAGCACTGAAGGAGAAAAACTGCCAGCCAAGAATCATATATCCGGCAAAACTCTCAAATATGAAGGTGAAATTAAGACATTTACAGATAAACACAAGCTTAGAAAATTTGCAAAAACAAAACCAAACCTACTACAATTACTAAAGGAAATTCTTCGGTCAGAAAATCAATAATATCAAACACCAATACAACACAAGGTCACAGAACAGAACATCCTGATATCAACTCAAATAAGGAAATCACAAAAACAAAATAAGATTAATTCAAAAAAGAAAAAAATGCTCAAAACAGAATCATTGAAGTTATTATGTAAAAGATTACAATAATCAGAAAAGAGGGACTAAATACAGGACACATAGATCGTCCATATGGAGAGGAAAACAAGGCGATATAGGAAGATACAAGTTAGGGTTTTACTTAGAAAAATAGGGGAAAATATT
Organism: Elephas maximus indicus; assembly: GCF_024166365.1. Taxonomy (NCBI): domain Eukaryota; kingdom Metazoa; phylum Chordata; class Mammalia; order Proboscidea; family Elephantidae; genus Elephas; species Elephas maximus. The sequence goes on along the minus strand of NC_064825.1, from coordinate 106,135,353 downwards.
AAGGTAACCACAAGGGGGTCTAACAATTCCATACTTCAAAATAAAAACCAAGATAAACATAATGATGCAGCAAAAATAAATTCAACTACTATGAAAATGAGGAACACACAATTTACAAAGAAAAACTTCACAGCACAAAAAGTAAGTGGAAAAATGAAATTGGCAACAACACACAAAAAAAGGCATCAAAATGACAGCACTAAACTCATACCTATCTATAATTACGCTGAATGTAAATGGACTAAATGCACCAATATAGAGACAGAGAGTCTCAGACTGGATTAAAAAACCTGATCCGTCTATATGCTGCCTACAAGAGACACACCTTAGACTTAGAGACACAAATAAACTAAAACTCAAAGGGTGGAAAAAAATATATCTAGCAAACAACAATAAAAAAAAAAAGAGCAGGAGTGGCAATATTAATTTCTCACACAATAGACTTTAAAGTTAAATCCACCACAGAGGATAAAGAAGGACACTACATAATGATTAAAGGGACAATTTACCAGGAAGATACAAACATATTAAATATTTATGCACCCAATGACAGGGCTGGAAGATACATAAAACAAACTTTAACAGAATTGAAAAGTGAGATAGACACCTCCACAATTATAGTAGGAGACTTCAACACACCACTTTCGGAGAAGGACAGGACTTCCAGAAAGAAGCTCAATAGAGACACAGAAGATCAAATTTCTACAGTCAACCCAAGTTGACCTCATAGACTTATACAGAACACTCCAACCAACAGCTGCAAAGTATACTTTTTTTTCTAGTGCACATGGAACATTCTCTAGAATAGATCACATATTAGGTCATAAAACAAACCTTTGCAGAGTCCAAAACATCGAAATATTACAAAGCATCTTCTCAGACCATAAGGCCATAAAAGTAGAAATCAACAACAGAAAAATCAGGGAAAAGAAATCAAATACTTGGAAATTAAACAATACCCTGCTCCAAAAAGACTGGGTTATAGAAGACATTAAGGAGGGAATAAAGAAATTCATAGAATGTAACAAGACTGAACACACTTCCTATCAAAACCTCTGGGACACAGCAAAAGCAGTGCTCAGAGGTCAATTTATATAGATAAATGCACACATACATAAAGAAAAAAGAGCCAAAATCAGAGACCTGTCCCTGCAACTTGAACAAATAGAAAGCAAAAAACAAAAATATCCATCAGGCACCATAAGATAACAAATAATAAAAATTAGAGCAAAATTAAATGAATTAGAGAACAGAAAAATACTTGAAAGAATTAACAAAGGAAAAGCTGGTTCTTTGAAAAAATTACCAACAACCCAAATAAAAAATGAGATGGGCCATATCACAACAGACCCAACTGAAATTAAAAGAATCATACTAGATTACTAGGAAAAAATTGTACTCTAACAAATTTGCAAACCTTGAAGAAATGGATGAATTCCTAGAAACACACTACGTACCTAAACTAACACAATCAGAAGTAGAATAACTAAATAGGCCCATAACAAAAAAAGAGATTGAAAAGGTAATCAAAAAACTCCCAACAAAAAAAAAGCCCTGGCCTGGACGGCTTCACTGCACAGTTCAACCGAACTTTCAGAGAAGAGATAACACCACTACTACTAAAGATATTTCAAAGCATAGAAAATGACAGAATACTACCTGACTTATTCTATGAAGCCACCATATCCCTGATACCAAAACCAGGTAAAGACACCACAAAAAAAGAAAGTTACAGACCTATATCCCTCATGAACATAGATGTAAAAATCCTCAACAAAATTCTAGCCAATAGAATTCAACAACATATCCAAAAAATAATCCACCATGACTAAGTGGGATTTATACCAGGTATACAAGGTTGGTTCAATATCAGAAAAACAATTAACCTAATCCACCGTATAAATGAAACAGAAGACAAAAACCACATGATCTTATCAATTGATGCAGAAAAGGCATGTGACAAAGTCCAAAACCCATTCAGGATAAAAACTGTCAGCAAAATAGGAATAGAAGGAAAATTCCTCAACATAATTAATAAAGGGCATTTATACAAAGCCAACATCACCCTAAATGGAGAGAGCCTGAAACCATTTGCCTTGAGAACGGGTACCAGACAAGGATGCCCTTTATCACCGCTCTTACTCAACATTGTGCTGGAGGTCCTAGCCAGAGTAATTAGGCTAGACAAGGAAATAAAGTACATCCGGATTGGTAAGGAAGAAGTAAAATTATCTCTATTTGCAGATGACATGATCTTATACACAGAAAACCCTATGGAATCCTCACGATAAATACTGAAACTAATAGAAGAGTTCAGCAGAGTTTCAGGTTACAAGATAAACATACAAAAATCAGTTGGGTTCCTCTACTTCAACAAAAAGAACATCAAAGAAGAATTTACCAAATCAATACCATTCACAGTAGCCCCCAAGAAGATAAAATACTTAGGAATAAATCTTACCAAAGATGTAAAAGATCTATACAAAGAAAACTACAATGTACTACTGCAAGAAACTAAAAGGGACCTACATAAGTGGAAAAACATACCTTGCTCATGGATAGGAAGACTTAACATTGTAAAAATATCTATTCTACCAAATGCCATCTATATATACAATGCACTTCCGATCCAAATTCCAATGACATTTTTTAAAGTGATGTAGAAACAAATCACCTACTTCCCATGAAAGGGAAAGAAGCCCCGGATAAGTAAGGCATTACTGAAAAAGAAGAACAAAGTGGGAGGCCTCACTCTACCTGATTTTAGAACATATTATATCGTCACAGTAGTCAAAACAGCCTGGTACTGGTACAACAACAGACACATAGACCAATGGAACAAAACTGAGAATCCAGATATGAATCCATCTACATATGAGCAGCTGATATTGATAAATGCCCAGTGTCAGTTAATTGGGGAAAGATAGTCTTTTTAACAAATGGTGCTGGCATAACTGGATATCCGTTTGCAAAAAAATGAAACAGGACCCACACCTCACACCATGCACAAAAACTAACTCCAAATGGATCAAAGACCTAAACATAAAGTCTAAAATGATAAAGATCATGGAAGAAAAAATAGGGACAATGTTCAAAGCCCTAATACAAGGCATAAACAGAATACAAAACATTACTAAAAATGACAAAGAGAAGCCAGATTACTGGGTGCTCCTAAAAATCAAATACCTATGCTCATCTGAAGACTTCATCAAAGTAGTAAGAATACCACCTACAGACTGGGAAAAAATTTTCAGCTATGATATCTCCGACCAGACCCTGATCTCTAAAATCTACATGATTCTGTCAAAACTCAACAACAAAAAGACAAACAACCCAATTAAAAATTGGGGAAAGGATATGAACACGCACTTCACTAAAGAAGACTTTCAGGCAGCTAACAGATACATGAGGAAATGCTCTCGATCATTAGCCATTAGAGAAATGCAAATTAAAACTACAATGAGATTCCGTCTCACTCCAACGAGGCTGGCATTAATCCAAAAAACACAAAATAATAAACGTTGGAGAGGTTGTGGAGAGGTTGGAACACTTATACACTGCTGGTGGAAATGTAAAATGGTACAACCACTTTGGAAGTCAATTTGGTGTTTCCTTAAAAAGTTAGAAATAGAACTACCATACAACCCAGAAATCCCACTCCTCGGAATATATCCTAGAGAAACAAGAGCCTTTACATGAACAGATATATGCACACTCATGTTTATTGCAGCACTGTTTACAATAGCAAAAAGATGGAAGCAACCAAGGTGTCCATCAATGGATGAATGGATAAATAAATTATGGTATATTCACACAGTGGAATACTACACATCAATAAAGAACAGTGATAAATCTGTGAAACATTTCATAACATGGAGGAATCCGGAAGGCATTATGCTGAGTGAAATTAGTCAGTTGTAAAAGGACAAATATTGTATAAGACCACTATTATAAGATATTGAGAAATAGTATAAACTGAGGAGAACACATTCTTTTGTGGTTACGAGAGGGGGGAGGCAGGGAGGGCGGGACAGAGTTATTTACCGATTAGGTAGTAGATAAGAACTACTTTAGATGAAGGGAAGGACAACACTCAATACAGGGGAGGTCAGCAGAACTGGACTAAACCAAAAGCAAAGAAGTTTCCAGGATAAACTGAGTGCTTCGATGGTCAGTGGAGCAAGGGCGGAGATTTGGGGACTATGGCTTCAGGGGACATCTAAGTCAATTGGCAAAATAAATTCTATTAAGAAAACATTCTGAATCCCACTTTGAAGTGTGGCTTCTGGGTTTTTAAACATTAGCAAGCAGCCATCTAAGATGCATCAATGAGCCTCAACCCACAGAACACCAAGGTCACAAGGTAATTATGGGCCAAAGAGACAGAAAGGGCTACGTGAACTAGAGACTATATCATCCTGAGACCAGAAGAACTAGATGGTGCCCGGCCACAACCGATGACTGCCCTGACAGGGAGCAAAACAGAGAACCCCTGAGGGAGCAGGAGAACAGTGGGATGTAGATCCCAAATTCTTATATAACCTTTAGGTTATATAACCTTTAGGTTAGTAGTTAAAAAAAAAAATATATATATATATATGTATAGTACTAACCTCAAGATTGTAGGTAATTATAAACCCTTAGAAATCACTGCTTAATAATAGGAAGTAACATTCTATTTTCATAAGGGAAAATTTGGCTTGAGGCCAATATTCTTAAACTACCTTATTCTAGGTTCTCTAGAGAAATAGAACCAGTGAAGCATATATATACACACACACATATATACATATATATGTATATATACATGTATATATGTATATATACATATATATGTATATATACATATATGTGTATATATACACATTGTAGAGAGAAAAAGAGAGGGTCATTTTAAGGAAATTACTCATCTGGTTGTAGAGCTGGCAAGTCCCCGGGTCAGTCATCAGGGGCTGATGAACCCAAGATCCACAGATCAGAGGGCAGGTTGCTGGCTCACAGCACAGAAGACTGAGAAATCCAAGATCAGTCAGTAAGACGGGAGGGTGCTTGTCCAAATACCAAGAACTGGAAGACAGATGTTGATGAGCCAAATGCAGGATTCAAGGCAGAGCAAAAGCCAGTGAACTTTGCCAGAAAATCCACATTTATTGGATGCAGGTCACACCCCTAAGGAAAATCCCTTTTAACTGATTGGCTACCTACAGCAGATCCTATCATGGAAGTGATCACATATCAGATCTCATCATGGAGGTGATTATATCATTATATGACTGCCAAAATACACCATAATTGCCAAGCCACTGAGAATCATGTCTCAGCAAAGTTGACACACAGTCTTAAGCATCACTCAGATTTGAAGCCTCGAAAGGTATTTTGTAATAAGAGACAGACCACTGACCTAGAGTCTTGCCTCTAAATTCAGCTTGACTTATGTCAGAATCTTATTTTCTCCTAAGTGAGTTTAATAGGAATCACCCCTTAAAAGTGGATTCACAGAGGGAACGAAATTGAGGATGGATGGTGGAATGCTGCAAGGAAAATAAAAGTCTCCCTGTTGGGATTAATCTTGGGACAAAAAAAAAAAAACAAAAAAACTTTTGAACTGGATTTAATATATCCAACAGCCAGTTCTCAGTTTGCCCAGGTCGTCCTGAAGAAATAAGTTATATATTATATGATTAATAGGTAAAAATATTCTTTGTCGTCAGAACACTTATTACAACTTTTGCAGGGGCCAGCCCCAGAATTTGGATGAAGACATCTGTGTCAGAGAAGAAAATAAGGAAAATAACTAAAGGAAAATGTGACTAGAGCTCAATCTAATAGGAACAGAGGGTCCATACAAAGCAGTCATAGTAGATGAGGGGAGAATTGAATTTGGGTCAGTTTTGGGTGGGAGGTATTGCTCAGTTAAGGGCAATCCAGGACCCTACTCAAGTTTATGAAATAAAACTTCCTGCACACTCTATTCCATCGAGAGGCTGCAGAAAAACAGAGTTCTGGAAGGACAGAGAGCTATCTGGGAAAATAAATAAATAAACCAGAGAATGCCAATGAGATTTGTTTAATTAGAAATTTAACTGTATCAGGTGGAAGAGATCTCAGGGGGTAGAGATAACTATTTGGTAGTTAAAGGGCATTCCACATTTGAACTGAGTACACTGTTTTAAAGGTGGGTTGAATAAAAGTTGTTTCAGCCAAAGAAACGCTCTTCAGGGAAGACGAAACAAGATTATCACAAACAAATCAAAACCCAAATCCACTGCTGTCAAGTCAATTACGACTCCCAGCGAACCTTCAGGACAGAGTATAACTGCTTCATCGGGGTTCCAAGGCTGTAAGTGTTGATGGACGCAGACTACCATAACTTTCTCCGGCGACTGGATGGTGGGTTCTAACTAACAGCAGCCGAGCAAGTTAACCACGGAGCCACCAGGGTTCCTATTATCAAAAATAAGAATGGTAAATATGAAATGTTTTATATCAATATTGAGCTTTTTATATTAATATTGAACTTTAGTTCATGATATTATTAAAATTTATATTTAACATACAGTAGCAAATGTGCTGTTTTATTAAAGCAGTGTCTTTGTATTTCTGACTCTATTAAATATGATTTTACCTTAAACAATGATTTTAGATAAACCAAACCAAACCCAGTGCCGTCGAGTTGATTCCGACTCATAGCGACCCTATAGGACAGAGCAAAACTACCCCATAGAGTTTCCAAAGAGCGCCTGGTGGGTTCGAACTGCCAGCCCTTTGGTTAGCAGCCGTAGCACTTAACCACTATGCCACCAGGGTTTCCATGATTTTAAATAGTGATATTAAATTACTTTGAGACACTGAAAATTAGAAAACTTGCTATGTTATTTTAAGAATACTAAATAACATTATAGGAAAATGTCATTTCTATCAAAGGCTTTGTAGCAAATAAGTATCATATTTATGTATTTTAGCTCTGATGGCATTTTAATAAGACATTTAAAGTAAAACAATCCATGAAATAAATTCACAATAGTCAAGGAATCCAAGAAATATTTATTTTAAAGAAAATCATATTCTTACATTAAAGACTGTATAAAATAATGTAAAGCTTTAAGTTCATATTTGTTTTCAGATTAGTTTCAGGGTTTGTGTTTCTAATTTACATAAAAAATACTAACAGCTGAGGTTTAGATAGAGTGGGGACATTGACAGTGACTTATATCTATCTGAATCACAAAAATTGTTAACCAGTGCAAACTTTTTGCCTTCCACTGGCAATACAGGATAGAGTAAAGGGAAAATAGGATAGAGTAGAACTTCCATATCTTCCTCCCATATAGTGGCTGTTGAGTTTGAACTATCGACCTTTTGGTTAGCAGCCGAAAACTTAACCACTGAGCAACCAGGACTCAGTCAGAATATGATTACACGTTCCTTAATCATTTAGAATTTTTCCAGGGAACGGATGCTTAAATCTCAAATAAAAATATGATAACATTAAGTTTCATTTCCCTTAAAGACCTTAAAAGTTTCCAAGAAAGAAGAGTAATATAGATAGTTTTGGGAGAACACACAGGGTAAACCTCTGCTCTTTCTACCTTGTTCTCTTGAGAAAACCGTAGACAAATCTTACATATTTAATGCTATACATGGATAATTTCATCACCAAAGACCTGAGTTTGTACAATTAGAAATGCTATCTCATTTAGCACTCAAAGTCATTGTATTCAATTAACAAATTATTTTTTATTAAATGCTGTATCATTTGTAAAGGAATACATAAAGATTTGGTTCTTTTGTCCTCTGGCGAGTCTTAATTCTTCTCTCCCTCTTAAGAGTGATGCTTTTATTTTAATAATGTCTATTCCTTTATTCAGTTTAGAATCAAGCCTGAGTACCATATTAGGTAAACACCCATTTTCTAGGCTCTATATTGCTTTCAAGTAGGAAAACAGTCACAGTTTTTACATATCAGATCACTTAGTAAAAGAAAATGCAAAGGGTTTTACCCTAATTGCAATTCTACGTGCTCACCAGTGATGAGTACAACAGATGTTACATGTCCGCAAACTAGATACAAAGAACCATTAATAACAATAACAATAATAATAATAGATAACAATAATAATAGTCTTTTATAAATGTCAGAACTTCTTCAAGGTGTTTAGCTTATATTAAACAGTTTAATTCAGGTAACAACACTAAATGTTTACATAGTTGCTGCCCGTTTTACAGTTGAGTAAACTGTGGCATAGGAAGATTAATTAATTTGCATGAAATCATCACACGGCTAGATGATGTTGGAACTACAATTTAGTTCCGGCCTGTCTGAGAAACACTATTCTCTAACCAGGGGCACGGGGTCCTGGTTATGCAGTGATTAAGCACTTGGCTGTTAACCAAAAGGCCAGTGGTTCACACCAACCTGTTGCTCCTTGATATAAAGTTGTGGCAGTCATCTTTCCCAAAGATTTACATCCTCGGAAACCTTATGGGACAGTTCTACTATGTCCTATGAGTTGGAATTGATTCATAGACAACGGTTTTGGTTTCTATTATTTGCCATGGCACCATACTTCTCCACTGCTTCATGGACAAAGTTCAAACCCATTAGAATGGAGAAATGAAAAGTAGGATGAGGCAAGAGGCACCATGACTCTTGCAAAATTTAAGGAGCCACTTCCTTTCAGGATCCATCAAGTTCAAGGACGGCCCTGAATGCCTTCTCAAATTTCACACCTTAGGAGATTCACTAACTATTCCTTGTCCTGACTCCGATGAAAGGAATGGTGAGAAAAATAATTGCCAACAAACGAACTCAAAACCACTTTGTCAAATACCTACTTAACTGGGTGATTTGTTAAATCCTAGGGCTACAGGCTTAAAGCACAAGTTACCACAATCATAATCATAGAACAATAACTAATAAGTAAACAGTTTAAAATTGGGAGGTAGCTGATAAATTTTACCAATTTTATTTCATTTAATTCTCACCAACAAGTAAATCTTAGAAACTTTAAATAATTGCTTAATATCACACAGGTAATAAACCATGGAGATAGGAGCCAAACTCAAGACTATTGGAAAAAAAAAAAAAAGATACTGACTTGCAGTCACAAAACCTATGTGCAATTGGTCAAATTATCCACATTTAGTAAGTCTCAATATATATACCTAAAGAAAAGTGAGTTCCAAAAAAATGTTATCTGAAGAGTTAACTTTTTGAGTAACAATGAAAATAATGGCGGGTGCACACAGGACAGTGGGTATAACATAATGGTCAATATCTTTCCTCCTCCTGTCCCACACACATACACACAGGTAAAAAATACCCTGCATGCTACCTTTGTTTTTCCAGTGTGACCACAAATATTCGTTATATATAAATACAATTCTCTTATCTTACCCAATTAATACCCTACAAAAAGATATTTGTTTTATTCCATTACGTGAAATGAAATATTCTCTCAATTTTCTTCTAAACTATATAATATGAACTGTGTAATAGGAACCTACATGCTTAAAATCATCAAGTGATGGGAGAATGAAGCATTGAAACAGGCAGTTGAAAATTCATGTTAGAAGATAGTTTATGGTACAGTGTTTGAGATGTTTGACTGAGAAAATGCACAGAGAAGTACAACAGGATTGTCAAGATGTGTAATTAATTTAAAGTGAGATTAGATGGCAAAGCTGAGGGTCCATCTCCAGCAGTTGCCAACTGCTTCAGTACCTTTATTGAGTAAGATAAGTTGTTGTCATTGTTGTTAGGTGCTGTTGAGTCAGTTCCAGCTCATAGAAACCCTGTAGGACAGAATAGAACTGCCCCATAGGACTTCCAAGGAGTGGCTGGTGTATTCCAACTGTCAAACTTTTGGTTAGCCTCCAAGCTCTTAACCACTTGATTTATCCTGGGCTGTGCTCTGAAAGTATAGTGAAATGATCTTAAAATAAATTTGAGGGGAATTCTTCTATGCAATTTAACAGGAGGTTGTGGGACATACATAAAGAGATACAGGACAGTAAAGGAAATGCACATGTGAATTTACCTCTTCCACAGATGAATCAAGAAAAACCACCAGAAGGAAATCTAACTCAACTGATGGATTTTGTTCTCTTGGGCTTTGCTGACATGCCCCATCTCCAGTGGTTCCTTTTTGGATTGTTTTTAATCATCTATATCATTATCCTGATGAGCAATGGCACCATATTTCTAATAACAAAAATGGATCCTGCCCTACAGAGCCCTATGTATTTTTTCCTGGCAAATTTTTCCATCCTGGAAATCTGCTATGTATCAGCTACTCTTCCCAGAATGCTGATGAATCTAGGAACCCAGAGAAGAAGAATTTCCTTAGTTGCCTGTGCTACACAGATGTGCTTTATCCTTATGTTCGGAGGTACAGAGTGTTTGCTCCTGGCAGTGATGGCCTATGACCGCTATGTGGCCATTTGTAACCCTCTGAACTACCCTCTAGTCATGAACCACAAGGTCTGCATCCAGTTGGTGACTGGGTCCTGGATCACTGGAATTCCAGTTATGATAGGGAAGACTTATCAGATTTTCTCTCTGCCTTTTTGTGGACCTAACCAAATTAACCACTTCTTCTGTGACATTCCCCCAATACTCAAGCTGGCTTGTGGGGACACCTTTGCAAATGAGATGTTGGTCTACATAGTTGCTATGTTATTTGTCATAGTTCCATTTCTGTTGATACTTGGCTCCTACAGTAAAATCATCTCCATCATCCTGAAGCTGCCATCAGCCACAGGCCAAGCCAAAGCCTTCTCTACCTGCTCATCTCATCTTATGGTTGTGGTGTTATTCTTTGGATCAGGCATTATTACATACTTAAGGCCCAACACCAGACACTCAGAGGGAACTGACAAAGTGCTCTCTCTTTTCTACACTATCCTAACTCCTATATTTAATCCCATGATATATAGTCTAAGGAACAAGGATGTTATAATTGCACTGAGAAAATTGCTATGCAAATAATTAACTTCATTAAAGTATGAGTTAAATGTATAAGAATTGTTTTCTCACATATTTTCAGTCCAATTTCAGTATACGTATACCTTGTCTTTCATATTTTACCAATTATTTCCAAATGAAAAATCACTTGTAATGTCAGGCCTTCCTGCTCAAGTTATGTAAGTAATATGTGTCAGCTGATAGAAAATCATTCCATTAGTAATTCTATAATTTCATTATTTGATAAGACCTTTTGCAAGTGCTGATTTAGTCACTTGTAATGTATAGTATTGCACTTAGTGTAAAACATAACATTCATTTCCAGGAGTGTCTGCACAGTTGTGACACCCATTTTAAAAAACCAGGTTGGCAATATGCCTTATTTAAAACTATAGACTGATCCCTTGGTATCCACTGGGGATTGGTTCCAGGACTCCCATGGATATCAAAATCTGTGAATGCTCAAGACTCTTATATAAAATGGCATAGTATTTTCACGTAATCTATGCACAAACGCTAGTAAACTTTAAATCATTCCTAGAATACTTATGATACCAAATACAATGCAAATGTGTGAATAGGTCTTATACAGTATAGTTTAGGAAATAATGACAAGATACAAGTGGAGAAAGGCTCAAACAATGAGTGCTGGGGAGAGACTGAGGACCTGTGAAATGGCAGGAGGCTACAGCAGGGTATGCCTACACATCACTTCATTCACATAGATTCAGGGTAGTGCTTGATGCAATAACAACAGTAATATAATCTCTATGACAAACCTGAAATGGCCTCCCTGACGAAGTAACATTTGTGAGTTGTAAATAGTTAGAAGTAGTAACTATGTAAAGAACATTCTAGGCAGTTGTAAAAGCAAAGGAAGACCACTAAGGTTTACATTCTTAGAAGCATAAAGAACTGATTGCCTGGGGAAAAAAATGTGTTACCATATGAGTTTGGAAATAAAGTCAGGTGAAAAGTTATATAGCAGTTTTCAATTCCTGAATAGAAATTTGAATTATTCCAGTTACAATGGAAATTCATGAACATGCTTAAGATTTTCTGTAGAGAACATTTCAGCAGTCTGAATGTACCAGCCACTCCTTGGAAACCCTATGGGGCAGTTCTACTGTGTCCTACAGAGTTGTCATGAGTCTGAATCAACTTGACAGCAAGGTTTTTGATTGTTTGTTTTTTTTATAGAGAACACTTAAGAACTTAAGAACCTCAGAACAATATTGTAGAGGGTGATGGGCGTGGTAATGACTCTTTCGAGTTTTTAAATCACTTAAAATTGTAAACCTAGCCTTGAAACAAGAATCAAATGAAATGGGAAACATATTGTACCATGGCGTGCTAGATTTTATGATGCTATTTTATTTTATTTATATATATACTCATCCTTGGTATCCATGGCAGAATCTTTTCAGGTTCCTCACTGATACAAAATCTGAGCGTGCTTCAATCCATTTTATACTTCCCATATACTTTAAATCATCTCTAGATTACTTATAATACCTAACACAACCTAGTAAATGCTATGTAAATAGTTGTTATACAGTACTATAGTGTTTAGGGAATAATGACAAGACAGAAGGTGAACATCCTCAAACAACAAGTGTTGAAGAGGGACTGAGGATCTGTGAAACGGTGGGAGGCTATATGAGGATATGCTTACACATCGTTTGGTTCGCATGGATTCAGTGTAGTGCTCGGCCACCAGCAAATTCAAGCTTTCTTTTTGGAACTTGTTTTTTTTTTTCTGGATATTTTCAATCCAAGGTTGTTTGAATCTGTGGCTGGTTAACCCACAGATATAGAGGACCAACTGTATACACACATACACAGACATATATGTATATTTATATATAACATGTTATATATAGATAATACATAATACACAATAAATAATATATAATACATAATATGTAATGTATATATTTTATATTATCAGTTGTAAATGGTAATTATCATGATATTTGATTATATTTGTATGCGTATGTGCATAGGTGTGTGTATATATATAGGTATATATATATATATATATAGTTGTTGTTGTTAGGTGCCATCTAGTCATTTCTGACTCATACGGAACCTATGTACAATAGAATAACATTGTCTGGTCCTGTGCCAACCTCACAATCATTTTTATGCTTGTGCCCATTGTGGCAGCCACTGTGTCAATCCATCTCATTCACAGCCTTCCTCTTATTCACTGACCCTCTACTTTACCAAGCATGCTGTCCTCCTCCAGGCACCAGTCACTCCTGATCACGTGCCCAGTGCATGTGAGAGGAAATCTCGCCATCCTTCTAAGGAGCGTTCTGGTATTACTTCCTCCAAGACAGATTTGTACATTCTTTTGGAAGTCCACGGTATATTCAATATTCTTCTCTAACACCACAATCCAAAGGTGTCAATTTTTCCTTGGTTGTATTCATCATCCAGCTTTCACATGCGTGGGAAGGGATTGAAAACACCATTACTTGAGTCGGGGCATCTTAGTCTTCAAGATGACATCTTTGCTTTTCAACCCTTAAAGAGGTCCTTTGCAGCAGATTTGCCCTGTACAATATGTTTTTTGATTTCTTGACTGCTGCTTTTATGGGTGTGGATTGAGAATCCAAGTAAAATGAAATCCTTGACAACTTCAATCTTCTCTCCACTTATCATGATGTTGGTTATTGGTACAGTTGTGAGGATTTTTTTTTTTTTCTTTGTGTCGAGGTATAATCCATACTGAAGGCTGTGGTCTTTGATCTTCATAAGTGCTTCAAGCCCTCTTTATTTTCAGCAAGCAAGGTTGTGCCATCCACATAACGCAGGTTGTTAATGAGTCTTCCTTCAATCCTATACCCTGTTCTTCTTCATATAGTCCAGTTTCTCAGACTTTTTGCTCAGCATACAGATTCAATTGATACAGCGAAAGGACACATCCCTGATACACACCTTTCCTGACTTTAAACCACTCGGTATCCCCCTTGTTCTGTTTGAACAACTGCCTCTTGATCTATGTACAAGTTCCTCAGGAGCCCAATTAGATGTTCTGGAATTCTCATTCTTTGCAATGTTATACATAATTTGATATGATCCACACAGTTGAATGCCTTTGCATAGTCAATAAAACACAGGTAAACATCTTTCTGGTATTCTCTGCTTTCAGCCAAGATCCATCTGACATCAGCAATGATGTCCCTGATTTGATGCCCTCTTCTGAATCTGCCTGGAATTTCTGACAATACACTGCTGCAGCCAGTTTTGAATAACCTTCAACAAAATTTTATTTGTGTGTGATATCAATGATCTTGCTTGATGATATCTATATTCAGTTGGACCATCTTTCTTGAGAATAGGCTTAAGTATGGATCTCTTCCATTCAGTCTGCCAGGTAGCTAGCTTTCTTCCAAATTTCTTGGCATAGAGGAGTGAGCACTTCCAGTGCTGCATCTGTTTGTTGAAACATCTCAACTGATACTCTGTCAATTCCTGGAGTCTTGTTTTTTGCCAATGTCTTCATGGCAGCTTGGACTTCTTCTTTCAGTATCATCGGTACCTGCTCATACGGTACCTCCTGAAATGTTTGGATGTCAACCAATTATTTTTGGTACAGTGACTTTGTGTATTCCTTCTATCTTCTTTTGATGATTCCTGCATTGTTTAATATTGTCCCCACAGAATCCTTCAATATTGCAACTGAAAGCTTGAATTTTTTTCTTCATTTCTTTTAGCTTGAGAAATGCCAAGCCTGTTCTTCCCTTTTGTTTTTCTACTTCCGTGACTTTTCACGCGTCGTTCTAATACTTTACTTTGTCTTCTTGAGCTGCCTTTTGAAATCTTCTGTTCAGCTCCTTCGCTTCATCGTTTCTTCCTTTTGCTTTAGCGACTCAACGTTCAGGATACCCTGTTGGATAGTGGTTAAGTGTTATAGCTGGTAACCAAAAGGTTGGCAGTTGGGATCCACCAGGCACTCCTAGGAAACTCTATGGGGCAGTTCTACTCTGTCCTATAGGGTCACTATGAGTCAGAATCAACTCAATGGCAACGGGTTTGGCTTTTTTGGCTTTACTTGATGTTCAAGTGTAAGTTCCAGAGTCTCTTCTGACATCCCTTTGGTCTTTTTTTTTTTCTCTCCTGTGGTTTTTGTGGCCTCTTGCTTTCTTTATGTATGATGTCCTTGATGTCATTCCACAACTCGTCTGGTCTTTGGTCATTAGTGTTCAACACGTTAAATCTATTCTAGAGATTTTCTCCAGGTTCAGGTGGGATATACTCAAGGTCATACTTTGGCTCTCATGGACTTGTTCTAATTTTCTTCAGTTTCAACTTGAAACTTGCATGTGAGCAATCGATGGTCTGTTCCACAGTTGGCCCCTGGCCTTGTGCTGACTGATGATATTGAGCTTCCCCATCATCTCTTTCCACAGATGTAGTCAATTTGATCCTGTTGTAACCCATCTGGAGAAGTCCATGTGTATAGTCATCATTTATGTTGGCGAAAAAATGTATTTGCCACGAAAAAGTCTTTGGTCTTGCAAAATTCAGTTATGTGATCTCTGGTATCATTTCTATCACCGAGGCCATATTT
Source organism: Elephas maximus indicus (assembly GCF_024166365.1). Lineage (NCBI taxonomy): Eukaryota > Metazoa > Chordata > Mammalia > Proboscidea > Elephantidae > Elephas > Elephas maximus. Next base: position 106,119,805 of record NC_064825.1, on the reverse strand, counting down.
TCCAACTACTGACGCTTCTTCTTTGTTTCCAACTTTCTCATTCCAATAACCGGTAATTATCAATGCATCCTGATTGTGTGTTTGGTCAATTTCAGACTGCAGAAGTTGGTAAAAATCTTCAATGTCTTCATCTTTGTCCTTAGTGGCTGGTGCATAAATTTGAGTAATAGTCGTATTAACTGGTCTTCCTTGTAGGTGTATGGATATTATCCAATCACTGACAAGGTTGTACTTCAGGATAGATCTTGAAGTATTCTTTTTGACAATGAATACAATGCCATTCCTCTTCAATTTGTCATTTTCAGCATAGTAGACCATATGATTGTCTGATTCAAAATGGCCAATACCAGTCCATTTCGGCTCACTAATGCCTAAGATATTGATGTTTATGTGTTCCATGTCATTTTTGACAATTTCCAGTTTTCCTAAATTCATACTTCGTACCTTGCATGTTGTGATTATTAATGTGTATTTGCAGCTGTTTCTCTCATTTTGACTTGTGCCACATCAGCAAATGAAGGTGCTGAAAGCTTGACTCCATCCATGGCATTAAGATCAATTCCACTTTGCAGAGGCTGTTCTTCCCCAGTCTTATTTTGAGTGCCTTCCAACCTAGGGAGCTCATCTTCCAGCACTATATCAATGTTCTGCTGCTATTCTGTTTTCAATGGCTAACTATTTTCAGAAATAGACTTCCAGGTCCTTCTTCCTAGTCTGTCTTAGTCTGGAAGCTTAGCTGAAACCTGTCTACCATGGGTGAACCTGCTGGTATCTGAATATCGGTGGCATAGCTTCCAGGATCAGAGCAACACACAAGACCCCCGAGTACCACAAACTGACTGACACGAGGGAGAAGTGCAGCTGGACTGTATATATTTTTTATCATACACACAAAACAAGGAGTTTAAGCATTTAATGAACACAAGTTGACGAATAGGACCACTAAATTCAATAAAAGTGTAAACAACAAAGTAAGGAACACTAACAAATATACTTATAAAATGATTATTGCTTGTCAGGTACTACTCTCAAGTGCTTCCTTAGTGAATAACCCATTCAATTCTCATGGAATTGGTGCCATTTTATTAACCACAATTTAAATAAAAAACTGATTTGGAGATTTTAAGTCATTTGCATTAGAACCCAGCTAGTCGGTGGTGAAATATAGTTGGAATCTATTTACTTGGCTCCAGATTCCACCCTCTTAACACTCGTGCATACACTTCCCTTGTGGGAGAAAGTTGATGGACAGACAATGAGCATCATTCACAAAGTCTGTCCTCATTAGGAATGGTAATAAACTCAAAAACCAAACTTGTTGCCGTTGAGTCAATTCCGACTCATGGTGACTCTAGGGGACAGAGTAGAACTGCCTCCACAGGGTGTCCAAGGAGCACCCCGTGGATTTGAACTACCAACCTTTTGGTTAGTAGCTATAGCTCTTAACCACAACTCCACCAGGGTTTCCAGGAATGGTAATAGTGCAGATTAAAAAATAAATGAGTCTTTCCATCTTTTCTCCATTAATTTGGCATGCATACAAAATAGATTTTTAATCATAGTAAAGGCTGACTGTCAAAAGAATGAACAAATCTGTCTTGGAAGAAGTACAACCAGAAGGCTCCTTAGAAGCAAGGATGGCAAGACTGCATCTTACATACTTTGGACATATTGTCAGGAGGGATCAGTCCCTGGAGAAGGACATCATACTTACCAAAGTACAGGGCCAGCAAAAAAGAGGAAGACCCTAAATGAGATGGATTGACACAGTGGCTGCAACAATGAGCTCAAGCATAATGATTGTAAGGATGGCACAGGACTGGGCAGTGTTTCATTCTGTTGTACATAGGGTCACTATGTGTCGGAACCGACTTGATAGCACTTAACAACAACAACAACAAAGGTTGAAAGCAGGAATCAATATATGAAGTAGCAGTAAAGTCGGAAAGGAATATGAGGCAGTTGCATGTACTACATGCAATATATCTTGTTTACCTTCTTCTTCTATAAATGAGCAAAGCTTCAGTTGATAATAACAATATTTTCCAGCTTCAGCAAGGAGTTCTTTGTCAAAATCTCTCCCATTGATGGAGTGGTATTAGGTGTGGAAAAGGGAAAAGAAAATGTACGTCTTCTATTTCCTCACTATAGTATTGTGTCATAGTCTACTCATTGTATTCAAATTTGTTAAGGATGCATTTAGGTATCCTTTTCTTGTAAAAACATGGGATTTCACTTTGTAAAGGATGCGTTTAGATATCTTTTTCCTGTAAAAACATGGGATTCTAGAGGAATCAGTGTTGGCTGGTAGTCACAGTCTTACTGACCAAAACTTGGTATATTACATAATAGGTTAGTCAGTTCCAAGGTTCCCATTGGCACCTGCTATCCAATAACTGTTGTTGTTAAGTGCCATCGAAGAAGACACAGTGACCCCATGTGACAGAGAAGAACTGACTCATAGGGTTTTCTAAGCAGTAATCTTTATGGAAGCAGATTGCCAGGTTTTTCTCCCACAGAGACACTAGGTTAGTTAGAACTACCAGCCTTTCAGTTAGCAACCAAGAGCTTAACTATTGTTCCACCAGGGCTGTTAGCCCTAAAGCCTGTGGTGAACATAAACCCAATGCCATCGCATCAATTCTGACTTATACCTACCCTATAGGACAGAGTAGAACTGCCCCATAGAGTTTCCAAGGAGTGCCTGGTGGATTTGAACTGCCAACCCTTTGGTTAGCAGCTGTAGCACTTAACCACTATGCTACCAGGGTTTCCGTGGTGAACATAAGAACACATTATTTGAAGTAAAATAACGCAAGTCCTGGTTCTGTCAATTAGTGTTTAATATCTGGAAGTGGAGTATGGGTGAGGGCATACTTTGTCCCAGTGATTGGAAGTCAGACAAGTTGGGAATGCCTATCTCCTCCAAATATAATCATAGTGAAAGAATTGAGAGGGAGTACCACCTCACAGCTAAGGAAAAATCCTGTGGACCAAAGCTGCAGAAGGATCCTCCTGACACGGTGAAGACAAGCAGTGTCTCAGACATAAAAACAACAGCAAATTGGTACAAAAACAAGAGCACATTGATATGGAGGCAAAACAATCAAAAGCAAAGTCATCATAACCTATTGCCTTCAAGCTGATTCCGACTCACAGTGACCCCACAGGACAGAGCAGAGCTGCCCACGGAGCACCTGGTGGATTCCAACTACTGACTTTTTGGTTAGCAGCCAGAGCACGTAACCACTACACCACCAAGGATTCGTAAAAACACAAGCCCGTTTCTGTGGAGTCAATTCCGACTCATAGCTGTAGCACTTAACCACTGCACCACCAGGGCTCCCACAAAGCGATCATATGGGGCTAAAAATTCAAGATTTAGGCTTAATGTATTTCTCCCCCCAAAAAAACCATGAAGTGGACTGAAATTTGGGAAATGTTAAATTCTTAAATGTTGCGATGAAGAAGTTTTGTATTTTTCTATTTTTATATAGAATATTTAGTCTCATCCCCTTGTTTATAATGACTGTTTGTAACCTAAGTTTTTCCATTCGTGGGCTCCGATTTGTCTAGAGTGCATCGTAATATAAATATAGTAATCTTACTTTAGGCAAACCAGAATTGACTTTGCCTTCCTAAAAGTTACTCAAAAAAAAATCCAAACCTGTTGCCATCAAGTAGATTCTGAGTCATAGCAACCCCATAGGACAGAGTAGAACTGCCCCGTAGAGCTTGCAAGGAACGTCTGGTGGATTTGAACTGCCAACCTTTTGGTTAGCAGCCATAGCTCTTAACCGCTACACCACCAGCATCTCCATAAAGTTACTCCAAGATCATAAATATCTACCACTGCGAAGCAAAACCAGTACACACTAATGATAAGAAAATGAGCAGAATATGTTCAGATGATGTTAATGAGACATGATTTACTAAAAAGTCTATTCAAAAGAATCATCGGAAATAAAGTAAGAAAGTTAAGCAGGCAAGAGATACGGAATGTGAACATTGTCTTGCAGGTAATATAGGGTGGTTAGGAATATTTCTTTTCCCAGGACATCCATGAGCTCTGACTGTATTTTGAAAATAAAGAATGTGTGAAATAATATTCTATGCAGAGACTACAGAGAAAGTCTGGTCTATCATGAAAAAGCTGTTTGGAAAAACACACCAAATTTAATTGCAAAGAGAAGCAATTAGTTAGCAAATTAGTTATGACCCAGGAGAAGAGATACCTCCACAGGGGATAAGTGACTATTTCCTACATAAAGAGAACTTGCTATTTCAAAAGCAAGTCGAATTCCTGTTTAAAAAATAGAATACATTTTAAACAATTTAAATATTAAAAAAAAAAAAAATCAAACACCATCAAAGAGAAAGGAGTACAGCAAAGACAAAAAGGGTAAATATAAACTATTAATATGTTGATATTGTGTTTTAATTCAGGACTATTACTTAATTTGAAGAGCGATATTTAGTAAAGAATATCAAACTCCTGAAATAATGAGTATATCTTCATCTGAAGATGTGTTCACTGCTTGAGACTGCAGCTGTAGATTTCTTTCTGAATTAAAATATTAAATTAAATGTGTTTCAAGTGTTTTAAATACATATAATTCTCCCTAATTTATCTACTGCTGGTGATGATGATAATTAATTTTAAAAGTTACTCATTTTAAGAAACAACCTCTTAAGGAAACTAGACGCAAAAAAACTTAAATATATTTTGCTATTCTGATAACAAAGGAAATATTGCCCTTATTAATGAAATCATTTATGTAAGATGGACACTCCTTCCATTAGGGAAAATATGAAACATTTATTTCTTCTAAATTGTAAGTTCATGAAAAAAAATTTACTTCAATATTTTTAATTCATATTCTATTATGGCATACATTACCCCAATAAAATCATACTGTATATCTGGAAGGACTCAGACATATCTGATAACTACTTTTACTAAATATTTTAAGGTTTTTTTTGATTTCCCCTAGGAATGTTTTATTTTACCTTAATATAGGGAACTATGCCCAAATATTATTATGATTAAAATATATAAATGTGAGAAGGTTGTGTTTTTTAACAATAAGATCAGTTTTTAATCAACATATAAGATTGAGAACTACTAGAATCTTAATGGAAACTTTTAGAGTTTGCTTTTTGCATTCTCACCACAATTACCACCTTTAATCACCTTCTTCTTCTTCATGGTCAATATATTTTCTAATATAAATTTCTTTTCATATAATTTATAGTCATATGGAGCATACCATGTTAGGGGCATAACCTTGTGAAATATTCTTGCTAAATCATAGGATGTAATGTCAAGGGAATAAAAGACATGCATATAGTCAAATAGCATATTTGAGGGCTCATCATGGAAATAGTGTTAGAATTCATAGGCCAGAAATTATACAGTAAAACCTTTGAAAATCAGAACCTAGGTAAAGCAGAACCTGTCAGAGAAGGAAAACTCACAGGGTGTTTAGGAGGTAGGGGTTCTTAATAGAGAGCAATAGAAAAATGGTAAGACTGTATCCTGCCAAAGGCAGAAAACTTGCGAGACCTGGAAAACAAGGCAGGCCTGTTGAATACCGCCTCTCACAGGTTTCATTGTGTTATGGACTAGATTGATTGGAAAAATATTCATAGACGTTGATCAACCTAATAGTTAATTGAGGTTTTCTGCTGGCTCTAACTGCTATAGATGCATTTTGTCCTCACGGTAATCTATAAAGTACCTGTGTGTTTTACTCACATTCTTATGTACTTAGCCATTGTACATCATTCCACATGATGTGCATTGTTGTAAGTAAAATGGTATATCTTAGGTTTGTAAAATGGTTTATACCAGCTTAAAGCTCATGGACCTTTTTTCCAATTCCAGTGTTTATTTCGAGATGTGACTCCATTTCATCCATTGGTTTACTAAGCAAATACAAAAGTCTTGGATAAAATACATTAAGTAAAGTACTAAGATGGAGTGGTTTAGGATATCATGTGAACAGCAGACAGAAAGAAGAAAATATTCTAGGTTTCAAAAAAGTTGAAAAATAATCAATAATGTATTAATTAAAAATTATAAACCTTTCCATTAGACACTACTCTGTTTTCAAGGTTATAAAACAAGAATCTTAAAAGAAGATATAATCAGATTGCAGTACATTGCATATAATTGACTGAATAAATGTTAACAAGCTTGGGAAAATTAATTATTTTTCCATATCACAGCTAGGAATCTGGAAATAGCTTGGTAGTAGAGATGAAATCCAGAGCTTGTGAAAACCTGGAAAATTTATGCGAAATCTTCAAGTCTCAAATTTTTAGCTTCTAATGAAAAGTGGAGCTATAAACACCTTATTTTAAAATAAAACAATAAGAATATGATAAAGAGATAATTCACGCTGGCACTAATATAATTCAATGTTACTAATATAATCTTGGCTTTGCAATCAACACCCATGGAAGCAGCAGTCAAGAAATCAAATGATGCTTTGCATTGGGAAAATCTGCTGCAAAAGTCACCTTTCAAGTGTTAAAAAGCAAAGATGTCACTTTAAGGACTAAGAGGCACCTGACCCAAGCGATGGTGCTTTTAATCACGTAGTATGCATGTGAAAGCTCGTCAATAATAAAGAAGACTGAAGAAGAATTGACACCTTTGAAATATGGTGCTGAGGAAGAATATTCGATATACCATGGGCTGACAAAAGAAGGAAAAATCTGACTTGGAAGAAGTACAGCCAGAATGCTCCTTAGAAGCAAGGATGACGAGACATCATCTTACATACTTTGGACATGTTATCAGAAGGGACCAGTCCCGGGAGAAGGACATCATGCTCAGTAAAACAGAGGGTCAGTGAAAGAGGAAAACCCTCAATGAGAAGGACTGACACAGTGGCTGGGCAATGATCTCAAGTATAACTACAGTTATGAGGATTTGTGCAGGACAGGGCAGTGTTTCTTTCTGTTGTACATAGGATTGCTATGGGTCAGAACTGACTTGGAAGCACCTAACAACAACGATATAATCCTTAAGGAGCCATGGTGGCACAACAGTTAAGTCCTTCATTGCTAACTGAAAGTTTGGCAGTTCAAATTCACTCAGCAGCTCTACTGGAGAAAGGACTTGACCATTTGTTCCATAAACATTACAGCCAGGAAAAACTAATGGGGCATTTACACTCTGTCACATAGGATTACTATGAGACACCTAACACAACAATACAATCTCTAGGATAATCCTGAGAAGACCTCTCTGAAGAAATGACATTTGAGGTGAGTCCTAATTAGAAGAAGTCACTCTGTAAGGAACATCCTGGGCAGATGAAAGAGCGGAAGAGGACCCTTAAGGTTTACACTCTTAGAAACCTAAAGAACTGATTGCCCAGGGTGGGGGACGGGGGATGTTTTAGTCAATGAGGTTGGAAATAAAGGCAGAGGCCAAGTTACATCGCAGTTTTCAATTCCTGGAAATAAATTTGGATTTTTCCAAGTACAATGGGAATCCATGAAAGTGCTTTTAGCATGGTAGTAAAATGAGGGAATTTACACCTTTTCAATGTCCACACTGATATTCCTGTACACAAGGTATTGTAGTGGAACAAGGCTATTATATTCATTCCAAAAATGAGAGGATAGTTTGAACTAAGGAGTTAGCCATAGAGGTGAGGAAAATCAGCATATTTTGAAAGTTTAAGTGTTGTGAGTGATGTGCGTACAGCTGCTAGTATGTCTGCTCCTGAGAGTGTGAAAATTAGTTCCTGAATTCAGCAAATAAACCCCTTCCCTCTCAACTGATCTGAGCTCTCCCCTCCACGGAGCAGGATTGCCAGTGACCAGAAATCATGATTAGGGCAATGCTCTAGGGCTTGATCAGAAAAAGAAATAGCTGGAGGGAATGCAGCGGAAGAGGGTTAGACATGGTTGTAGGGACTTATGGAGATAGTGATGCCTCAGTTGTAACCCTAATAAGAGAAACATGAATACCAGAGAACAAAAGATAAAATGTATTGGATTAAATGAATTATGTGTCTTAAGGTTATATATTAATAAACATTAAATACATTTGGAGCCCTGGTGGGGTAGTTTGAATCCACCAGCTAGCTGTTCCTTGGAAACTCTATGGTTTATTGATACATAGGAGGTAGTGATAGAGAAAGTTGTGAAATACAATACCTGGGCTCAATCGTTTACATATTCATTAAAAAAGATGAAACAGGCACATAAAAATGGAAAACAAACATGGAACCTTATTCCCTGAGTTACAAACAAAAAAAAAAGCAGAGTCCAGTTTGAGTATATGGTGTGCAGGGTTGGATATTATGTGTAAATGAAGATCAAAAACAAACAAACAGAAAGCCTTCAAAGATATATGTGAAATTTAAAGACAGGCCAATTTTGGAAAGAGGGAAAACTTTGAAAGAAGGGAATTGGTTTGAGGAAGTTCTCAGTTAAAAGAAGGGCAGGTCAGATTATGATTCTATATTTAACTGAATTAAAGGTCTCAGTTGCATTCTCCCCTCTTGTATGGAGAGATTAATAAAAATGTACGGCTGTGGATCTTACTGGAATGATTAGAAGGCAAATCTAGAATTATAAATCAATTGCATGCACATTTTGTTGATCGAATTGATTTCCTCTGCAATTGACTTAATTGCTCCTGGTTTCACAACAGATCACCCAGGATCAGAGAATGCAAGTGTCAGAAAGAAACTGAGAAATTATAAAGGCCAATGCCCATGTCACAATTCAATTATCAAAAAGGAAAATGCAGCCAAGGAGAACAAAGCCACAGATAGAAAGCAAATTAAAAGTAAAGGAAACCAATATCAGTAAAATGATGGAATTTGTTCTTTTAGGATTTTCTGATATTCCCAAATTTCATTGGTTTCTTTTTGGAGCATTCTTAGCTGTTTATATGATTATTCTGTTGGGCAATGGCATCATAATTCTAATAACAAGAGTAGATCCCGCACTTCAGATCCCCATGTATTTTTTTCTCAGTAACTTTTCCTTCCTGGAAATCTGTTATGTGTCTGTCACTCTTCCTAGAATGCTCATGGATCTTTGGACCCAGAAAGGAAACATTTTTTTTTTGCTTGTGCTACACAAATGTGCTTTGCCCTTATGCTTGGAGCCACAGAATGCCTTCTCCTGGCGGTAATGGCCTATGACCGTTACATGGCCATCTGTCACCCTCTGCACTATCCTATAGTCATGAACCACAAAACTTGCATCCAGCTAGTGTCTGGCTCCTGGATCAGTGCCATTACCATTGAGGTAGGGCAAACAGGACAGATTTTCTCTCGGTCTTTTTGTGGTTCTAACCAAATTAACCACTTCTTCTGTGACATTCCCCCAATCCTCAAGCTTGCCTGTGGAGACATCTTTGTCAATGAGATGGTAGTCTATATATTTGCTGTGGTATTTGTCACTGTTCCTTTTATGCTGATACTTGGGTCCTATATCCTATAACAGAATTATCTCAACCATCCTCAGGTTGCCATCAAACACAGGACGGACCAAAGCCTTTTCCACCTGTTCTTCCCACCTCATAGTTATATTTTATTCTATGGATCAGCTATTATTACCTATTTAAAACCCAAATCCAACCAATATGAAGAAACAGACAAACTTCTCTCTCTTTTCTACACCATTTTGACCCCATTGTTTAACCCCATGATATACAGCCTGAGGAACAAAGATGTTACAGAAGCATTGAGAAAATTTCTTCCCAAATCACTGGCGTTACGACACACTTGAACTAACAGAACTTTTACAATCCAAGAATAAAACCAGCAACTCAAAATACAGTGGGCAAATCATTTGAATAAACACTGTCATGGATTGAATTGTGTCCCCCCAAAATATATGTATCAATTTGGCTGGGCCATGATTCCCAGTATTGTGGGATTGTCCACTATTTTGTCATTTGATGTGATTTTCCTATGTGTTATAAGTCCTACCTCTATGATGTTAATGAGATGGGATAGTTGGCAGTTATGTTAATGAATTAGGACTCAATCTACAAGATTAAGTTGTAGTATAAGTCAGTATCTTGTGAAATATAAAAAAAAGAATTGAGCATAGAGGAGAGAGGCCCTCTTAAAACCAGGAAAGCAGCTCCAGGAGCAGAGTGCGACCTTTGGACCCAGGGTTCCTACACTGAGAAGCCTAGTCCAGGAGAAGGTTGATGACAAAAACCTTCCTCCAGAGCTGACAGAGAATGCCTTCCCCTGTAGCTGATGCCCTGAATTTTGACTTCTAGACGACTAGCTGTGAGAAAATAAACTTCTGTTTGTTAAAGGCATCCACATGTGGTATTTCTGTTACAGCAGCATTAGAAGGCTAAGACAAGCACTTTATTAAAAAAGACACATGAATATCCAATAATCACAGATAAATATGGTCAACACATTTAGTTATTAGAGGAATGCAAATTAAAATCAGAGCGAGATACCACAACACATCTGTTAGAATAGGAAAAACTATCAAAAATTCTAACAATGCCAAGTAGTGACAAAGGGGTTGGGCTACTGATAGTCTCATACATCTGGACAATTGGAGTGTAAAATGGTATAATAACTCCGGAAAACAGTTTAACTCTGTCTCAAAAGGCTAAACATACCTACAATATGACCCAGCCATTCTACTCCTAATTTTTTTTCCAAAAAGACATAAAAACATATTTCACATTAAAAATTTTATGTGACTATACATAACAACTATATTCATAATAGCAGAAACTTTAAAACCACACAAAAGTCTATCAACAGATGAATGAATAAACAAAGCATGGTGTATGTATCCAATGGAATTCCATTCTGCAATAAAGTGGAATTAACTACATTTATATATAAAACGGCATAGATGAATTTTAAAAATTATACTGAGTAAAGGATTTCAGACTAAGTACATTCTGATTGTAAATGAGCTCTTACAGAAACATGATCAGTGATTTTCTGCAGTGAAGAGTGTATGAATGGAATAGATTGCAAAAGTGCAAGGAGACTTTTGGGAATCATATAAATGTTCTGTATCTCAACTGTGAAAATAGTTTTACAAGGGAGTACATCTACAAATCTCATCAAATGGATTGTAAAGGATGTATTTTATCTTATGTAAATTATTCCTTAAAAAAGCTTCTAAAATTAGAATAAGGTCATTCTGAAATATGACGATAACATGGTATCAGAAACAAATATATCTAAGACATCTATTAAAATAATATGTACTAAGAATATTTATTTCATTTATGAAAATTTTCATGTTTAAATTTCTCTAAGTATCGTACAGATATATGTTATTTTTATTTCTTAGCATGCTATTACGTTTTTGAAACTATAATAATATAATGAAATCCAATTAAATTCTCGGAACTGTCTAGGCTAGAATAATAGCTTATATTGATACTCCTATTGCTATTTCCACTGGCCTTCTGTGGTGCCTTGCATGTTGCTGTGATGCTGAAAGTTATGTCACAGATTTTTCAAATTCCAGCAGGATCACCCGTGGGGGATAGGTTTCAGCAGACTTCCAAACTAAGACTAGGAAGAAGGTCCTGATGATCTACTTATGGAAAAAAAAAAAAAAAAAGGGTCAGTGAAAAGCCTTGTAAATAGCTGCAGAATATTGTCTGATACAGTGCCGGAAGATGAGCCCTTCACGTTGGAAGGCACACAAAATATGACTGGGAAAGAGTTGCCTCTTCAAAGTACAGTTGATCTTTTAATGGAGTAAAGCTTTTGGGACCTTCATTTGCAGATGTGGCCTGACTTAAAATGAGAAGAAACAGCTGCAAATATCCATTAATAATCAGAAAGCAGAAGGTACAGATTATGAATATAGGAAAATTGGACATTGTCAAAAATGAAATGTGATGCATAAACATTGGTATCATAGGCATTAGTGAGCTGGTTGAGTGGACACAGGAAATACAGGGTAGAGAAAAGGAGTGTGCTGTTTACATTTTAAGGGGGAGCAACTAGGGTCACATAACAATGTGTGTATAACCTTTTGTATGAGAAACTGACTTGAATTGTAAACTTTCACTTAAAAGCACAATTTAAAAAAAGAATGTTATAATAAACATAATGCAAAAAAATAATAAAGAGATGCAAATCAAAACTAAAATGAGATACCATATTACTCCAGATAAAATGGCACTGATAAAAAAACAATAATAACAGATAACAACAAATGGTGAAGAGGATGTGGGGAGACTGTAATAGTTATCCATTGCTGGTGGGGCTGTAAAATGGTACAAGCACTACAGGAAACTGCATAGCAAATAAAAGGAAAGAAGTGGAATGCCCATCAACAGACGAATGGATGATCAGATCATGATACATATGTACAATGGAATACTATGCAGCCATAAAGAACAATGATGAGTCTGTGAAATGTGTTATAACATAAATGAAGCTGAAGGGCATAATGCTAAGAGAAAATAAGTCAAGAATGTAAGGAAAAAGGTATGCTAAGAAGACAAAAATAGGTATACATACAGAGACCAATGTTCATTGGTAGTTACCAGGAAGAGATGTTGGAGAAGGGAAAGTCCACTGCATATCATTGAGACTGGTATTTTATTTATTTAGTTTAGCAATGGGAAAAGTAGGCACTGAATGTGGATGTAGGGAGCACAGCACAACCAAAGGAAAAACAAGTGTTTAAGCAAATATGGATGAATATAGGTTTATTGGTATATGGATAGGTATAGGTGTTCATATAGGTGAGAACAGATAGATCTATTGGTACACGTAAGTACAAATATGTGTGCACAGGCACATATATTCACTGAAAACAGATACTCCACAGATGTAACCAAGTATCTTCCAATATTGGTTTTCCAGGTTTGAAAGCTTAGGACCATAGTCTCATGAGTCAACTCAGTCAATTGGCATAATATAATACAGGAAAACCATGATCTGCAGCCTAGTGAAGTGAGTATCATCTGGGGTGTTAAAGCCTGAGAGCAGCCATGTAGGCACAACTACCAGTGTCTACTCACCAGGAGCAAAACAGTAAGAAGGTAACGAAAAGCTTAGAGAAGAAAGAAGTCTTCACGAGCCACAACATCATCTACCCTGAGACCAGAAAGAATAGATGGTGCCCAGCTATAACCACTGACTGTTCTGACTGGTGTTGCAATAGATGGTCCAGATGGAATTGGAGAAAAATGTGAAGCAGAACTCAAATTCTTATTAAAAAAAAAAAAGTCCAGACAATGTGGAAGAAAAGGCAGAGTTTTCTCTGAGATTATTGCCCCAGGACACCCTTTAAAACTAGAACAGAGGTTATCCCCTGAGATCACCTTTTAGCAAAAAGGCAGAGTAGCACACAAAATAAATATTACTCATAAGATCAGCAATCTATGTAAAAACCATCAGTATGGGACCAAAAGGTCAACAATTACTCAAAAGCAAAGAAGATAAGGGGGAATGGAAGAGAGTACTGAAAATGGAACAAACAGAACACAAGTAAAGAGAATGTTGACACATTGTGACAAACGTCACTGAACAATTTGTACAGAAATTGTGAAATGGAAACCTACTTTACTGTGTAAACTTTCACCAATAAATAAATAAAATATTAATTAAAAAATGTATTGCTAATTAATTTTTAAAAATTTTAAGCCAACACCCATGTAACTCCCAAGTAGATTGATACACAGAATTTTACCAGCACTGTAGAAGTCAATTGCTAACCTTTTCCTGATCATATCTTCCTCCCAGGCCAGCAATAATCACAAGTGTGACTTTTATTGTATTTATGCACTTGCTTTTCTATATAGTTTCACTATGTAAATATGTCTATCAAAAAGTACAAATCAATATTCCCTCTTTGCAAACTTCATGTAAGTGAAGTCATGCAGTGTGTATTTCATGTGTTTTAATTTCAGCAGTGAATATTGTATTTTATAAATCATTCATGTTGTTGCATATATTTGCAGTTTGTTCAATTTTATTTACATTTTTTATTCAATGGTATAAATATTCAGAGCATTAAAAAATACAGTCTACATGAGACTAGAAGAATCCCAGCAGTCATGGTTCCAGGACCTTCTGTTGGCCCAGGACAGGAACCATTCCTGAAGACAACTCATCAGACATGGAAGGGACTGGACAATGGGTAGGAGAGAGATGCTGATGAAGAGTGAGCTACTTGTATCAGGTGGACACTTGAGACTGTGTTGGCATCTCTTGTCTGGAGGGGAGATGGGAGGGTAGAGAGGGTTAGCAACTGGCAAAATTGTCACGAAAGGAGAGACTGGAAGGAGGGAATGGTCTGACTCATTGGGGGAGAATAAATGAGAGTATGTAGTAAGGTGTATATAAGTTTATATGTGACAGACTGCCTTGATTTGTAAGCTTTCACTTACAGCACAATAAAAATTATTTAAAAAAATACGGTCTACAATGGTGGGCATTTGGGAAGTTGCACTTCGATTAATGCATACTGTTGCAGTGCACTTAGGAATTCTTAGTTGTTATTGTTAGGTGTTTTCAAGATAGGCCTGACTCAGAGCGAGCATTTACAAAACAGAACAAAACAGCCCAGTCCTTCATCATCCTCAAGTCATGCTTGTGCCCATTTTTGCAGCGACTGTGTCAATCCATCTCATTGAGGGTCTTCCTCTTTTTTCATTAGAGTGGGGATTATTTTTGAAATTATCAGGCATTTATTTAGCTCTTAAATAATTTTTCAAAGTGGATGCATCAATTTATACTTATAATACTTGTAATAGCAGTGTTTGGAAGTGCCAATGTGATGTTCCACTTCCTGACCATCACTCATTATTATCTTACTTAAGCATTTTTATCTATTAATCTATTAGCTTGATGTAGAATTAAAAAAAAAAAAAAAAAAAACCCTTGCCATCGAGTTGATTACAACTCATAGTGACCCTATACAACAGAGTAGAACTGCCTCATATGGCTTCCAAGGAGCACCTGGTAGATTCAAACTGCCGACTTTTTTGGTTAGCAGCCATAGCTCTTAACCACTATGCTACCAGGGTTTCCTGATGTAGAATATATTATTGTAATTTCAATTTGACTATTTCTGATTATTGAGGTGGTGTTGTTTCTGTTAGGTGCCGTCGAGTCAGTTCTAACTCAAAAAAAAAAAAAAAAAACTCATAGTGACCCGATATACAATAGAATGAAACAGTGCCTGGTCTTGTGCCACCCTCATGATCTTTGTTATGCTTGAGCCCATTGTGTAGCCACTGTGTCAATCCACCTCACTGAGGGTCTTCTTTTTCAGTGACCGTCTACTTTACCAAGCATGATGTTTTTTTCCAGGGACTGATACCCTCTGATAACATGTCCAAAGTATGTGAGATGTAGTCTCAACCATCCTCGCTTCTTAGGAGCATTCTGGCTGTACTTTTCCCAAGACAGATTTGTTCATTCCTTTGGCAATCCATGGTATACTCAATATTCTTTGCCAACACCACAATTCAAAGGTGTCAATTCTTTTTCAGTATTCCTTATTCATTTTCCAGCTTTCACATGTATATGACGTATTATTATTATTGAGGTAGGGCTCATTTCAACATTTTTATGGATATTCTCTTTTGTAAAGTGCTTTCAGATGTCATTTGATAGATAGATGATAGATGATATACAGATTAGACAGATAGACACACAGACAGACACACAGACAGATGGATGATGGATAGATAGATGATTGATAGATAGATAGATAGATTGATAGATAGATGATAGATAGATAGATGATAGATAGACAGACAGATAGATAGATACTTCATACAGCCTTTAGGTTAGTAGTGGAAATATATAAAATCCACTACCAACCTCAAAGATGGAGGTAATTATAAACCCTTAAGAATCACTATTTACTGAATAATAGGAGTAAAATCATATTTCCACAAGGGGAAACTTGGCTTCAAGTCAATATTCTTAAACTATCTGTCACTCACATATGAAGTCTTGAAGGGGAAGTATTTTATAACAATAGACAGACTAGTGACCTGGAGTCTTGCCCCTAATATCAGCTGGAATTTTACCAGATTCTCATTTCTCCTAAATGAAATTTAATGGGATTCACATCTTAAATACAGGTTCACAGAGGAAAATGAAATTGGGGAAGGATGGTGTAGCACTGCAAATAAAATAAATGTCCCCCATGGGGATTATTCTCAGGGCCAAAAAACAAAACTTTTGAACTAGATTTAATATATTAAACAGCCAGTTCTTAGTTCTTGGTTTGTCCGGGTAGTCTTGAAGAAATAAATTATTGTATGATTTGTAGCTAGAAATATTCTTTGTTGTCAGAACACTTATTACAACTTTTATATTAGCAAGCCCCAGAATTTCGATGAAGACACAAATTTCAGAGGAGAGAATAACCAAATAACTTCAGGAAAATGTGACAGGAGCTCAGTTTAATAGGAACAGGGCCCATATGAAGCAGTCATAATAGATAAGGGGAGAATTGGTTTGTGAGAATTTTGGATGGCCTCCAGTGGTATTGCTCAGTTAAGGGCAATCAGGACCCTATTCAAGTCTATGAAATAAGACTTTCTGCATGCTTTATTCTATTGAAAGGAAGGGTATTCTGCACGGTAAGAGCTACCTAGGAAAATAAATAATTAAACCAACTCAGAGAGTGCCAAAGAGATTTGTTGAATGAGAAATTTAACTGTGTCCGGTGGGAGAGATCCCAGGGGATGGAGATAACTTTTTTTTTTTTTAAAGTGCACTCCATGTTCAAAATGAACAGAATGTTTTGAAGGTAGATTAAATACCATTGATGAAAGAAGTTGTTTCAGCCAAAGTAATTTAAATACACAAATACATAAACACTCTTCAGTGAAGAAGAAATAAATTTATTACAAACAAACCAAACCCAAACCCACTGTGGGCAAGTAGATTACTACCCACAGTGAACCTTCAGCACAGACTAGAATTGCCTTATTGGGTTTCCAAAGCTATAAATCTTTAAGGAAGCTGGCCACCACAGCTTCCTCACACAGAGCAGATGGTGGGTTCCAACTGCTGATCTTTTGGATATCAGCTGTGCACTTTAACCACCAAGCCTCCTACTATCCAAAATAAGAAAGGTAAATATGAAATATTTTATATTAATATTCAACTTTAGTTCATGATATTATTAAAGTTAATGTTTAATATGGAGTAGGCAAGGTACTGTTTTATTCAGGCAGCTCATTTATATTTCTGACTCTTAAATATAATTTACCTTAAACAATGATTTTAAATAGTGATATTAGTAAGTTTGAAACACTGAAAATTTGAAACATTGCTGTTTTTGTAAGAATACTAAATAATGTTATGGGAAAACTTCATTTCCAGCAAAGATTTTGTAGCAAATAAGCATTATATTTATGTATTTTAGTTCTGATATTTTCATAAGACATTTAAAGTAAAACAACCCATGAAATAATTTTACAACCATTGAGAAATCCAATAAACATTTATTTTAAAGAAATTACTATTTTTACTTTAAAGAATTCATAAAATAATATAAAGTCTTAAGTTCATATTGTTTTTCAAGTTAATTTTAGGGTGTATATTTCTAATTTATATTGAAAATACAAACACAGCTGAGGTTTAGGTAGATTGGGGGCATTGACAATGACTAATATTTAACCAAATCAGAATCCCGTTAACCAAAGCCAAACTCATTGCCTTCAAGTGGATTCTGACTCATAACCACCTATAGGATAGAGTAGAACTGCCTCACAGGGTTCCCAAGGCTGTAAATCTTTACAGAAGCAGACTGCCACATCTTCCTCCCACAGACTGGCTGGTGGGTTTGAACCATTGGCCTCTTGATTAGCAGCTGGGCACTTAAATACGGCACAATGACTCCTTCAGTTTTGTTATGCATTCCCGAGTCATTTGGATTTTTTTCTAGGGAATGGATGCTTAGATTTCAAGTAAAAACATGACACCATTAAGTTTTATTTCCCTTTATGTAATAACAACAACGTTTTCAAGAAAGAAGAGTAATATAGTTTTGGGAGAACACACAGGGTAAATCTCTGCTCTTTCTACCCTGTTCTCTTGAGGAAAACACGGACAAATCTTACATATTTAATGTTATACCTGGATAATTTCATCATCAAAAAGTTGAGTTTGTATAATTAAAAACGTTTCTTTTAGCACTCACAATTTATTTAATTAACAAGAATTAATTTTTTTTTATTAAATGTCATCATTCATAATACATAGAGATTTGGTTTTTTTGTCCTCTTTTGAATCTTAATTCTCTCCCATTTAAGGGTGATGCTTTCATTTTAATAATGTCTATTCCTTTATTTTAGTTCAAAATCAAACCCTGAGTACCACATTAGGTGTACACCCATTTTCTGGGATCTATATTGATTTCAAGTAGGAGAATAATCACAGCCTTTACCATTCAGATCGCTTAGTATCAGGAAAAGAAAATGCATACAAAGGCTATTAACCTAATTGCAATTCTAAGTACTGAGCAGTGGTGGGTACTACAGGTTCTACACGTCCACAAAGCAGAGATAATGATATAAACCCAAATATTGGTAGAGAACTCATGGGGAAATCACACCTTTTGAGTTGAACGTTCTTGGAGTTTGTAACATTTTGATAATTGTTTTTAAGATCTCACTTCATTCCCACAACAGTCCTGTTATACGAAAGGAAAATAAATTAGCTAGAGAGTATCGTTCATGTTGCATAGCATACTGAGTAAAGTTCAGAACAGTAAATTAACATTAGTTTCAATAATAATTAAGATAAATGGATGTTAATAATAAGTAACTGCTAATAACAGTAACAATAATAGATGACAATAAAAACCTGTTGCAGTCGAGTCAATTTCAACTCATAGGTACCCTCTTGGTCAGAGCAGAACTGCCCCATAGAGTTTCCAAGGAGTGCCTGGTGGATTTGAACTGTGGACCTTTTGGTTAGCAGCCATAGTCCTTAATCAATACACCAACAGGGTTTCCTATGACAATGGATAACAATAATAAGAGGGTTTTTTAAATGTCAGGACTTCTTCAAGGTTTTTTAATTATATTAAATGATTTGATTCACTCAACATCACTAAGTGTTGATATAGTTGCTAGTCATTTTACAGCTAAGCAAAATGTGACATGGAAAGATTAGTTAACTTACATGAAGTCATCACACAGCTAGGTGTTGGAGCTATAATTCAATTTCTGTCTATCTGGGAGATATTGTTCTATAACCATGGCACAGAGCTTTGGTGGCACAGTGGTTAAGTGATTGTCTCCTAATCAAAAGGTCAACAGTTCAAACTCTCCAGCTGCTCCACGGAATAAAGGTATGGCAGTTGGCTTCCCTAAAGATTTACAGCCTTGGAAATCCTATGGGTCAATTCTACTCTGACCTACAGTGTAGCTATGAGTTGAAATTGACTCCTTAGCAATGTTTTTTTTTTTTCTTTTTTTAAACCATGGCACCACACTTCTTCTCTACTTAGTGGACAAAGTGCAAACGTATTAGGAAGGAGAGATGAAAAGCAGGGTGAGACAAGAGGCACCTTGCCTTTTGCAAAATTTAAGAAGGCACTCACTTTCAGAATTGTGCAAGTGCAAGGAGGGCCCTGAGCCTCCTTAAATGTTGCACCTTAGGAGTTTCACTAACTAGTTCTTGTCTTGAGGATGATGAAAGGAAACAGTAGGAAAAACAATCACCAAAAACAGGAATTCAAAACCACTTTATCAAATACTGAAATAGGCAATCTGTTACATTCTAGGGCTACAGGATTAAAGGATATATTATATTAATCATAATTATAGAACCATAACTAAAAAATAATCAGTTTAAAATTGATAAGTAGGGGATACATTTTACCAACATTACCTCATTTAATTCTCACAAAGAAGTAAAGCCTAGAAACTTTAAGTAATAGCTTAATATCACAATGACAATAAATTGTGGAGAAAGGAGTCAAACTCAAGTGCATTAAAAGATACTGATTTGCAATCAGAATCTACATGGAATTGGTTGAATTATCCACACTTAGTGAATCTCAATATCTTTATATCTAAAGAAAAGTGAGTTTAGAAACAGTTATCTAAATTGTTTTTTTAGAAACAACAAAAATAATGTTGGGTGTGCAGACCCCCGTGGGTATAACACCCAATATCATTCCTCCTTCTGTTCCACAGATAAACACAGGAAACAAATACCCTCCATGCTACCCCTGTTTTTCCAGGGTGACCACATTTATTATTAGTATCTGAATCAATGTTCTCAGAACAATTTCCCTGAATAATATCATCTTATCCTGTATACTTAACATCCTACCAAAAGACATTTGTTGTATTTTCCTCTGCAAAATGAAATATTCTCACACTTTTCTTTCTAAATCTCTAATATGAACTATATTATATGCTTATAGGTGACCTGGTGGCACTGTAGTTAAGTGCTTGGCTTCTAACCAAAATGTTGGTAGGTCAAGTCTACCAGCCGCTCCCTGGAAATCTTACGTGGTAATCCTACTTGTCCCTATAGGGCCGCTGTGAGTTGGAATTGACTCAATGGCAATGGTTTGGGTATATGCTTAAAATCATGAACAGATGGAAGAAGGGAACTTTGAAACAGGCAGTTGAAAATGTATGCTAGAAGACACTTTATGATATAGTTTTTCAGAAGCGTCACTGAGAAAATGCATAGGGAAGTACAGTAGGATTGTCAAGATGTGTAATGAATTTAAAGTGAGATTAGATGGCAAAGCTGAGGGTCCATCTCCAGCAGTTACCAATTGCTCCAGTGTCTTGTTGAGTTAGGTATAGCTTGTTCTATCCTGGGCTGTGCTCTGAAAGTATAATGAAATGATCTTAAAATAAATTTAAGGGGGCTGTTTACTGTGATATAACAGGAGGATGTGGGATGTACTTAAGTAGCGTCATTCTTAAAGTGCAAACAATTGCATTGGTCATAAAATCCAATCCAGACACCTCCATATGATTTAGAGATAAGGAAGGTTAAAAGGAAATGCTCATGTAAATTTACCTTTTCCACAGATGAATCATCAGGTAAAACCACCACAAGATAATCTAACCGAAGTGATGGAATTTGTTCTCTTGGGCTTTGCTGACATGCCCCATCTCCAGTGGTTTCTTTTTGGATTGTTTTTAATCATCTATATCATTATCCTGATGAGTAATGGCACCATATTTCTCATAACAAAAATGGATCCTGCTCTCCAGAGCCCTATGTATTTTTTCCTGGCAAATTTTTCCTTCTTGGAAATCTGCTATGTATCAACTACTTTCCCCAGAATGCTGACGAATCTAGGAACCCAGAGAAGAAGAATTTCCTTAGTTGCCTGTGCTACACAGATGTACTTTTTCTTCACGTTCGGAAGCACAGAGTGTTTGCTCCTGGCAGTGATGGCCTATGACCGCTTTGTGGCCATTTGTAACCCTCTGCACTATCTTCTAGTCATGAACCACAGGGTCTGTATCCAGTTGGTGACTGGCTCCTGGGCCACTGGAATCTCAGTTCAGATAGGGCAGACGTATCAGATTTTCTCTCTGCCTTTTTGTGGATCTAAACAGATTAACCACTTCTTCTGTGATATTCCCCAAATACTCAAGCTGGCTTGTGGGGACAACTTTGTAAATGAGATGTTGGTCTACATACTTTCTGTGTTATTTGTCATGGTTCCCTTTCTGTTGATACTGGGCTCCTACAGTAAAATCATCTCCATCATCCTGAACTTACCATCGGCCACAAGTCAAGCCAAAGCCTTCTCCACCTGCTCATCTCATCTTATGGTTGTGGTGTTATTCTTTGGATCAGGTATTATTGCCTACTTAAGACCCAATACTAGACACTCAGAGGGAAATGACAAAGTGCTATCTCTTTTCTACACTATCCTAACTCCTGTGTTTAATCCCATGATATATAGTCTAAGAAATAAGGATGTCAAAATAGCACTGAGAAAATTGCTATGTAAATAATTCACTAAAGAATCAGGTAATGTACGAAAATTCCTTTCTTACATATTTTTAATTAAATTTCAACAGATGTATACTTTTAACCATAACTTGTGTTATGGTTTAGTTTTGTCCCTCCAAAATGTGCATCAGCTTGGCTAGACTATGATTCTAAGTACTGCTTGATAGTCTGCCATTTTGTGATTTGAGTCGAAACCTTCTAGAAGACAACCGGTTTGGTGATTTTCCTATGTGTTGTAGACCCTAACTCTATGATGTAAATGAGGCAGGATTAGAGAGGCAGAACTCACTCTACAACATTAAGTTGTACCTTGAGCCAATGTATTTTGTGATAAAAGAGAGAAGCTAGGATAGAGATAGGGGGACCTCCTACCACGAAGAATGATGAACTAGGATGGAAGCAAGTCCTTCAATCCCTGCACTGAGAAGCTCCTAGATCAGGGGAAGATTGATGACAAGGACCTTACTGCAGAGCCAGCAGAGAGAGAAAGCTTCCTCTGAAACTATCTCTCTGAATTTGGATTTCTAGATTTCTAGACTGTGAAAAAATAAATTTCTCTTTGTTAAGCTATACAATTTTGGTATATCTGGTATAACAGCACTAGATTATTAAGACACCTTGTCTTTCCAAACAGTACAATCATTTCCAAGTTAAAAATCTCTTGTAATGTTGTCAGAACTTTCTGCACAATTTGTAAAGGTAATATATATAATAAAAACCTGAACCTATTGTCGTTGAGTTGATTCCAACTCATAGTGATCCTATAGGACAGAGTACAACTGCCTCATAGTGTGCAAGGAGCACCTGGTGGATTTGAACTGCCGACCTTTTGGTTAGCAGCTGTAACTCTTGACTACTACACCACGAGGATTTCCGATATATATATATATATATTAGCATATAGGAAATCACTGTGTTAGTAATTCTGTAATTTTATTGTGCAATGTCCTCCTTCAATAGGAATTTTTTCTTGGGCTAATTTAGTTTAGTCAGTTGTAATGTATAATCTGTTATATTACTTAGCCTAAACATTTCACTGCCATGAGTGTACATACGGTTGTGATACCTATTTTAAAAACCAGGTTTGCAATAACCATTAATTAATACTATGCTATATTCCTTAGTTATCCAGGGGAGATTTGGTACAGGACCCCCCAGGAATACCAAAATCTGTGGAAGCTCAAGTCCCTTATATAAAATGACACTATATTTGCATATAACCTATGCACAAACTTCCATATACTTTAAATTAAATCTAGATTACTTATAATATCTAATACAATGCAAATGTTTTGTAAATATTTTTTATACAGTGTTGTTCAGGGAATAGTGACAAGACAGAAGGCAAACAATGCTCAAACAATGAGTTCTGAAGAGAGAGAGTGAGGATCTGTGAAATGGTGGGAGACTACGCATCATTTCATTTGCATAGATTCAGTGTAGTGCTTGGTGGAATAAAAATAATAATATAGTCTCTATGATAAACCTTAGTCTGGAAGCTCGGCTGAAACCTGTCCTCCATGGGTGACCCTGCTGGTGTCTGAATGCCAATGGCATAGCTTCCAGCATCACAGCAACATGCAAGCCCCCACAGTACAACAAACTGACAGACACGTAGGGACATCCAGACTAAGACAGACTAAGAAGAAGGACCGGGTAGTCTACTTCTGGAAAGAGTTAGCTAGTGAAAAGCTTATGAAAGCAGCAGAACATTGTCTGAGATAGCCCCAGACAATGAGCTCCCCTATGCTGGAAGGCACTCAAAAGATGACTGGGGAAGAGCTGCCTCTTCAAAGTGGAGTCGACCTTAATGACGTGGATGGACTAAAGCTTTTGGGGTGTACATTTGCTGATGTTACACAATGCAAAATGAGAAGTAGCTGCTAATATCCATTAATAATCAGAAACTGGAATGTACCAAGTATGAATCTAGGAAAATTGGAAATCATCAAAAATGAAATGGATCACATAAAGATCAATATTCTAGGCATTAGGGAGCTGAAATGGACTGGTTCTGGCCATTCTGAATGGGGCAATCATATAGTCTACTAAAAACTGTGCCGGGAATGACAGCTTGAAGAGGAATGGTGTTGCATTCATCATCAAAAAGAACATTTCAAGACCTACCCTGAAATATAACACAGTCAGTGATAGGATAATATTCATATACCTACAAGGAAGACCAGTTAACACGACTATTATTCAAATTTATGCACCAACCATTAAGGCCAAAGATAAAGAAATTGAAGATTTTTACCAGCTTCTGCAGTCTGAAATTGATCAAACATGCAATCTGGATGCATGGATAGTTACTTGTGATTAGAATGTGAAAGTTGGAAACAAAGAAGAAGGATTGGTAGTTGAAAAATATGGCCTTGGTGATACAAACGATGATGCAGATAGCATGATTAACTTTTGCAAGTTCAATGACTTGAATACTTTTTTTTGCCAGTGTAAATGGTGACTATACACATGAACTTCACCAGATGGAATACACAAGAATCAAATTGACTACATCTGTGGAAAGAGACAACGGAAAAGCTCAGTATCATCAGTCAGAACAAGGCCAGGGACTGACTGTCGAACAGACCACGAATTGCTCATATGCAAGTTCAAGCTGAAGTTGAAAAAAATCAGAGCAAGTCCATGAGAGCCAAAATACGACCTTGAGTATATCCCACCTGAATTTAGAGATCATCTCAAGAACAGATTTGAAGCGTTGAACGCTAATGACCGAAGACCAGGTGAGTTGTCGAATGACATTAAGGACACCATACATGAAGAAAGTAAGAGGTCATTGAAAAGATAGGAAAGGAAGAAAAGACCAAGATGGATGTCAGAGGATAATCTGAAACTTCCTCTTCAAAGTCAAGCAGATAAAGCAAAAGAAAGAAATGATGAAGTACAAGAACAGAACAGAAGATTTCAAAGGGTGGCATGAGAAGACAAAGTAAAGTATTATAATGACATATGCAAGGAGCTGGAGATAGAAAACCAAAAGGGAAGAACATGTTCGTCCTTTCTCACACTGAAAGAACCGAAAAATAAAATTCAAGCCTTGAGTTAAAATAGCGAAAGATTCTACAGGGAAAATATTAGACGATGCAGGAAGCATCAAAAGAAGCTGGAAGGTATACACAGAGTCATTATACCAAAAAGAATTAGTCAATGCTCAACCATTTCAAGGGGTAGCATATGATCAGGAACCGATGGTACTGAAGGAAGAAGTCCAAGCTGCATGGAAGGCATTGGCGAAAAACAAGGCTCCAGGAATTGATGGCATATCAATTGAGATCTTTCAAGAAACAGATGCTGCCCTGGAAATGCCAAGTAATTTGGAAGAGAGCTTCCTGGCCAACCAACAGGAAGAGGTCCATATTTATGCCTGTTCCCAAGAAAGGTGACCCAACCAAATGCAGAAATTATCAAACAATATTCTTAATATCAACCACAAGCAAAATTTTGCTGAAGATCATTCAAAAGCAGCTGTGGCAGTATATCAACAAGGAACTGCCAGAAATTCAGGCCAAATGCAGAAGAGGAGGTGGAACCAGGGATATCATTGCTGATGTCAGATAGATCCTGGCTGAAATGAGAGAATACCAGAAGGATATTTTCCTGTGTTTTGTTGACTGTGCAAAGGCATCCTACTGTGTGGATCATAACAAATTATGGATAACATTGAGAAGACTGGGAATTCCAGAACACTTAATTGTGCCCATGAGGAACCTGTACACAGAATATGAGGTAGTTGTTTGGACAGAATAAGGGGATACTGAGTGGTTTAAAATCAGGGAAGTTTTAGGTCAAGGTTATGTCCTTTCACCATACCTATTCAATCTGTATGCTGAGCAAATAATACGAGAAGCTGGACTATATGAAGAAGAATGGGGTATCAGGATTGGAAGAAGACTCATTAACAACCTGCATTATGCAGATGACACAACCTTGCTTGCTGAAAGTGCAGAGGACTTGAAGCACCTACTGATGAATATCAAACACCACAGCCTTCAGTGTGGATTACACCTCAACATAATGAAAACAAAAATCCTCACAACTGGACCAATAAGCCACATCATGATAAACAGAGAAAAGATTGAAGTTGTCAAAGATATCATTTTACTTGGATCCACAATCAACGTCCGTGGAAGCAGCAGTCAAGAATTCAAAAGACACATTGCATTGGACAAATCTGCTGCAAAGGACCTCTTTAAAGTGTTGAAAAGCAAAGATGTCACCTTGAAGACAAAGGTTTGTCTGACCCAAGCCACGGTATTTTCAATCGCATCGTGTGCATATGAAAGCTATACAATGAATAAGGAAGGCCGAAGAAGAATTGACACCTTTGAATTTTGGCGTTGGCAAAGAATATTGAATAAACCATGGACCACCAAAGAATGAACAAATGTACTTGGAAAAAGTACAACCAGAATTCTCCTTAGAAGCAAGGATGGCGAGACGGCGTTTTACATACTTTAGACATGTTGTCAGGAGAGATGAGTCCCTGGAGAAGGACATCATACTTGGTAAAGTAGAGGATTAGTGAAAAAGAGGAAGACCCTCAACGAGACGATTGACACAGTGGCTGCAACAATGAGCTCAAGCATAATTAGGATTGTAAGGAAGGTGCAGGACCAGGCAGTGTTTTGTTCTGTGGCACATAGGTTCCCATGAGTCTGAACCAACTAGAGAGCACCTAACAACAAAGACATGGTAAACCTGGAAAATCCTCTCTGAAGAAGTAACATTTGAACTGAGTCCTAAATAGCTAGAAGGCATAACTATTTAAAGATTATTTTAGGTAGATGAAAAAGCAAAAGAAGACCATTAAGTTTTACATTCTTAGAAGCCTCAAGAGCCAATTGCCTGGGGAAAAAATGTGTTAGCAGGTAAGCATGGAAATAAAGGTAGGGGCCAAGTTATACAACAGTTTTTAATTCCTGGGAAGAAATTTGAATTATTCCAAGTACAATGGAAATCCATGAAAGTGCTTAAGATTTTCTATAGAGAACACTTTGGCAGTTTGGGTCCACCAGCCATTCCCACATATATTCCCCAGATTTTTGTTTGTATGTATTAGAAAATTCACACAGTTCTTTTGAAGTGTAGCTTACCTCTTCCTGAGTCACACTTCGTACTTCACCTTCTGGGGCTTGTTGGGACTTAAAGTGTTAATGCTCTCACGTTATTTTATAGATGAACAAAACAGAGAGACACAAAGAGTTTGCATAATCTTTCCTACTTCACATACATACAAGTATTTTAACTCACTACCCATGTTCTGAATCTCTGCTAGAGCAGTGGTTAGGTTCTATGGCTGCTAACCAAAATAGGGCAGATCAAATCCACGAGCTACCCCTTAGATAAGTTATGGACAGTTCTACTTTGTCCTGTAGGGTGCCTATGAGTCTGACTGACTTAACAGCAATGGGTTTGGTTTTTTTGTTCTTACCTATGATCTATGTCCAGACCTGGGTTTGAGTTAGGCCTTCATCACATAAGTTTTTCTTTGACTTGTAAAATTATTTAATCCTTAATTGTCCCTTTTTATATTTGACCAAAAAAAAAGAACCTTACAGACTTTTTATGAGAATTAACACGTTAAGAGCACACCTAACATTGACTTAGTTTATCAATGACATTGTTACAGTCTGTAATTATGATCACATTTGTAATTAAGGAATTTACTTAACATCTTCACTTATATACAGCCTTTTCAGTGGAAATTGCTCTAACTGAATTAAGATGCCTAACTAAAAAAAAAAAAAATTGGATCTTATGGTGGTCAAGGCCAAGAGTCAGCACTCAACCTGCAAAGACAAGGTGGCTGTTCTTACTGTAATGGACAGCAGAGTCAAAGCAGTAATCAGATGTGTCTGACTGATATGGATTTACAGCATTGGCTACTTAGTCATGGAGTCCTTAGGAGTGAAGTAGATAGGAAACCTAGTAAATATTTATTTTATCTGTACAAGCCGATGAATGCTAGGTCAAGTAAACAGCAGTCTAACCTGAATTGCCAGAATAGAGAATCATGGTCCCTCAATAAATTTTTTTTATTTATCAAAAAATAGATTTGAGTGAGTTTAAAGACCTACGACTCCTTGAATCAAGGGGAGGCAGGTCCTCTTGAGGAAGGACACCAATAGACTGCCAAAAATTTATACGGTTGATAATTCTCCCATCTTTCCCCAAAGGGATCTATAGCTTTTTACAAGAGTGACTGTTCAGCGATTACTGGATTCTGGCTCTGAACTGACGCTAATTCCAGGAGACCCAAAATGTCACTGTGGCCCACCAGTCAGTGTAGGGTATATGGAAATCAGGTTATTAATGGAGTCTTAACTCATGTCCATCTTACAGTATGTCCAGTGGGTCCCTGAACCCATCCTTTAGTGATTTCCCCAGTTCAGGAATGTATATTTGGAATAGATACACTCAGCAACTGGAAGAAACACCACATTGGATCCCTGACAAATGGAATAAGAGCTA
Source organism: Elephas maximus indicus (assembly GCF_024166365.1). Taxonomy (NCBI): domain Eukaryota; kingdom Metazoa; phylum Chordata; class Mammalia; order Proboscidea; family Elephantidae; genus Elephas; species Elephas maximus. The sequence continues at coordinate 106,091,345 of NC_064825.1, read as the reverse complement.
TTATGATAGGAAAAGCCAAGTGGAAGACATTAGAACTGCCCGTACATAGGAAAATAGTAAACCAAAAGTAATACTGCATTCCAGGAGAGACTGAAGAGATTACTGCCACCATCAAGGACTTGAAGGATGCAAGGATTTTCCCTTAGTCATCTAGTGCTGCTATCACAGAAATACCATCAGTGAGTGGCTTTAACAAAGGGGAATTTATTCTCTCACAGTCTAGTAGGCTAGAAGTCCAAATTCAGGGTGTCAGTTCCAAGGGAAGGCTTTCTCTTTCAGCTCTGGTAGAAGCTCTTTGTCATCAATCTTCTCCTGGACTAGGAGCTTCTCCTCATAGGAACCCCAGGTCCAAAAGATTCACTCTGCTCCCAGTGCTTCTTTCTTGGTGGTATGAGGTCTCGCACTCTCTGCTTACTTCCCTTTCCTTTTATCTCTTGTAAGATAAAATGTGGTGCAGGCCACACACCAGGGAAACCCCCTTTACATTGGATCGGGGATGTGACCTTAATAAGGGTGTTACAATCCCATCTTAATTCTCTTTGACATAAAATTACAATCTCAATATGGAGGACAGCCACACAATACTGGAAATCATGGCCAAGCCAAATTGATGCATACCTTTTTTGGGGGGGCGGGGGACATAATTCAATCCAAGAAAGCGTTATTCCCACCACATCCTCGTTCAACTCATCTATTTGGCCTGTGGAAAAAAGAGATGGATCTTTGACAATGACAGCGGATTATAGAAAATTTAACCAGGTAGTGACTACAATTGTAGCTGCTATTACAGATGTGGTTTCATTGCTTAAGCAAATTAGCACATCTCCTGGAACCTGGTATGCAGTTATTGATCTCAGCTAATGCCTTTTTTTCCATACTCATTTCAAAGAACCACCACAAACAGTTTGCCTTCAGCTGGCAAGGCCAGCAATACACCTTCAGTTGCCTACCGCAGAGCTACACCAAGTCTCCAGCCCTATGTCATCATTTAGTTCACAAGGACTTTGACTGACTTTCCCTTCCATAAGACATTACAATGATCCATTACACTGATGACACTATGTTGATCAGACAAATGAAAAAGAAGTGTCAATGACTCTAACTTACTGGTAAGTCATTTGTGTGCTAGAGGGTGAGAAATTAATCTCACAAAAGTTTAAGTGCCTTCCACCTCAGAGAAATTTCTAGGGGTCCAGTGATGTGGGGCATATTGAGATGTTCCTTCTAGAGTGAAGGATAAGTTATTGCATCAGGCCCCTCCCACAACTAAAAATGAGGCACAATGCCTCTTTGGATTGTGAAAGCAACATACTCCTCATTTTGGTGTGCTACTCCACCCTCTTTATCAAGTAACTCAAAAAGCTCCTAGTTTTTGAATGGGACCCAGAACAAGGACAACTCTGCAATAGGTTCAGGCTGCTGTGCAAGCTTCCCTGCCACTTGGGACATATGATTCAGCTGACTCAATTGTGCTCTAAGTGTCAGTGGCAGATAGACATACTATTTGCAGTCTTTGACAGGTGCCTATTGATGAATCATAACACAGATGCTTAAGATTTTGAAGTAAAGCCATTCTCTGCAGATAACTACTGTCCTTTGAGAAAAAAAAAAAAAAAAAAAAAAACTTTTGTCTTGTTACTGGGCTTTAGTAGAGACTGAACACTTAAATGGGATACTAAGTCACCATGCAGCCTGAGCTGCCCACCATGAACTGGGTGTTGTCTGACCCACAGAGTCATAAAGTTGGAGATGAATTAAACAGAAGTGGTATATACGGGATCAGGTCTGAGCAGGACCTGAGGACACAAGTAAGTTGCATAAGAAGTGGCCCAAATACCCATGGTCTCCACTCCTGTCACATTACCTTCCATCTCCTGGTCTTCACCTATGGCCTCATGGAGACTTCCTTATGATCATTTGACTGAGGAAGAATAATCTCATGCCTGGCTTACAGATGGTTCTGTGTGATATGCAGGCACCACTGAAAAGTGGACAGCCACAGTGCTACGGCCACTTTATAGGAACTCATGCCACCAAGAATGAAGAGCCAGGGGTGTGTGTATCCTTTGGACCTGGGGTCCCTGTGCTGAGAAGCTCCTAGGCCAGGGGGAGATTGAAGGAAAGGACTTCCACCCAGAGCCAACAGAGAGAGACTTCCCCTGGAGCTGACACCCTGAATTCAAACTTTCATCCTCCTAGACAGTGAAAGAATAAACTTATGTTTGTTAAGCAATCCACTTGTAGTGCTTCTGTTATAGCAGTACTAGATAACTAAGACACATATCAAGGGTCTTTCACAAGAATCAATGCAGATTTCTAGTCAAAAACACTAGAAGCCAGAAGAAGATGGAGTGACATATATAAAATACTGAACGAAAACAATTGCCAACCAAGAAATCTTTACCTAACAAAGTTTTCATTCAAAAATTAGGCAGATCAAGACATTACCAAACAAACAGAAGCTCTGAGAATTTGCCACTACCATAGCAAATTACGGATAACATTGTGAAGAATGGGAATTACAGAACAATTAACTGTACTCGTGAGGAACCTGTACATAGTACCTGTACCTAGATCGAGAGGCAGTTATTCGAACAGAACAAGTGTATACTGTGTGGTTTAAGTCAGGAAAGTTGTGCATCAGGGTTGAGTCCTTTCATCATACCTACTCAATTTGTATGCTGAGCAAATAATCCAAGAAACTGGACTATATGAAGAATAGGGTATCAAGATCGGAGAAAGACTCATTAATAACTTGTGTTATGCAGATGACACAACCTTGCTTGCTGAAAGTGAAGAAGACTTGAAGCATTTACTGATTAAGATGAAAGATCACAGCCTTCAGTATTGATTATACCCCAACACAAAGAAAACAAAAATCTTCACAACTGGACCCATAAGCAAAATCATGATAAATGGAGAAAAGATTAAAGCTGTCAAGAATTTCATTTTGCTTGGATCCACAATCAACAGCCATGGAAGCAGCAGTCAAGAAATCAAAAGACGCATTGCATTGGGTAAAGCTGTTGCAAAAGACCTTTTTAAAGTGTTGAAAAGCAAAGATGTAACCTCGAAGGCTAAGGTGAAACTGATGCAAGCCGTGGTGTTTTCAATCACCTCATATGCATGTGAAAGCTGGACAATGAATAAGGAAGAGGGAAGAAGAATAGACACCTTTGAATTGTGGTGCTGGTGATGAATATTGAATCTACAATGGACTGCCAAAAGAATAAACAAATCTGCCTTGGAAGAAGTACAACCAGGATGCTCCTTAGAGGCAAAGAAAGTGAGACTGCGTCTCACGTACTTTGGATATTTTATCAGGAGTGATTGGTCCCTAGACAAGGACATCGTGCTTGGTAGGGTAGAGGGTCAATGAATGAGAGGAAGACCATCAGTGAGACGAATTGACTTAGCTGCTATGAAAATGTGCTCAAGCGTAGTAAGGATTGTGAGGAGGGCACAGGACTGGGCAGTGTTTCGTTCTGTCGTACATAGAGTTGCTATGAGTCAGAATCGACTCGACATCAGCTAACAACAACAACAGAGAAGCTTTGCAAGTTTTAATCAAAAAAAAAAAAAAACTCCAAATGGAAGGGCAAGAGCATTAAATAAATATTTTCATTTATACATGGAATAAATAAATTAATAAAAAATAAGACAAAGTTTTCCAAAAAATGGAACAACTCTAAGGAAAAGTATATGGTATTTTCAAGGAATAAATTCCTTAATTAAATACCACAAACAATACAACATCCAGTTTATAAGAAATAAGCACAAAGTAAACTCATCAAATATAGGTTGAATATTGATGCTAATGGAGACACACCAACAGAAATAGGGGGAGGAGCATATCCGAAATAGATTTGTTTTGTTAAGTTCGTATGGTAACAGTTGTTCATATGTTAAACATTGTCACAATTGTAAGTTGTGTGATGCAATATATGTGGTAACCACTAAGAAATCATCAAGGAAAAACCTTCATAAGAAATGAAGGAAGAAGGCAGAAAAGTTCATCACAATAAAGCTACCATATACAAACAAAAACAGAAAAATCAGAATAAAGAAGCAAAGAAAACATGAAACACTCAAAAAACAAAGAGCAATCTGAATGAGGTAGACATATTTTTTTCAGTAATAAACTTAAATGTAAATGGTTTAAACACCCCATGCAAAAGGAAATCAGTGGCAAAATAGATTAAAAAAAAAATCTATCCTTTTGCTATCTACATGAAACATACCTTGGACACAAGAACACAAACAGACTGAAAATAAAAGGATGGAAAAAATATTCCATGCAACACATAAAAAATTAAGTGCAGGGTTGGCCATACGAATATCAGCAAAGTAGACTTTAAATCAAAATTTACTTCAAGAAATAAAGAAGGACACTACATAATAACGAAAGGGCCAATTTAGCAAATAGTCATAACAATTATAAATATATATATGTACCTAACAGCAGTGCACCAAAGTACATGAAACAAATACTAACTAATAGGAAAGGAGAAATAGACAACTTCACAATGTTAGGAGACTTCAACATACCACTTTCAGTTATAGATAAAACATCTAAAAAGATCACTAAGGACATTGAGAACTTATATAAAGCCATAAATCAATTGGACTTAATAAATATATATATAGAACTCTGTACCCAGAATCAGAAGAATACATGTTTTTCTCCATCACACAGGGATCATTTTCTAGAACAGACCTATGCTAAAAAAAAAAAAAGGACAAAATAAATCTCAACAAATTTAAAAAGATCGAAATCATACAAAGCATCTTCTCTGATTATAATGGTATGAAGCTAGAAATCAACAACAGAAAAAGCAACAAAAAGATAAAAACACAGAAAAAAATAATACATTACTAAAAATTATTGAGTCATAGAAGAAATCCTAAGTGAATTTACAAAACTCCTAGAATCAAGTGAAAATGAAATCACAACTTATCAACATTTGTTAAACAACAAAAGCAGTACTCAGAGGGAAATTCACAGCAATAAGTGCATGTAATACAAACAAAAAAAAAAAAAAGAGAAAGATCCAAAATCATTAATTTAAATGGACAACTGTAACAAATAGAAAAGGAAGAGGAAAAGAAGCTGTAAGTTACCAAAAAAAAAAAAAAAGGAATAATAAAGATCAGGGCAGAAATAAACTAAACAGAAAATGGAAAGAGAATAGAAAGAATCAACAAAACCAGAAGTTGGTCCTTTGAAAGGATCAATAAAACAGAGAAATGACTGGCTAGATTGATAAAGGAAAAAAAAAATGTGGAGTGCAAATAACCAAATTAAGAAATGAAACGGATCACATGAATCCTATCCAACAGAGGTAAAGAAGGTCATAGCTGATTACTATGAAAAATGGTATTCCTACAAATTTGAAAACCTGGATGAAACGGACAAATTCCTAGACACACACGGCCTACCCAAGCTAACACAAACAGAGGTAAAAAATTTACACAGATCCACTACAAAGAAGATGTTGAAGATGTCATCAAAAAACTGCCAACAGGAAAAAGCCCAGGACCAGATGGCTACACTGGATAATTCCATCATGCTTTCAGAGAAGGCTTGACACCAATCCTATTCAAACTGTTCAAAAACATAGAAGAGAAAGGAACACTACCAAACCTTTTCTATGAATGCAGCATAACCACAATACCTAAACCAGGCAAAGACATCATGAAAAGGGAAAATACGGACCAATATCACTTAGGAACATAAGTGAAAAAATTTTCAACTAAATTCCAGCCAACCGACTTCAGCCACATATCAAAGAAGTCATACACAGTAATCAAGTGGATTCATACCAGGATGACATGGGTGATTCAAACTTAAAAAATCAACTTGATACACAACATAAAGAACCATATGATCCTAGCAACTGATGCAGAAAAAGCATTCAATAAAATTCAACACCCTCAGCTGACAAAAACTCCCAGTGAAGCAGGTATAGAAGGAAAATTTCTCAATTTAATTAACAGCATTTATGCAAAGCCAACAGCCAACATTATACTCAACAGAAAAAGGCTGAGAGCCTTCGTTTTGAGAACAGGAACAAGACAAGGATGCCCATTATCACCACTCTTATTCAACATTGTACTGAAAGTCCTAGCCATAGCAACAAGAAGAGAAAGAGCAATAAAATGTATCCAAATTGGTAAGAAAGAAGTAAAACTGCATTTGTGGATGACATGATTCTATACATAGAAAGTCCTAAGTATGCCACACACACACACACACAAAAAAAAAAAGATAAATAAGTAAAAGAACTATTGGAACTAATAGAAAAATTTAGCAACTTTGCAGGATAGAAGATCAAGCAAACAATGCCATTTACAATAGCTCCCAAATTGACAAAAGACCTAGGAATTAACCTAACTAGAGACAAAAAAATCTTATAAAATGGAAATTATAAAACAATACTATGAGAGACTAAAAGAAAATTACATAAATGGAAATACATCCAGTGTTCATTGATTGTTAGACTTAATATAGTGAAGATGTCGGTTCTATTAAAGTGATCTTCAGATACAATGCAAACCCAATAAAAATCCCAAAAACATTCTTTACTGAAATGGAAAAACTAATGATCAACATCATATGGAAAGGAAAGAGACCCCTGATAGACAAGCAATACTGAAGAAAAAGAACAAAGCAAGAGGTCTCACACTCCTCAACATTAAAACATACTGTGCAGCCACTGTGATTAAAAAAAGAAAACCTAGTATACGTTCAATGATGGATACACAGAACAGTGGAATAGAATTGAGAACTTAGAATTAAACCCAGCGGTCTATGGGCAAATGATTTTCGACAAGGGGTCAAACTTCATTCAGTAGGGCAGAAACAGTCTCTTTAATAAATGGTATTGGCTAAACTGTATAAAACTGCAGAAAATGAAATAGGATCCGTACTTCACACCACACACAAAAAGTAACTCAAAATGGGTCAAACACCTAAATGATAAGCCTAAAAAAAAAGATAAGCCTAAGACCATGAAATTTCATAGAAGTGCACATAGGGACAGAAATGTGGTACCTAAGCTTTTGTAAAAATAGAATAACAAACATAACAACAAATACATGAACAGAGAAGACAAAATAGATAAATGGGACCTCATAAAAATAAGAAATTTATGGTCACCAAAAGACTTTATTAAAAGAGTATATAGACAGCCAATAGATGAAAAAAAAAAAAAATCTTTGGAAATGACTTACCTGATAAGGGTCTAATCTCCAAAATCTGTAGAAAGTTTTGACAAATCAGCAAGAAAAAGACAAACAACACATTCAAGAAATAGGCAAAGGGAATCAGCAGAAAGTTCATCAAAGAATTCCTCCAAACAGGCAACAAACATATGAGAATATATTCACAATCATTAGACATTAGTGACAAACAACTTAAAACTGAAATGAGGTACAATCTTAGCCAGCTAAAATGGCATCGATAAAAAATTAAAATTAAAACAACAACAAAACAAATGGCAACAAATGTTAGCAAACTTGTGGGGAAAATGAAACCCATTGCTAGTGGGTCTGCAAAATGGTACACTCACTATAGAAAATGGTATGATGTTTGCTCAAAAAACTAGAAATAGAGCTAGCCTACAAATCGGGATTCCACAGGGAAAATATGAAATGATGTAGAAAGCATCAAAAGAAGATGGAAGGAATACAGAGAGTCATTATACCAAAGATAATTGGCCAACCTTCGACCATTTCAGGAAGTGGCATATAGTCAGGTATCTATGGTACTGAAGGAAGAAGTCCAAGATGCACTGAAGGTATTAGGCATTGGTGAAAAACAAGGCTCCAGGCTTTGACGGAATACCAATTGATTTGTTTCAACAAATGGGTGCAACACTGAAAGTGCTCAGACTTTTGTGTCAAGAAATTTGGAAGATAGCTACCTGACCAACTGACTAGAAGAGATCCATGTTTATGCCTATTGCCAAGAAAGGTGATTCAACCCAATATGGAAATTATCTAACAATATCATTAATATCACACTCACGTAAAGTTTTGCTGAAGACCACTCAAAAGAATTTGCATCAGTACATTGACAAGGAACTGCCAGAAATACAAGCTGGATTCAAAAGAGGATATGGAACAAGGGATATCATTGCTGATATCAGATCAATCCAGGCTGAAAGCAGAGAATACCAGAAAGATGTATACCTCTGTTTTATTGACTATGCATAGACATTCGACTATGTGGATCATACCAAATTATAGATAACATTGTGGAGAATAAGAATTCTGGAACAAGTAATTGTGCTCATGAGGGATCTATACATGGATGAAGAGGCAGTCATTTGAACAGAACAAGGGGATACTGCATGGTTTAAAGTCAGGAAAGGTGTGTATCAGGGTTGTATCCTTTCACTACACCTATTCAATCCCTATGCTGAGGAAATAATCCAAGAAACTGGGCTATATGAAGAAAAATGGGGCATCAGGATTGGAGGAAGACTCATTAACAACCTGCATTACGCAGATGACACGACCTTGCTTGCTGAAAGTGAAGAAGACTTGAAGCACTTACTGATGAAGATCAATGACCACAGCCTTCAGTATGGATTATACCTTAACATAAAGAAAAGAAAAATCCCCACAACTGGACCAATAAGCAAAATCATGATAAATGGAGAAATAATTGAAGTTGTCAAGGATTTCATTTAACTTGTATTAACAACCAACACCCATGGAAGAGGCAGTCAAGAAATCAAAAGAGGCATTGCACTGGGAAAATTTTTTGCAAAAGACCTCTTTAAAATGTTGAAAAGCAGAGATGTCACCTTGACGACTAGGGTGTGCCTGACCCAAGCCATTGGTATTTTCAATCTCATCATATGCATATGAAAGCTGGACAATGAATAAGGAAGACTGAAGAAGAATTGACATCTTTGAACAGTGGTGTTGGCCCAGAATATTGAATATAACATGGACTGTCAAAAGAACAAACAAATCTGTCTTGGAAGATGTACAACTAGAATGCTCCTTAGAAGCAAGGATGGGCAGACTACGTCTCATGTACTTTGGACATGTTATCAGGAGAGATCAGTCCCCGGAGAAGGACAGCATGCTTGGTAAAGTAGAGGATCAGCGAAAAAGAGGAAGACCCTCAAGGAGATGGATTGACATAGTGGATGCAACAATGAGCTCAAACACAGCAACAATCGTGAGGATGGTGCAGGACCAGTCAGTGTTTGATCGTGTTGTGAATACGGTTGCTGTGAGTGGGAACCCACTTGACGGCACCTAACAACAACAAGAAGCCATTAATCCCAGATTATTTAATGCAATTTTAAAAAGCTAGAGAAATAACTTATTTCACTTCTATATTTACAAATGTCCAATAGTTTTATATTGCAATCAGGACAAAAATCTAAGTCTTTACAAAATTTAGAAAACGTGGAATTGTCTGGCTTCATCTTTTTGCAGTAAAATATATTACAGGAGGTGGTGGAGCAAGATGGCGAAGTGGCTGGATGGTCCCGTTTACTCCTCCAGCAATTAACCCACTGAATAACGAATATGAACAGTCACAAGCTGAGATATCAGAACTCTGGACAGCAGCTGATGTGTTGGAATGTCAGAGTGAGTCCAGGAGCAGGAAAGATGAGCAGGGACAGCACAGAAGCTGGGAGAACCTACCCACTGTCATTGGGACTACTTGATCATTGCAGCCATTTGGGGACAGGGCTGATCTACACTCCAAACAGAGAACACAGAAAGGGAGCTAATCTTAGGAAGCTGTAGCCCAAATTTTTAAAGTGGCACAAATTGTCCCTAGGAGTTCATGGGCCATGCCATTGGGAGGGTGCAAAATGAGACTGTGGCACTGCTAAAAAGTGCTGTTGAATCTTGTTGAGGTCTGAGACAGATGGGGGGTAGGACCCGGGGGAACTGCAGGGGCAGGAGGGCGAGGGGGACACTTCAGACTGACAGGGGACACAGAGGGAAATGGCTTGTTCCCTGCCCGCAGCAGGACACCATGGGAGAGTCTATGCAGGAGCACCCACGAGAAAAATACAGGGAAAGCCTCCCAACCTTGCCACAGGAAAGTCTAGCCCCACCACTTAAGTCAGTGTCTGGGAGCAGCTAAACCATCCCACTCCCATGCATGCATAATGAATCCCCAAAATCAAACATCCAGAACTCCTGAATAAGCACTGAAAAAAAGAAAAAAGAAAACAAACAAACAAACAAAAAACCTCAGGATAAGAGTGCCCTCTAGTGGCTGTCAGGGGAAGACACCAAGTTCATTGCTGTTGGATGGATTCTGACTCACAGAGCATCTTTGCCGCGGACTGGAGCTACTCCAGGGTGTTTCCAGGGCCATGAGTCTTTGTAGAGGTGAAATTCTGCATCTTTCCCTAATGAAGAAGTTGGTGGGTGCAGATGCTGGCCTTTTGATTGTCAGCCGGATGCATGGCTGCTGCACCACCAGGGTGCCCAATCAGAAATGTTTCAGATCACGTCTTTTTGACCCAGTGACCCCTCTCCTGCGAAGCTCTTAGACCAGCAGAAGATTGATGACAAGGACCTTCCTCCAGAGCCCACAGAGAGAGAAATCTTTCCCTTGTAGCTAGTGCCCTAAATTTGGACTCCTAGCATACTAGACTGTGAGAGAATAAATTTCTCTTTGTTAAAGACATCCACTTGTGGTATTTCTGTTATAGCAGCACTAGCTAACTAAGACAATGTCCTCCTTCAGGGACTGGTCCCTCCTGATAACATGTCCAAAGTATGCGAGATGAAGTCTTACCATCCCTGCTTCTAAGAAGCATTCTGGCTCTACTTCTCCCAAAACAGATTTATTAGTTCTTCTGGCAGTCCATGCTATACTCAATATTCTCTGCCAACACCATAATTCAAAGGCATCAATTCTTCTCTGGTCTTCCTTACTCATTGTCCAGCTTTCACGTGCGTATTAGGAGATTGAAAATACCATGATTTCGGTCAGGCACACCTTAGTCCTCAAGGTGACTTTTTTTTTTTAACACTTTAAAGAGGACTTTTGCAGCAGATTTTCCCAGTCCAATATGTCATTTGTTTTTTTGACTGCTACTTCCATGGACGTTGACTGTGGATCCAAGTAAAATGAAATCTTTCAAAACTTCAATCTTTTCTCTGTTAATCATGATGTTGATTATTGGTCCAGTTGTGAGGATTTTTGTTTTCTCTATGTTGAGATGTAATCCATACTGAAGGCTGTAGTCTTTGATCTTCATCAGTAAGTGCTTCAAGTCCTCTTCAAGTCCTGCAAGCAAGCTTATGTCATCTACATATCCGTTTTGTCAATGAGTCTTCCTCCAACCCTGATGCAATGTTTTTCTTCATATAATTCAGCTTCTTGGATTATTGGCTCAGCACACAGATTGAATAAGTATGATGAAAGGATGCAACCCTCAGGCACAGCCTTCCTGACTTTAAACCACGCAGTAGCCCCTTGTTGTGTTCGAATGACTGCCTTTTGGTGTATGTACAAGTTCCACATGAGCACAGTTGTGTTCTGGAAGTCCAGTTCCTTAGAATGTTATCCATAATCTGATATGATCCACACAGATGAATGCCCTTGTATAGCCAAAAAATCCCAATATCTTTCTGGTATCCTCTGCTTTCAGACAAGACTCATCTGACATCAGCAATGATATTCCTTGTTCCATGACATAGTGGAAATTCAAGTAGTTTCCTCCTGATGTACTGCTGCAATCACTTATGAATTATAATAACCTGTTAATAGAGTAATAATAATAATGTTTAACATAATTAAAAAAAAAAACCCAACGTCATTGCATTGAATCTATTCTGACTCATAGGGACCCTACAGAACAGAGTAGAACTGCTTATAGGTTTTCCAAGGGTGGCTGGTGGATTTGAACTGCTGACCTTTTGGTTAAGAGCCATAGCATTTAACCACTGGGCCACTGGGGCTACTAAACATGACAATATAGTAGAAATAATCATGTTTTTGTGTGTGTTGCAAAACAACACTCATTTGTTATTACTAACCATTGTATGTACCTGGAGTTTTTAACATAGTAGACTTTATGAGGATTGCTTCTTAACTATGGCCTATAGGGAAGCCAGATGATGGTAACCCAGGGACGATAGAAAGTATAGTGCAGTATATACAGAAGCCAGTAACATGCATGTTTATTATAACTATCAACACATATATACTATAGGTTATATGGACTGTACCATTCTACACTTGGCAGCACATTTTTTATACTATAGACGTGAGATACATGAGTTGCATGCAGAAAGCTTTGTGTTCACTGACTCCAGTTATGTCCGTGATTCCCACTCTTCATTTGAAATTTCTGAACTCTAACACAGCCTATGGGACCACGGACATATACGTGATCGGATGTTACCCAGGCAGATGTTATGTGGCGCATGATTGTATTAACTTTGTACTTCTTTTAAGTGTAGGGCTGATTAAACAAAGACAATAATCAGGTCCCAAGAGAACAAATTCTGAATGAGCACACAGACAACTAATAAATATTTATACATATGTATATTTTTTCCCTGCCATTCTGGTCTAAGGTAATTATCAAGAGGGTGTTACCAAAAGCATCTACTCCAGGATCTATATTGATTCAATATCCAAGAAGATATTGGTAGCTGGGCAGATGCTAAATTTGAATATGTGGTTTTCACACACAAAAAATTGAAGAACATTATATATTGAAGATTATGTCACTATATTGCATTTAATGACCTTCACATATATAAGAATAGCTGGTTTTTGATGTAGAGATAGAAACAGGGCATAAAAATAATAAACTTCTTTTGGGGAAAATCCTACTGCATAAAACATGTATAAAAATAGAATTTGAGTATTTTCTAGAAAATATATTGCATTACAGGAAGGTAACTGAACTACAAGGCTCTGGTAGAAGAGTGATAGGTATGGCACCATCCATGGACAAATATCAGTCACTTTGTTAAATGCATCACGTGAAGGCTGTACTCTAAGGAATCTTCACAGGTGGCATCTAAAGCAAATCTTAGAATGTTCCGGATTAGCAACAATTAATTTTTTTCAATCCAATGAAAAATGATATGCTCTTCCTGACACCTAATGACTCATTATTAATAGTAATGACAATATATTTAAAAATAAACAAAACAAAATCATACCAAAAATCAGGCCAATCAAAGAGCTTAACCAATCAAAGAGCTTAACCATATGTAGAGGTTCTTCAGTCGTCCTTACCCAAAACAATGCTTTAGGGGCATTTGTAATCTCTTTGCTGGCAGCAAGGACAAATTCAATTCTAAATGTAAACTAAGCAATTGATTTTAGAAGCACTAAAAATAAAAATACTTATTTGTTTCATATATATGTACCTGTGTATATGTGTGTGTATATGTATATACATACATATATATATATTTTTTTTTTTTTTCCTGGCTGATCGCTTATTTTTACAGCAAGTTTTTACTCTATCTCCTAGCCTAACCCTCTTTCTGGTAATATTGGTTGGCTGTCTGGCCCTCAGTGGTTTCTGTTGTTTCCTCAACTGCTCTGAGAACGAGGAGTCTGATCTCTGTGGGTCCTACTCCATCCAGGACCATCTTGTGAGCAACATCTTTGACCAATATCGTGCATTGCGATTCATGCCGCATCAACTAGAATTCAATGTCCTCAACAACATCTTGAGAGTCAGATTTGTGCCAGGCATAAATTTCAGATCTATCTAGAGTTTCCCATATCATCGTCTATAGATTCTTATTTTCTCTGGCTGTCTGTTAAGTGGTCCAAGTTGGTGCCAGAGGGTTTTCTGAGGTGAGTGGAATCTACGGCTTCAATTCCACAACCCAAACTCTAATCTTCAACTGTAGTATTCACATCATTTTAAACAATACACTTATTTATCTTCTTTTCATTTCCCTCTAGCTATTCTTATTCTTTGTATATATTCTCTATCTAGTATACAGTAACCGGAAAAAATAAGTAGAACCTAATTTAATAGACAACCACAAAAATTTGCCAAGTTTGCTTAAATATGTGAAGAAGCATAAAAACAATAATTCTTTAAAAATTCTAATTTTGGATCAATTCCCATAAAAATAGCATTGCTAATTTTGAGGTGATTGCTCAAAATTTTCCCTAATTTGATGCAATGAAATCTGTGAAAGCCAGAACCTATGTAAGGTAGAAACCTGTCAAAGAAATAAACTCACTGGGTTTTTTTTTTGAGATTGGATTCTTAATAGAGAGCAATAGAAAAGTGGTAAACACACTGTCAAAGGTGGAAAGCTTTTGAAATATGGAAAAGTAAGGTTGTCCTATTGAGTTCCAGGCCTCGGAAGCTTCACTATATGTAAAACCAAGCAAGACCAAATAGCCAAGAGATTTTTTGAAAACTAAATCATGATGAAAGCTAAGATAAATTGAAATAAGCAGTAACATTTTAAAACCATGTTATAGATAATAATAAATGGGCAGAGACAAGAACTCCTTGGGGGGGAAATGTTTATTTAATGCCTGATGTACAAATGCTTTACAAAGGCCAAAGAACAATAACACTGCTCTGCATTCCTTAAACCAAGATTAGTTCCGTGGAGATTAAATGCAAACCATAAACATGAAATTATTAGAAAAAAATATAGGTTTCTTATAATCAGTATGATTTCTTATAATTCTTAATGTCTTCATGATCATGAAAACTAAGCTTGAATTTGCATTTTGATATTTTGTTATCTACTATTTTGATTATAAAACATATCTGATATTTATGTATAACTTTATTTTTGTAAATGCTGATATTTTATAACATGTAGGTGACATTAATACTACTAAACTGCAATATAGAACAACAAAATCATTTCATAACCTGGGTGGTGGGTAGCACAGTTTGTTGTTATTATTAGGTGCTTTCCAGTCAGTTCCGACTCGTAGTGACCCTAAGTACAAAAGAACAAAATACTGCCCGGTCCTGTGCCATGCCCACAATCATTATGCTTGAGCCCATTGTTGCAGCCACTGTGTCAATCCATCTTGTTGAGGATCTTCCTCTTTTTTGTTGACACTGGCCTTTACCATCCTTGATGTCCTTCTACAGGGACTGATCTCCTCTGACAACATGCCCAAAATATGTAAGATGTAGTCTCACCATCCTTGCTTCTAAGGAGCATTCTGGTTGTACTTCTTCCAAGACAGGTTTGTTCATCCTTTTGGCAGTCCATGATGTATTCAATATTCTTTGCCAGCACTGCAATTCAAAGGCATCAATTCTTCCTCTGTCTTCCTTACTCACTGTCCAACTTTCACATGCCTATGATAAGATTGAAAATCACATGCCTTGGGTCAGGTGCACCATATTCTTCAAGGTGAAATCTTTGCTTTTAAACACTTTAAAGAGGCCTTTTGCAGCAGATTTGCCCAATGTAACGCATCTTTTGATTTCTTGACTTCTGTTTCCATGGGTGTTGATTGTGGATCCAAGTAAAATGAAACCCTTGACAACTTCAATCTTTTCTCCATTTATCATGATGTTGCTTATTAGTCCAGTTGTGGGGATTTTTGTTTCCTTTATGTTGAGATGCAATCCATAGTGTAGGCTGTGGTCTTTGATGTTCATCAGTAAGTGCTTCAAGTCCTCTTCATTTTCAGCAAGCAAGGTTGTGTCATCTGCATAAAGCAGGCTGTTAATGAGTCTTCCTCCAATCCTGATGCCCCATTCTTCTTCATATAGTCCAGCTTTTCAGATGATTTGTTCAGCATACAGATTGAATAGGTATTGTGAAAGGATGCAACCCTGATGCACACCATTCCTGTCTTTAAACCACACAGCATCACTTTGTTCTGTTCAAACAACTGCCTCTTGTTCTATGTAAAGGTTCCTCATGGGCACAATTACATGTCCGGGGATTCCCATTCTTTGCAATATTATCCATAATTTGTTATGATCCACACAGTTGAATGCCTTTGCATTGTCAATGAAACACAGGTAAACATCTTACTGGTATTCTCTGCTTTCAGCCAAGATCCATCTGACATCAGCAATGATATCCCCAGTTCCACATCTTCTTCTGAATCTAGGCTGAATTTCTGGCAGTTCTCTGTCAGTATTCTGCTGCAGCCTCTTTTGAATGACTTTCAGAAAATTTTACTCGCATGTGATATTAATGATATTGTTCCATAATTTCCACATTTAATTGGATCATCTTTCTTGGGAATAGGCATAAATATGCATCTCTTTCACTCGGCTGGCCAGGTAGCCATCATTCAAGTTTCTTGACATAGACGAGTGAGCACTTCCAGGGCTGCAGCCATTTGTTGAAATATCTCCAATGATATTTCATCAGTTCCTGGAGCCTTGTTTTTCTCCAATTCCTTCAGTGCAGCTTGGACTTCTTCCTTCAGTACAACCGGTTCCTGATCATATGCTACCTCTTGAAATGATTGAATGTCAACCAATTCCTTTTGGTATAATGACTCTGTGTATTCCTTCCATCTTTTTTTTGTTGCTTCTTGCACCCTTTACTATTTTTTCCCATAGAATCCTTCACTATTGAAACTTGAGGCTTGAAATTTTTTTTCAGTTCTTTCAGCTTGAGAAGTGCCAAACATGTTCTTCTGTTTTGGTTTTCTATCTCCAGCTCTTTGCCCATGTCATTATAATACTTTACTTTGCCCTCTCAAGCTACGCTTTGAAATCTTCGGTTCAGTTGTTTTATTTCATCATCTCTTTGTTTTACTTCATCATCTCTTCCTTTAGCTTTAGCTATTTCATATTCAGGAAACCCTAGTGTTGTAGTGGTTAAGTGTTACAGCTGCTAACCAGAAGGTCAGTGGTTCAAATCCACCAGGCTCTTCTTGGAAACCCTATGAGGCAGTTCTAGTCTGTCCTATATGATCACTAGCAGTCTGAATCGACTTAATGGAAACCGGTTTTTTTTTTTTGGCTTTACTCCATGTTGAAGAGCAAGTTTCAGAGTCTCTTCTGACATCCATTTTGGTCTTTTCTTCCTTTTTAAGGACCTCTTGCTTTCTTCTTGTATGATGTCCTTGATATCATTCCACAACTTGTCTGGTCTTCAGTCATTAGTGTTTGACACAACAAATCTATTTTTGAGTGATCTCTAAATTCAGCTGGGTTATACTGGAGGTCATACTTTGGGCCTCGTGGACTTGTTCTAATTTTCTTCAGTTTTAGCTTGAACTTGCCTATGAGCAATTGTACTTCTTTGTTTCCAAATTTGCATTCCAATCTCCAGTAATTATTAATGCAGCTCTCCCCCCGTTGTCTTTGAGTGTCTTCCAGCCTAGGGGGCTCATCTTCTGGCACTATATCAGTGCTCCCCTGCTATTCATAAGGTTTTCACTGGCTAATTCTTTTCAGAAGTAGACTGCTGGGCTCTTCTTCCTAGTCTGTTTTAGTCTGGAAGCTCAGCTGAAACCTGTCCACCATGTATGATCCTGCTGGTATCTGAACACAGGCATAGATTCCTGTACCAAAGCAAACGCAAGCCCCCACAGTACAACAAACTGACAGACATGGGGTAGTGCAGGTGGACTATATATATTTTTTATCATACATACAGTACAATGAGTTTCTATATTTAATGAATAAAAGTTAACAAATATGGCCACAAAATTCAATAAAAGTCTAAACAATGAAGTAAGGAGCAATAACAAATATACTTATAAAATGATTATTACTTGTCAGGTACTGCTCTTAGGTGCTTTCTTAGTGAATAATACATTCAATTCTTATGAAATTGAGACCATTTTATTAATCACAATTTAAGTAAGAAACTGACATGGAAATTTTAAGTCATTTGCATTAGAACCCAGCTAGTTGGTGGTGAAATATAGTTGGAATCTATTTACTCAGCTCCAGATTCCACACTCTTAACAGTCGTGCACACACTTCCCCTATGGGAGAAAGATGATGGGCAGACAATAAGCATTATGTGCAAAATTTGCCCTCATTAGGAATGTGAATAGTGCGGATTAAAAAATAAATGAGTTGCACCACCACTTCTCCATTAATTTGGCAAGCATACAAAATAGATTTTTAATCATGGTAAAGGTTGAAAGCAGGAATCAGTGTATGAAGTAGCAGTAAAGTGGTAAAAAAAAAAATATGAAGCAGTTGCATGTACTACATACAATGTATCTTGTTTCCTTTCCTCTCCTGTAAACTAGCAAAGTTTCAGTTGGTAATAAGAATATATTCCAACTTCTGCAAGGAGTTCTTTGTCAGAATCTCTCCCATTGACAGAGTGGTATTAGGTGTGGAAAAGAGAAAATATATTGTGCGCCTTCTATTTTCTGAATATTGGGTTGTGTCATAGTCTACTCATTGCCCTCAAAGTCTCGCTATGTAAAGGATACATTTAGGTATCCTTTTCCTATTTAAAAAAAATGGGATTCTACAGGAATCAGTGTTGGCTGGTAGTCACAGTCTTACTAAACAACACTTGATGTATTACATAATAGGTTAGTCAGTCCTAAGGTTCCCATTGGCGCCTGCTGTCCATTAACTATTGTTAGGTGTCATCAAAGAAGACACATAGCCACCCCATGTGATAGAGAAGAACTGATCCATAGGGTTTCTAGGCACTAATCTTTATGGGAGCAGATTGCCAGGTTTTTCTCCTGAAGAGTTGCTGGGTTGGTTTGAACTACCAACTTTTCAGTTAGCAACCAAGAGCTTAACTGTTGTGCCACCAAGGCTCTTAGCCCTAAAGCCTGTGGTGGACATGGGAACACATTATTTTACATAAAATAACACCCTAGTGGCATAGTGGTTAAGTGCTAAGGCTGTTAACCAAAGAGTCGGCAGTTCGAAACCACCAGGAGCTCCTTGGAAACTCAATGGGGCAGCTCTATTCTGTCCTATGGGGTCGCTATTAGTTGGAATTGACTTGATGGCACTGCTTTTTTTTTTTTTTTAATAACACAAGTTCTCATTCTGTCAATTAGTGTTTAATACCTGGCAGTAGAGTAGGGGAGTAGGGGCAAGGGTGAGACAGGGAAGAGATGGGGCTGGCTGAATTAAATAAGGGCTACATTTCAAGGCCCTGTGTGCTTGACCAGCTATAATTAAATCTAAACCTAAGTGCAGACCACCATATAACTTTATTGCTGGCACCCAATAACTACTTGTGATTAACAAACTAGGTGCGTAGACAAGATAAGGGGCTACATTTCAAGGTCCCGTGTGCTTGACCTGCTATAAATCACTGATAATCCTCCTGAGTTGTTTTTCAAGGCCTCACCAGGTGCAGAGCATGAGCAGTAAAGATCAACGTGGACTATGAATGACCTTCCACAGGATACAAAGATGAGCAGGGGACCCTTGCTGGGGCTTCAACTAAGATCCAGAGGCATCAAACATGCACAACACTCCAGGATAAGTCCTGTTCGACACCCTGGCAGCCTTTGTGACAGACTCCATCTTGGTTCCACCGACCTACGTGAGGAAGTCCATCTTGAGTTCTAACTGCACTCGCATTTGATTTTCATAATCACTCCTCTTTTCCTAGAAATCTCCACCTATCTAATGAATAAACATAATGCGTTTTTCCCACCTAAAAACTTTTATAAGCCCTAGAGGATCATTTGTTCAGTGAGAGACTGGAGGCTAGTGTAGTTGGAAACCCCTCTCCCTCTCTCCCTCTGGAGCCTTTTACCCTGTCCCTAATAGGCCTTTGTTTATGTGGAACCTCTGAGCCTCTCCTGGCCATTCTTGGTCAGAAGAAGGTAAGAACCTAAGCAGGGCTTAGTCCTGAGCAGGGAAGCCCTGCCTTGCAGCAAGAGGGTGCTTTTTCCCAGTGCTTGAAAGTCAGACACTTTGGGAATACCTATCACCTCCAAATATAATTATAGTGAAAGAATTGAGGAGTACCCCTTCATGGCTAAGGGAAAATGCTGATGGCCAGAGCTACAGAAATACCCTCCTGACATAGTGAAGACAAGCAGTGCCTCAGACATGAAAATTGGCTTTGTTACAAAAACAATACCAAATTAATAATGGATGTGAAATGTAATCAAAACTAAAGGAATCATAACCCTTTGCCATCAAGTCGATTGTGACTTATAGAGACCCTAAAGGACAGAGTAGAACTGCTGCATAGGGTTTCCAAGCAGCTGCTGGTGGATTCAGAATGCCAACCTTTTGGTTACCAGCTGAGCTTTCAGTCGCTACACCACCAGCACACCCACGAACTGATCATATGGGGCTAGAAATTCAAGACTTAGGCTTAATGTAATTCACCCCCCTCCCAAAAAAAATGCAGGGAAGTGAATTTTGGGAAATATTAAATTCTTAAATGTTGCAATGAAAGAGAAGTTTTGTGTTTTCCTATTTTTATATAAAATACTTAGTTTTTGAAAAAAACAAAACCAAACTCAGTGTGTCAAGTTGATTCTGACTCATAGTGACCCTATAAGACAGAGTAGAACTGCCCCATGGAGTTTCCAAGGAGCGCCTGGCAGATTTGAACTGCCAACCCTTTGGTTAGCAGCCTAGCACTTAACCACTACACTACCAGGGTTTCCCATTTCCCCTTGTTTATAATGACTGTTTTAAACCTAGGTTTTTCTATTTGTGGGCTCTCATTTGTCTGAGAGTACATCATAATATAATAATCTTACTTTCTGCAAACCAGAATTGACTTTGGTTTTCTAGAAATTACTCCAAAAAAAAAAAAGCCTAACACGTTGCCATAGAGTGGATTCTGACTCATAGCAACCCTACAGGACAGGGTAGAAATGCCCCTTAGAGTTTCCAAGGAGCGATTGTTGGATTGGAACTGCCGTCTTTTTGGTTCGTAGCCTTAGCTCTTAACCATTACACCACCAGGGTTTCCATAAAGATATTTCGGGATCACAAGTATCTACCAATACAAAGCAAAACCAGTACCCATTAATGATAAGAAAATAAGCAGAACATGTCCATATGATGTTAATGACACATGATTTACCAAAAGGTCTATTCAAAAGAATCATCAAAAGAAAATAAGCAGAACGTGTTCAGATGAGGTTAATGACACATGGTTTACTAAAAGGCCTGTTCAAAAGAATCATCAGAAATAAAGCAAGGAAGTTAAGCAGGAAATAGATAAGAAATTTGAACACTTTCTTGCAGGTAATACAGGGTGATTAGGAATATTTGTCTTTCCAGGCCATCCATGAGCTCTAACTGTATATTGGAAATAAAGAGTGTGTGAAATAATGTTCTATGCAGAGGCTAAAGCGAAAGTCTGGTCTATCATGCAAAAGTTGTTTGGAAAAACACACCAAATTTAATTGCAAAGAGGAGCAATTAGTTAGCAAATTAGGTAAGACCCAGGAGAAGAGATACCCACATAGGGAATAAGTG
The DNA here is from genome assembly GCF_024166365.1 of Elephas maximus indicus. NCBI lineage: Eukaryota > Metazoa > Chordata > Mammalia > Proboscidea > Elephantidae > Elephas > Elephas maximus. The sequence continues at coordinate 106,069,971 of NC_064825.1, read as the reverse complement.
GCTCTTCCTACATAAAGAGAACTGCTATTTCCAGTTGAATTCCTGTTGAAGAAATAGAATACATCTTAAACAATTTAAATACTTAAAAAGACATGAAAACACCATCAAAGAGAAAGAAATGACTACAACAAGGCCAAAAAGGGTAAATATAAATTATTAATATGTTGGTATTTTATTTTAATTCAGGGCTATTATTTAATTTGAGGATCAATATTCAGAAAAGAATATCAGACACCTGAAATAATGAGTATATCTTTGTCTGAAGATGTATTCTTTGCTTAAGGCAGCAGCTGTAGATTTCTATTTGAATTAAATATATTTCAAGTGTTTTAAATACATGTAATTCTCAATAATTGGTCTATTGCTGGCAATAATAATAATTTATTTTGAAAGTTACTCATTTTAAGAAATAACCTCTTAAGAAAACTAGAAGTAAGGAATCATATAATCATAAATATTAATTAAACATATTTCGCTAGGCTGATAATAAAGGAAATATTGCCCTTATTAATGAAATCATTTATATAAGAACAGCACTCTTCCTTTTAGGGAAAATATGAAACACTTATTTCTTCCAACTTATAAGCTCATGAAAAAAAAAATAGCTTGGTAACAGAGTTGAAATCCAGAACTTGTGAAAATCTTGAAAATTTAGGTGAAAACTTTGAGTCTCAATTTTTAGCCTCTAATGAGAAGTGGGGACATAAATACCTTATTTTAAAACAAAAGAATAAGAATAGGATAAAGGAACAATTTATGCTGGCAGTAATATAATTCAATCATACTAACATAATCCTGAATTTGCAATCAACACCCATGCAAGCAGCAGTCAAGAAATCAAATGGTGTTTTGGATTGGGAAAATTCGCTGCAAAAGACCTCTTTAAAATGTTAAAAAGGAAAGATGTCACTTGATGGACTAAAGTGCACCTGGCCCACATCATGCGTGGTGTTTTCAATCACCTCATATGTATGAGAGAGCTTGGCAATGAATAAGCAGGACTGAAGAAGAGTTGACACCTTTGATTTATAGTGTTGGCAAAGAATATTGGATATACAGTGGACTGCAAAAAGAACAAACAAATCTGACTTGGAAGAAGTACAGGTAGAATGCTCCTTAGAGGCAAGGATGGAAAGACTTTGTCTTACATACTTTGGACAGGTTATCAGGAGGGACCAGTCTCTGGAGAAGGACATCATGCTCGGTAGAGAAGAGGATCAGCGAAAGACAGGAAGACGCTCAATGAGACAGATTGACACAGTGGCTGCAACAATGCTCTCAAGTACAATGACAGTTATGAGGATGCTGAGGACCAGGCAGTGTTTCTTTGTGTTGTACCTAGGGTTGCTACAAGTAGGGACTGATTTGGTGGCATCTAACAACAGCGTCAATATAATTCTTAAGGAGCCCTGGTGGCAACAGTTAAGTCCTTCATTGCTAACTGAAAGTTCAGCAATTCAAATTCATCCAGGGGCTCTGCTGGAGAAAGACTTGATGATCTGCTTCCAGAAAGATTACAGCCAAGAAAAACCTTTGGGACATTTCCATCTGTCACATGCGGTTGCTATGATTTGCAATCGACATCACGGCACCCAACAACAGGAATACAATCTCTAGGATAATCCTGAGAAGACTTCTCTGAAGAAGTGACATTTGAGCTGAGTCCTAAATAGTTAGAAGGAGAAACTATGTAAAGAACATTCTAGGCAGATGAAAGAGCAAAAGAAGATCCTTGAATTTTGCATTCTTAAAAACCTAAAGAACTGATTGCTTTGTGGGGGGGATGTTTTAATCAATGATATTGGAAATAAAGGAAAGGGCCAAGTTACATAGCAGTTTTCAAGTCCTAGAAATAAATTCAGATTATTCCAAGTACAATGGGAATCCATGAAAGTGCTTTTAGCATGGCAGTAAAATAATGGAATTTACACCTATTAAATATCCACACAGTTTTCTTCCTGTACACAATGTATTGTAGTGGAACAAGACTATTACAGTCATCCCAGAAATAAGAGGATAGGCTGAACTAAGAAGTTAGCCATAGAGATGATGAAAATGAGCATATTTTGAAAGTTCCAGCATAGTGAGTAGTGTGCATGCAGCTGCTAGTATGTCTGCTCCTGAGAGCATGAAAATTGGTTCCAGAATGTAGCAAATAACCCCCCTCTCGCTCCACTGACCTGATCTCTCCCCTCCACAGAGCAGGGCTGCCAGCGACCAGAAATCATGATTAGGGCAACGCTCTAGGGCTTGAGGGAATGAATGGTAAGAGGATGGGACTTGGTTGTAGGGATTTATTTTGATAATGATGCTTCCATTGTAACCCTAATGAGAAAAATGTGGATATCATGGAACAATAGGAAATAAAATGTGTTGGGTTAAATGGATTATATGTCTCAAGGTTATCCATTAATAAAAGTTAAATATAATTGGAGCCCTGTTGGTATAATGGTTAGGAGCTCTGGCGGTTAACCAAAAGTTCAGCAGTTTGAATCCATCAGCTTTTCCTTGTAAACCCTATGGTCTATTGCCATGTAGGAGGTAGTTATAGAGAAAGTTGTGAAATAGAATGCCTGGCCTCAGTGGCTTACACATTCATTAAAAGAGATGAGTCAGGCACACATAAAAATGTAAAACAAACATACAGAACCTTACTCCCTGAGTCACAAACAAAAGGAAAAGCAGAGTCCTGGTTGAGTATACGGTGTGAGGGACTGGAGTCAATGTGTATACGAAGATCAAAAATAATCAGAAAACCTTCAAATATACATGTGAAATTGAAAGAAAGAATAATGTTTGGAAATAGGGAAAACTTTCAAAGAAGTGAAGTGGTTTGCGGAAGTCCTCAATTAAAAGAAGGAAGAGATTAGATTATGGTTCTAAATTTAACTGAATTAAAGGTCTCAGTTGTGTTCTCCCCTCTTATACTGGAAGATTAATAAAAAATGTATAGCTATGGGTCTTGTAGGAATGATTTTAATGCAAATCTAGAATTATAAATCATTTGTACACTCATTTTGTTGATTGAATTGATTTTCTCTGCAGGTGAGTTAATTGCTCCTTGTTTCTCATCAGATCGCCCTGGATCACAGAATTTAAGTGTCAGAATGAAACTGAGAAATTATAAAGGCCAATGCCCATGTCACAATTCAGTTATCAAAAAGAAAAATGCAGCCAAGAAGAGCAAATCCACAGATAGACAACAAATTAAAAGTAAGAGAAACCAATATCAGTACAATGACGGAATTTGTTCTCTTACAATTTTCTGATATTCCCAAATTCCATTGGTTTCTTTTTGGAGCTTTCTTAGTGATTTATATGATTATTCTGTTGGGCAATGGCATCATAATTCTAATAACAAGAGTAGACCCTGCACCTCAGACCCCCATGTATTTTTTTTCTCAGCAATTTTTCCTTCCTAGAAATCTGTTATGTGTCTGTTACTCTTCCTAGAATGCTCATGGATCTTTAGACCCAGAAAGGAAATATTTCTTTTTTTGCTTGTGGTACACAAATGTGCTTTGTCCTTATGCTTGGAGCCACAGAATGCCTTCTCCTGGCAGTGATGGCCTATGACCATTATGTGGCCATTTGTCACCCTCTGCACTATCCTGTAGTCATGAATCAAAAAATGTGTGTCCAGCTAGTGGCTGGCTCCTGGATCAGTGGGATTCCTGTTGAGATAGGGCAAACAGGCCAGATATTCTCTCTGCCATTTTGTGGTTCTAACCAAATCAATCACTTCTTCTGTGACATTCCCCCAATCCTCAAGCTGGCCTGTGGTGACATCTTTGTCAATGAGATGGTAGTATATACATTTGCTGTGGCATTTGTCACTGTTCCTTTTGTGTTGATACTTGGGTCCTATACCAGAATTATATCAACCATCCTCAAGTTGCCATCAAACACAGGATGGACCAAAGCCTTTTCCACCTGTTCTTCCCATCTCATAGTTGTAGTTTTATTCTATGGATCAGCTACTATTACCTATTTAAAACCCAAATCCAACCAATATGAAGAAACAGACAAACTTCTCTCTCTTTTCTACACCATTTTGACCCCATTGTTTAACCCTATGATATACAGTCTGAGGAACAAAGATGTTACAGAAACATTGAGAAAATTTCTTCTCAAATCATTAGTGTTATGACACACTTGAACTAACAGAACTTTTACAATCCAAGAATAAAATCAGCAACTCAAAAAACTGTGGGCAAATGATTTGAATAAAGACTGTCATGGACTGAATTGTGTCCCCCAAAAATGTATGTATCGATTTGGCTGGGCCATGATTCCCAGTCTTGTGTGATTTTCTACCATTTTGCCATTTGATGTGATTTTCCTGTGTGTTGTAAATCCTACCTCTGACATTAATGAGATGGGATAGGTGGCAGTTATGTTAACGAAGCAGGGCTCATCCACAAGATGAGGGTGTAGTTTGAGTCAATGTCTTTTGATATAAAGGAGAGAATTGAGCAGAGATGAGAGGGGACCTCACACCACCAGGAGAGCAGCCCCAGGAGCAGAGCACGTCCTTGGGACCCAGAGTTCCTGCACTGAAAGCCTAGTCCAGGGAAAGACTGATGACAAGAACCTTCATCCAGAGCCAGCAGAGAAAGAGTTCCCCTGGAGCTGACACCCTGAATTTGGACTTCTAGATTACGTGCGGGAATGAACTGTTTGTTAAACCCATCCACTTGTGGTATTTCTGTTACAGCAGCACTACATGACTAAGATAACAGTTTTTTAAAAAGACACACAAATATCCAATAATTATAGATAAATATGCTCAACATCATTTTTTTTTTTTATGCTCAACATCATTAGTTATTAGAGGAATGCAAATTAAAATCACAATGCAATACCACAGCACATCCATCAGAATAGGGAAAACTATTAAAAATTCTAACAATGCCAAGTGCTGGCAAAGGGTTGGGGCTACTGACAGTCTCATACACCTGGACAGCTGGAGTGTAAAAGGATATAATCACTCTGAAAAACACTTTAACTCTTTCTCAAAAGGCTAAACATATACCTACAATATGACCCAACCATTCTACTCCTCAGTTTTTGTCCAAAAAGAAATGAAAACATATTTCACATTAAAAATTATACATGAATATACATAACAACTACATTCATAATAACCAAAACTTCAAAATAACACAAATGTCTATCAACAGATGAATGAATAAACAAATCACGGTATATGTATCCAATGGAATTCCATTCTGCAATAAAGTGGAATTAACTACATTTATATACAAAACAGCATAGATAAATATTAAAAATCATACTGAGTAAAGGATTCCAGACATAAAGTACATTCTTATTGTAAATGAACTCTTACAGAAATATGATCGATCAGTGACCTTCTCTAGTGAAGAATGTATGAAAGGAATAGATTGCAAAAGTGCACAAGGAAACTTTTGGGAATGATGTAAATGTTCTGTATCTCAACTGTGGAAATGGTTTTACAAGAGAGTACATCTGTCAAATTTCATCAAATAGATTTTAAAAGATGTATTTTATTTTATGTAAGTTATTCCTCAATAAAGTTTCTAAAATAAGAATAAAGTCATACTGACATATGGCAATAACATGTTACCAGAAACAAATATATCTAATAAATCTATTAAAATGCATGAATATGTACTATGAATGGAAGCCCTGGTGGCATAGTGGTTAAGTGCTACGGATGCTAACCAAATGACGGGCAGTTTGAATCTACCAGGCACTCCCTGGAAACTCTATGGGGCAATTCTACTCTGTCCTATAGGGTCGCTGTGAGTCGGAATGGACTCATTGGCAGTGGGTTGGTACTAAGAATAATCACCCTATTTATGAAAATTTTCATGTTTAAATTTTATCTAAGTGTCATACAGATATATGTTATTTTTATTTCTTAGCACACTATTATGCTTTTGAAACTAGCTTTTAAGTATAACAATATAATAAAATATAACTAAAGTCTCAGAACTCTCTGGCTTAGAAGAATAGATTATATGATGCTCCTACTGATACTTTTCCACTACTCTCCTGTCACTTTGTTATAGTGTGATGCCTTGCATGTTGCTGTGATGCTGAAAGTTATGCAACAGCTTTTTCAAATTCCAGCAGGGTCACCTAAGTTGGGCAGGATTCAGCAGACTTCCAAACTAAGACTAGGAAGAAGGTCCTGATGATCAATTTCTGAAAAAACAAAGGCCAGTGAAAAACCTTATGAACAGCAGCAGAATATTGTCTGATATAGTGCCAGAAGATAGGCCTCTCATGTTGGAAGGCACACAAAATACGACTGGGGAAGTGTTGTCTCTTCAAAGTGGGGTTGACTTTTTAATGGAGTAGAGCTTTTGGGACCTTCATTTGCAGATGTGGCATGGCTCAAAATGAGAAGAAACAGCTGCAAACATCTACTAATTATCAGAGAGTTGAACATACAGGGCATGAATGTAGGAAAATTGGAAGACGTCAAAAATGAAATGCAATGCATAAAGATTGATACCATAGGCATTAGTGAGCTGAAATGAAACGGAATTGACCATTCTGAATCTGACAACCATATGGTCTACTATGTCAGGAATGACAAATTGAAGAGGAATGGCATTATATTCAACGTCAAAAAGAACATGTCAAGATCTATCCTGAAGTACAACGCTGTCAGTGATAGAATAATATCCATACACCTACGAGGAAGTCCAGTGAATATAAAAATTATTCAAATTAAATCACCAAACACTAATGCCAAAGATGAAGATATTGAATATCTTTAACAACTTTTGCAGTCTGAAATTGATCAAACCTACAATCATGATGTGATTGGAATGTGAAATATGGAAAAAAAGAAAGAAGGATCAGTAGTTGGAAAATATGGCCTTCATGATAGAGATAATGGCAGAGACTCCATGGTGGAATTTTTAAGACCAAAGAGTTATTCCTTGCAAATATCTTTTTTTTCTACAAAACAAACAGTGACTATATACATGGGTCTAACCAGATGGAATAGGCAGGCATCAAATAGACTACATGTATGGAAAGAGAGGGTGGAGAAACTCAATATCATCAGCATAGGACCAGAAGCTGATTGTAGAACAGGCTGTCAATTGCTTATATGCAAGTTCAAGTTGAAGCTGAAGAAAATTAAAACGAGTTCACAAGAACCAAAGCACAAACTTAAATATATCCCACCTGAATTTAGAGACTACCCCAACAATAGGTTTGAAGCACTGAACACTAATGACCAAACAGCAGACGAGCGGTGTAATGACATGAAGGATATCATACATGAATAAGTCATTAGAAGATAGGAAAGAAAAAATAAATAAATAAAACAGACTAATGGATGTCAGAAAGACTCTGATATTTGTTCTTGAACTTAGAGTAACAAAACAAATGAAAAAAAATAAGTAATGAAGTAAAAGAGCTGAACAGAAGATTTCAGAGTGGCTCCAGAAGACAAAACAAAGTACTCAAATGAAATATGGCCCTTCCAAAGAATAATGACCAAACAGAATGCAGAAATTGAATGATTTTGAGGACGTCACATGTGAAGAAAGCAAGAGGTCATTAAAAAGACAGGAAAAAAAGAAAAGACCAAAACGGAAGTCAGAAGGGACGCTGAAACTTGCTCTTGAACATCAAGTAGCTAAAGCAAGAGGAAGAAATGATGAAGTAAAAGAGCTGAACAGAAGATTGCAAAGGATGGCTGGAGAAGACAAAGTAAAATATTATAATGACATGTGCAAAGACTAGGAGTTAGAAAAACCAAGGGGAAAAACACGATCGGCATTTCTCAATCTGAAAGAACTGAAGAAAAAATTCAATTGAGAATTTATCTCACATACTTTGGACATTGTATAAGGAGGAATCAATCCTTGGAAAAGGACATCAAAACGGAGAGTCATCAAAAAAAAGAAGACCCTCAACCAGATGGATTGATACCGTGACTGCAACAATGGGCTCAAGCATAACAACAATCATAAGGATGGTGCAGGACCAGGCAGTGTGTCATTCTGTTGTACACAGAGTTGCTATGAGTCAGAACTGAATCAAGGCTCCTAACAACGACATTTAGATGAGACCAAGAAAAAAGAAAAGATAGTGGAGCCAAGATCCCAAATGAAAAATCACAAATTTCTCATTCCAGGCAAGTGGCCTTAAGAGTCTCCCCAGCTAATCGGTGACAGCTGTGAGTTTCTCAAGCCAAAGGGGAGGGTGCTTCAACATATTCTACCCTGGTTTCACCACAATACAGTGAGTTTGGAGTGGCATACAAATTACCTTATCTGATCATTGTTCTATGGGTCTGAAAGTGCCGATTCAGACCTAATGTAGAGAACTATGTGACAATGAATCATCATAGACTTTGCACAGAGTGAACCCTATAGGCCTGGGGAACTAGCTTCAATATGTGAGAGAAAGGGTGAAACACCTAGTTAGTTGACCAAAAGTGAAAATTTTGGCAGAGTCTGACCAGACATTCCCCAAACTTATTTCCTTTCCTTGAGCACCCAATTAAGTAATATTCCCTAGCTCCCTCCTATTTAAATTGTGCTGTGGAATTAGTTTCTACCCTGGCATGTGGGTAAATGTGATGCATCTTGCTTATATTATGTGTTTAATTGTTTTTGACTGAAAGCTGAAGCTAAAGATCCAGCAGGGGCTACAAAGAACACCACCACCATTGTCTTCGTTAATTATGATTTATAAGGACACTATAGGACAGAGTAGAACTCTAAATTCAAGACTGTAAACTTTACGGGAGCAGACTGCCTCATCTTTCTCCCATGCAAAGAACACCTAGGGAACAAAAAGTGGAACTGTAGGAAGGAAAGAACTGAAGAAGAACTGACACCTTTGAACTGTGATGTTGGTGAAGAATATTGAATAAGTCAAGGACTCCCAAAAGAACAAACAAAACTGTTTTGAAGAAATACAGCCAGAATGCCCCTTAGAAGCAAGAATGGGAGACTAAGTCTCAAATACTTTGGACATGTCATCAGGAGGGATCAGTCCTGGAGAAGGACATCATGCTTGGTAAAGTAGAAGGTCAGTGACAAAGAGGAAGACCCTCAACGGGATGAATTGTCACAGTAGCTGCCACAATGGGCTCAAACATGAAAATGATTGTGAGAATGACACAGGACTGGGCAGTGTTTCATACTGTTGTACATGGGATTGCTATGAGTCAGAACTGACTCGTTGGCACCCAACAACAACAATAAATAAACAAGACAAAAATATGAATTGAAAATTTATAACCGTACTGACTACTACGGTTTGTTAGTACTTGACAAACGAAGAAGATAAAAACTTTAAAAATAATGATGTGATTTTCAGAGATCATGTAAGTGGTATACTTAGGAACAGGACATTGATCTCTTTTCCAGTACCAATAAAATATTTATAAAAATTGTTCATGCTCATTCTCTGACAAAGATAATTTCAATAAATTCCAAAAACCACAAATTAAAAATAAATTAGCAAAAGTTTAAATACTTAAAAAAATAACAATTTTGGAAAATAAACATTTAAAAACCTTAAATAAAAGAACAATGTAGGTATATTCAAACTAGTGTGAATAAAATTGGTATATTAAATTTTTAGGGATCTTGCCACATAAATCTAATGCAGAAAACACAAAGTTCAAATATTGTCCAAGCATTGATCAAATTTCCTACCCATAAAAGTTTTATTATTAAACATAAAAGAAAATGAACACAGTAGTATTGTTTCCTCCATTTTGATTATTGGAGAGTATTTACCAGAATCCATATGGTGTAACCACATAAGGCTTTTATTTAAAGGCAAAAGATACTGTGCAGTGAGGAAAAGAAACTAAAAGAAAGCATTGAAAGTCTGAAATATAATTAGCAAAAGGAACTCCCCAGGGCCCTTCCTTTGCATACACAAAGCTGCACTTTTGCTTGAGACTAAAATCTATGCAAGGAATCTTTGTTTCATGTGAAGTTCTGACAGCAAAGCAAGTTGGGATTGGGCTTTGTTTTTCTCTTGGTCATGTAATCAAGTGAGGTTTGTCAAGCCAGCTAGCACAGTTGAAAATCATCTGTAAAGAAATCCCAGGATATTTTCAGACCTTACCAAAAAACCAAACCCACTGCGTCAAGTCTATTCCAAATCATAGTGAGCCCATAGGACAGAGTAGAACTGCACCACAGAGTTTCCAAGGAGCACCAGGTTGATTTCAACTGTTGACATTTTGGTTAGTAGCCAAGCTCTTAACCACTGTGCAACAATATAATAAAGTCCATTTATTTTATCTTAGCTAAGAGTTAAAAAAAAAAAAAAAAGCTAGACATCCAGAGATAAGGATAGAGCTTTCCCAGTACAGGTGTCTATCACCTCTATTTCCATAATGGTAATGGCTACTTTCAGTAACCTGTGAAACCACTGCATTAATTTCCCAATGCTGTGTAACAAACAGCCAACAAACTTTGCAGCTTAAAATGACATAAATTTACTATCTCACAGCTTCTGTAAGTCAGATGTCTGGTAAGACATGGTTGGTTTCTCTGCTTGCAGTCTTAAAGGTGAAATGAAAGTGTCCCATGGGCTGAGTTCTTGCCTGAAGAATTTTAGGAAGAATACCTGATTCCAAGCTCCTTGAGGTTGTTGGCAGAATCCAATTTATTGTAGTTGTAGGACTGAAGTCCTGTTTGCTTAACAGATGTCAGCTAGAGGTTACTATCAGCTCCTAGAAGCCATTCACAGTCCATGCCATGTGACCCTTTCCATCTTTGTCACCTTGAATCTCTGATTTCCTCTGTCTTTGAACTCTGGGCCCAGATTTAAAGGAACTCTGTGATTAGGTCTGTTCAACTGATTTGAGACTCTAATTATATCTGCAAAATCCTTTCACACATCTGGATTAATGTTTGAATAACTGAAAGAAGGGATGCGTGCACTGTGGGGCAGAAGTCTTGGAGGCCATCTTAGAATTTTACCTACCACGGTTACAAAATTAATACAAAAATTAGGGAAAAATGATTAAAAATATATGAAAGCAAAAATTGAATAAAATAATAAAAAATGGAATCAGTAAAAGTTGATGGAGCAGTCCTTTGAAAACAGAGCTAAGTAACTATGCAAGTTGTACTGAGGAGCAGGGTGGCAAAACAAACGTGGTCATTACTAGGAATAACAGAGAAAATGTGACCTCAGAGATTCAAGTGATTTTTTCACACTATAGAAAGTTGTTCGCATGAAACTTGGCTAAATCTGTAAATAACAGAACCGAAAGCACTGTATTCTAAGAAAATATCAATTTCACAAATACATAAACACATACATGTATACATACAGATATAATTTTAGTGGTAATAATTGTAACCATGACAAAAGTATTGCATTCCATTGCTCAATATTTTAAAATCTATTAACTCAAATTAGTTCAAGAATATGTTACTTAATGTTCACAATGAGTCAAGTGCCATTTCAGGGGCACCATATATTTTGTCACAAGAATAAATCAAAGAAAATAGTGAAGGTGATTTGAAAAAATTAGCTTATTTTCATATAAAAAATAGTAAACTCCCCAAATTGATCACAATCTCAAAATAATATAAAGGACTGCTCTCCTATGCTATTTTCCTCATCTTTTGACAATAAAAGACATGCCTAAGTCTGTGTTTTATAAGGATTTGTTTTTTACTTTCCATTTCAATTTTATATTAAACACATCTTACGTTGTCTGTAAATGTTTTGGAGGCAAAGTGGGGTAGTGGCAGCTGTAATAAAATTGTAGCTTCTGAAGTTAAGGGGGTCTAACTAGCTTAATGAATTTGTGATAGAAGCCTTCTACTTTCTGTTAAGATGGAGGAACATGGCCTAATTTATGTCAAGATTAAAACAATTTAAAATCCAGAAACTTATATGAAATGATAGCTATTAATAAAAATACATTAGATAAAAACCAAAGGACAACACTATATACCGTTTCTAGGAAAATTTTGCCTAATCCCAGGCCACAACAATTTTCTTCTATGTTTTCTTCTAGAAATTTTAGAGTTTTAGGCTTTATATTTAGGTCAATGATTGCAATTTGTTAATTTTTATTATTTTTCTCTAAAATTTTAAAAACAGAATTTATTATTCCAATTGACTTAGATGTACCCTGAAACCATGCCCCCAAACCCCCACCTCTGCTACACTGGCCTTCGAAGCATTCAGTTTATTCAGGAAACTTCTTTGCTTTTGATTTAGTCCAGTTGTAATTTTTATTTTTATAATGGTATGAGGGATGGATCTAAGTTCATTTTTCAATAGAGAAATATAATCATTCCAGCACAAATTATTGAAGCTTATCCTTTCTCTACTGAATTGCCTCTGCAATTTTGTTGAAAACCAATTAAGCATATTATGTTGACTTATTTCTGAATTTTATAATTGGTTCCATAGTACATTGATGAATACTCTAAGAAAATATAAATTACAATAAAATTGCAGGAAACATAGGAGGCATATTTCTATAGGCAGTCAAGGATAGAAGAGATAATCAAATCTGGGGAGTTAGTCCTAGGGAAAAAAAAAAAAAGAGAGAGAAAAAAAATGGCTCAAATAACATTTGGTTCCAAATTAGAATATAAGAGTGAATACAGGAATCTCAGTTGTGTCTAATAAACTATTTTTATACTGATTATAAAACTTTGTTGGAAGAGAGTTGTACTCTGTAGTTATGATTGTTTCTTTCATATACAGTAGTGCAGATTTAAATTGCTTCTATTTGACACAGTCTAGACGTATACCTTGATATAGTTTATACCTATGCTGTTCATGACAAAATATAATTAATTAGTTCTCCAGCCAGGGTTTAGTTAGTTTATTTATTTTTTAAGGTTGATCACAGTAAATGAAGCATGGACTTATAATGGTGAGAGTAGCCTAGGTTTGCTATATTGCAAGGTACAAGTAGCAGAATTAAGAGAGAAATATTAAAAAAATTGGAGCTAAGAAAGGGCCTCAAATACACAACTTTGATGGTGAATGGTCTCCACTGAATAAGTGGTATTGCTCTGTCTAGGGCATTCTTGCTCTCTGCCAAGATCTGTTTGGGACTGGGACCTGAATTCCACAGAGGAGCAACAGGAAAGTATAGCTTTAGCCTGAGTTTCTAGAAAAACAAATTAGAATGGGTAGCTTACAGAGGTATCAATTAAATATTGAAGCGACCTATCAGAAAAGAAATATAATTATAATAGAAAAAAATACAATTATAATAGGAGGGATATTTTTATTTAAGGAGAACTGGTTGGTTTGAAAGCACATGTATTCTGGAAGAGATGTTAGTTTCAGTTAGGAGGGGAAAAAAATCTTATTAAAGCAAAAGTTTATTACAAAAAAAATATATATATATGAATTTAAATCTTTGGACTTAAACAGTTCTACTGAGGAGAAAAAAAGCAACTATAATCAAATCTAGAGAGTAAGTATGACATTTTCTCTGTTGATATGACTTTTGTGTTGGTATTTTATATTTATTTTAAGACACTATAAAACTGAGAATCACAGTTCAACAAAAACATTAAAAGCAATCCTAAGCTAAAAAATGGACACTCAAACCGCAAATTTGGGTTTCTCACTTTCCTAATTATGAAGTTAACTAAAAACAAAATTGATACTAAAACAATTTGAGTGTCATAAAACTCAATATCATGCAGCATGTTTAATGATAGAAATAAATCAGGTAAATTGCCAGAAGGTTTATTTGGAGTAAGTCACTTATAAGCAAAATGCTAGTTTACCTTTATTTATATACGCTTCTATGACTCACTACCCAATACCATGCTTACTATTTTAATGGAGAGTCAAATCTCTGATTTTTTTTCTCAAACATTTAATTTCCTAGAAATATGCCCCTATTTAGAATGGTAGAATTAAATAATAATAATAAAAATAATAATTCACAAGCATGGGAGTTCTTATTAAAAAAAAAAAATCCACGTGGCATGGTTCTTTCTATCTTAAAAGAAATACTAAAAAGTTTTAAGTTAACACTTCAATTTTCTTGCGAAATTTGAGAAAGAAGACTTGTGTTAAAGGATTCAGGGGCGATGTCCAGTGTTTCTACTTACAACTGCTATCAGACCGGGTAAAACCCTAACGGATGGACATCGGGCACGTAAGCAAAAATGATAGAGACGTAAAAGTGGGCTGTCTTGGTCGGACTCCTTTTTGTGTAATAACTAGCACTGAAAACCCTTTTCTTTACTTATATCTGAATAGATATTTTATTGTGTCTTATGAAATTATGAGTTTAGTCAGAACTTCTTAATGTTCTCTCTTAACATAAATAATGATTTCTTACAGTATACTACATTACATGCAGAATAATAGTTTAAAAATATTATGTGACTTACATTCTGTTAGTTTAATATAGGGGAACACTGTGGAATACGAAAAATTGGCCCTGTGTTATGGGAAGTTGTTGGATTAGGGGACGATAAGACACAAGCGAAAAGTCTCGTAAAACCAATAGCGAGTGTCAGTGAGTGACACACAGTTCAGAAGTCAAAGAGTAGAGACTGAGCTCACACTGAAACTTAATCTCTAAGAGATTCATGGGAGTCATCTCACTTGGTGAGTAAAATAATTTTACTTTTATTTATTTTCCATAACTTGACTTTGATGATCAGGTAACATGTGTAATATTACATAAATACATAAGATACATAATTGAGACCCACACACGGAAACCACATTTGGTCTCATATCAGTCTCTCTCCGTATAGTTTTATTACATTACAATTACTTAGAAAGACATTTTATATAGACATGTGGAAGTAGAGAGAAAAATGACTTTATGGCAAACAGAAAAACTTGGTAAATATCAGATGCAAAAATAAAGCATACTCAAGTGTCAATGTCAAAAGTAGTAAGGATGGAAGAATGTTTCATGTAAGAGAATGGTGAATAATTTGAATACGTAACAATCTTGCTCAACAATTATATGATACATGTCTTATTCTGGAGAGTCCTTAATTACAAATATGATCATAATTACAGAATATAACAATGCCATACAATAAACTAAATAAATTTTAGGTAAGCTCTTTATAACTTCTTCGTTCTCACAACTCTATGGTAGATATTTAGGTCCATAGATTTTTTTTTTTTTTAATCTAAAGAATTATTTTAAATATTTAAATAATGGCCCAGGTCAACTAAACCTATAAGTGTTGGAAACCTAATTCAAACCTACGACTAGAAAAAGAACCTGAGGGGGGAGTTGAAATTCCAGCATGCGTGTGAAGTAGCAACACGTATTGAAACTCTTTCCGTTTGTGTTTCTTCATCTAAAAAATAGCATGAGAACATTAACACTTATTTGAGAAATAAATGAGAAAATGTTTTGGTAATCACTTGACCTACACAGCAGTAACTCAGCTAAAACGAGTCTCTTTTCTGTTTTCCCAGATGCTATCTACTGCTATGATGGAATTATTTGCCTTCTTTCTTTAATTCCTGTGTTATTCACCTAGACCTCAATACCTGGAAAAGGTATTGAATCTCTGCATGTCTTCTAACTCACTATCAAAATATACTTGCTCACATGGTCTCTATTAAACTGAATATTCTCTGCTATTTGTCTTTTTGGAAATGATGTAACACTTGTATTTTATAATAGTTTATACTGTCAATTTTGATTTCCCTGTGCTTCATTTCAGACATATCATTGAAATGATAAATTTTATGAGAATATGTAATAATAGATAGCAAGGCATTTAAAAATAAACTAGGCAGAGTTCCTGAAATAATGTCATAAATGCATGGTAAATTAAATATCTTGAAATATAATACCTGATCAATTGATATCTATTTTATTTTGGTAAATACATGAAACTGGAATACAGTTTCAAACCAAAGTGGACACACAAAGAGTAAGAGCTATAGTTATACAAGGAAGAGAAGGCACACACTGTACTTGCAAAATACTTCGTGGAACAGTTGAGGCATTATGGAAAAATCCAATTCAAAATTTAAGGGGAACAATCCACTAGGGAAAGGTGTGACATGTAAAGGCTCTGTCACAGGATTTTGTTTGTTAATATGACGAGTAAAAGAGATTCATTTTGCTATGCCCAGAAACAGACAAAAAATGAAAATGCATAAATCGAGAGCCCATCACTTCCATGCAGACACAAGCCTAGTATTAAATAATAATTATGATGAGATATGAATTTAATGGGCTCAAGCATAGCAACAATTGTGAGCCTGGCTCAGGGCCAGGCAGTGTTTCGTTCTGTGGTACATGAGGTCACTATGGGTCAGAACCGACTTGACGGCACTTGACAACACCATCATGAATTTTGCATACATTCTTTACTACTCTTCGATCTGGGAATTCTGCTGTAATTATCTTGTGGATAAAAAATTGTATATGCTAATACTACACACCTCGCTAGTCTGTAGAATTGGAAAACAGATCAAAAAGATAATTAATTTCAGTATTTTCACAGATGGAACACCAAAAACACCTACCAGACGTAAATCTCACTTCCTTGGTGGAATTTTTTCTTTTAGGATTCTCTGATATTCCTTCATCTTCAAATGTTTCTTTTTGGGATATTTTTCTTTGCTTATGTGATTATCTTGATGGGAAATGGCATGATCATTCTCATAACAAGGGCTGACAAGGCTCTCCAGACTCCCATGTATTTTTTCCTGGCAAATTTTTCCTTCTTGGAAATTTGTTATGTGTCAATCACTATTCCCAAAATGCTCATGAACCTTTGGACTCAGAAAAGAAACATTTCTTTGTTTGAATGTGCTACACAAATGTGTTTTTTCCTTATACTGGGAGGTACGGAGTGTTTGCTCCTGGCAGTGATGGCCTATGATCGCTATGTGGCCATTTGCAACCCTCTGCACTACCCTCTAGTCATGAATCACAGGGTGCGTATCCAGTTGGTGGCTGGCTCCTGGATCACTGGAATCCCACTTCAGATAGGGCAAACATATGAAACTTTCTCTCTGCCTTTTTGTGGATCTAACCAAATCAACCACTTCTTCTGTGATATCCCCCCAATATTCAAGCTGGCCTGTGGGAACACCTTTGTGAATGAGATGTCACTCTACATACTTGTTGTGTTGTTTATCACAGTTCCATTTCTGTTGATACTTGGCTCCTACGGCAAAGTCATCTCCACCATCCTGAAGTTGCCATCAGCCACAAGTCGAGCCAAAGCCTTCTCCACCTGCTCATCTCATCTTATGGTTGTGGCTTTATTTTTTGGGTCAGGAATCATTACATATTTTCAACCCAAATCCAAACACTCTTCTGGAAGAGACAGGTTTCTCTCTCTTTTCTATACCATTGTTGTTCCAATGTTTAACCCCATGATATACACTCTGAGGAATAAGGACGTTATGGTGGCATTGAGAAAATTGCTACCTTAATGTGTAGTCACATTAGCCACTAATGTAAACTTATTACATCTTTTTTCATTTAATTCTGCTGTTTTATAATCAGAAATTAACTTTTAATTTGATATCCTGCCTTAGCATAGATCGATTATCTTTACTAATTCCTGACCTTGTCATTTTATATCAGACTTTCTGATATCAGGGTTCTAGCCACAATGGTTGCATTGCAATTAAGAATTTAATTACTTTGACAAATTTCATATACAGGGAACTAGTTTAACACTCTAACAAATTAACCATGGTTTCAGGCTGTTTGTTGAATAATGTTGTCTCTCATATCTAGTTATTAATTTCACAATACCTTTTTCCCTAAAAATCATTTGCCTTTACATAGCTTTTGTTTTTGTTGAATGTTTCCATTATGTGATCATTGTTTACTTTTTTTTTTTCATAGAGATATCTGCTGGTAAAGAGTATTGTATATAGTAACCTTTGGAAAATATTGTTGAAATTATGTTTTTAGACATTTTACTCACTCAACACATTGAAGTTACCTCTTTAAGATTTTCTATACAAAGCTAAACTAAAACCAAACACATTTCTGCTGTGTCAATTCTGACTCGTAGCAACCCTGTAAGAGGCTAGAGCTGCCCCATAGGGTTTCCAAGGAGCGGCTGGTGGATTCAAACCATCAACCTTTGGTTTAGCTGCCAAGCTTTTAACCACTGAGCCACCAAGCCTCCTTTAGAAAACACATAAGAAATAATTCAAAATGTAAACTTCAAGGAACAATACTGTACTGTTTGGTGGATGTGGTAATTATTCTTTGAAGTGTTTAAATCACTTAAAATTGTAAACTCAGACTTGAAACAAGAATCAGATAAGATTTTTTTTTTAGGAAGTATATTAAGCCATGACTTTCTCCATTATATGACTTTATTAGACTATACTTACAAACCCTAAACCTGTTGTTGTCGAGTTGATTTCAACTCATACCAACTCTATAGGACAGAGTAGAACTGTCCCATGGGGTTTCCAAGGAGTGGCTGGTGGATTCGAACTGCAGGCCTTCTGGTTAGCACCTTAGCTCTTAACCACTGTGCTTCCAGGGCTCCAATAATATATACATAAATACATATATATACATATACATTTAATCAGAGCCCCAGTGGCACAGTGGTTAAGTACATGTGTGTGTTATATATATAAAATCTATATTCTATATTATTAATTATAAATGGTAATTATAAATGATATTTGACTATAAATGTATGTATGTGTACATATGCCTGTATGTATATACATATGCATACATAAATATAAATATAATTGTAATTATAACTATAAATAGAAATAGAAATGTGACTGTGACTGTAACTATAAAACTAACTATAACTATTAAAAAACTATAAAACTGTAGTTATGGTTTTATAAAAAACAAAAAATTTTTTTTGTTTTTTATAAAACTATAACTATAACAATAACTATAACTTACTATAATAACTATAACTAACTATAACAACTATAACAATAACTACAACTACAACTATAACAACGATAACTATAACCAGAACAACTATAACTATAACTAAACTATAACTATAAAACTATAACTATAACTATAAAACTATAAGTATAACTATAAGTATGAAAGTATAAATATAACTAACTATAACTATAACAATAACTGTAACTATAACAATAACTATAAAACTATAATTATAACTAATTATAAAACTCTATAAAACTCTAACTCTAACAACTATAAAAGTATAACTATAAAACTATAACTATAACTATAAAACTATAACGACTATACAGCTGTAATATATGAGGAAGAATATGTCATGGATTGGAGGAAAAATCATTAATGGCCTGTGTTATGCAAATGACACAACCTTAAGGATGGCCCAGGACCAGCAATATGTTGTTCTGTTGTACATAGTGTCGTTGAGAGTCAGAACTGACTTGATGGTTCAACAACAACAAAGAGCACACCTACCATTGATTTAGTTTATCACATGACATTGTTATATCTGTAATTATGATCACATTTGCAATTAAGGAATTTCCTTAACACCTTCCCCTAGCTACAGCCTTAGGAACAAAGATATCATGGAAACAATTAGTAAGTTAAATAATCATCACCAAACTGATTTTTGCATTCAATATAATCCAAATTAGTATGTGTTCATTTATGCCTTTTTTCCAAACACATTTCATATACATTGTTTACTTTTTTTTGAGTGTAGTCTGAGTCAATTGTTGGTATTGTTGGTGTAAGCTGTCATTGAATCAAAACACAACTCATAACAAATTCATGTGTCACAGCGTAGGACTGTGCACCACAAGGTTTTATTGGTGATAATCTTTACAGAAGCAGATATCCAGGCCTTTCTTTGGCAAAGACACTGTATGAGTTTGATCTGCCAACCTTTCCACTAGCAGCTGATTGCAAAACACTTGTGCTATCCAGATTCCTTCTTAAATCAATTGAACACTGCCTATTCTATGATTTTCAGTCTTTTGCACACTTTACAATCATCTCTGACTTAATATAGAAATAATGTATTCTGATTGACTTGCTGTCAGGTAGGTCAGAAAAATAGATTTTAAAAACTTCCCATTGAATACTGTATCAGTCAGGATGGAGAAGCAGAAGTCTATGTTTAAGGACTCAATACTGATATCATTGTTTGACTTTAAGTTGTGCTTAATAATAAAAGAACTGCAAACACTTATCATAACTGTCTTTATTGTATCCTCACAACTAACTCTTCTGATTTGGAAATTGTATAGAGCACAATTTTCTACTTGCCCTGAACAATTTTGTTTTATTTCAAGTAATAGAAAAGTTGAGCTTTGCATTATGAAAATATCATCAGATTCTTAAGGAGGAAATTTATAAAATATTAGCTACTGTCTATATGTATCATCATTTTTTGAATAACAGTGTAATATAGTTCAATTAAGTGTTGAAAAATAATGCTGTATATCGAGAAAAAGTTCACTTTACTTCTTCAAGACTTATATTCAAAACACAGTGATATGAAAATCAAGTTTAATACAAGGTACTTTTAGATGGGAAACCCTGGTAGTGTAGTAGTTAAGTGCTGTGGCTGTTAACCAAGAGGTCAGCAGTTCAAATCCACCAGACCTTCTCTCACCTGTAAACCTGTTCCTCCCATCTATCTTGTCCATATCAATAAATGACTTCCACATTTACTCAGTTGCACAAATGAAGGTATAAAAGTTATTTGTTATTATATCACCTCTCACAAATATCTGTAAATATCTACAAAATATAGCCAATTTTAATTTATTTTTCCTTTGTGCAATCATTGTCAATAAGTCGGTCTTAAGCAATTATCACCGAAGGAAACTACTTGTCTCATTTTTAAACCTCCTATATAGGGTCGCTATGAGTTGGAACCGACTTGATGGCACTAGGTTTGGTTTGTGGTTTTTTGGTATAAGCTGTTAGGAAACCCTGGTGGTGTAGTGGTTAAGAGTTTGGCTGCTTACTGAAAAGTTGGCAGTTTGAATCTACCAGGCCTCCTTGGAAACCTTATGGGGCAGTTCTACTCTGTCCTTTAGGGTTGCTATGAGTCAGAATCCACTCAATGGCAACAGGGTATGGAGATAGGCTATTAATCCAAGATTATATATAGGGATTTTTAAAACATAGAGAATTTATTTCACTTCTCTTTACAACTAGCCAATAGCTTTATACTACTTTAAGGACAAAAAATCTAACTCTTTGCAAAATTGAGAAAATGCCAAACTCTCTGGCTTCATCTTTTTTGAATTAAAATATAATGTAGGAGGGGGTGGAGCAAGATGGGGAAGTGAATGGATGCTCCCATTTACTCCCCCAGCAACTAATACACTGAATAATGAATAAAAACAATCACGGACTGAGCTCTCAGAACTCCAGAAGACAGATGAGGTATCAGAGAGTAGGGGTAGATCTACAAGCAGGAGAGAGGAGGAGCAGGGATGGAACAGGAGCTGGGATAACTTACCTGCTATCATCAGGAGCACTTGCTCATTGCAGCCATTTTATACAGGGCTGGGCAACACTCCAAACAGGGAACACAGAAAGGAAGCTAATCTTAGGAAACCGTACCCCAATTTTTTTAAAGTGGCACAAATTGGCCATGACAGTTCCTGGGAAAACCAATTGAGAGGCTTCAGAGGGAGGCTGTGACACTGCAAGAGATTGTTGTTACATTTTGCTGAGGCCCATGACAGATGAACACTAGGGTTAGGAGGAACTGTATGGGCAGGAGGGTGAGGAGAATACTTCACATAACAGGCAATGAAGAGGGAAACTGCTGGCTCCCTGCCCACAGTGGGATGATACTGTGGGAGAGACTATGCAGGGGAACCCATCAGGAAAGACACAGAGAGCCTCCCAGCTTTGTCACACAAAAACTGAGTCCCACCTCTTACGTTGTCATCTATGACCAGTAATCACTCACTTTTCCATGCTTACATAATGAATTCCAAAGATGAAGCATTCAATACTCCTGTTTACATACTGGAAATAACCTAAGGATAAGAGTGTCCTTAGTGGTTATCAGCAAAAGACACCAAATTCTCTGCCACTGGGTTGATTATAACTCATAAGGAACCTATACAT
This sequence comes from Elephas maximus indicus, assembly GCF_024166365.1. NCBI lineage: Eukaryota > Metazoa > Chordata > Mammalia > Proboscidea > Elephantidae > Elephas > Elephas maximus. The sequence goes on along the minus strand of NC_064825.1, from coordinate 106,047,944 downwards.
AGATCAAGAGGTAGTCATTCAAGCAGAACAATGGCATACTGCATGGTTTAAAGTCAAGAAAGGAGTGCATTAGGGTTGTATCCTTTCACCATACTTATTCAGTCTGTATGCTGAGCAAATAATCTGAGAAGCTGGACACTGTGAAGATGAATGGGGCTTCATGATTGGAAGAAGATTCATTAATAACCTACTATATGCAGATGGCACAATTTTGCTTGCTGAATGTGAAGAGGACTTGAAGCACTTAGTGATGAAGATCACAGACTCCAGCCTGCAGTATGGGTTACACCTCAACATAAAGAAAACAAAAATCCTCTCAACTGGACCAATAAGCAAATTATGATAAACTAAGAAAATATTGAAGTTGTCAAGGATTTCATTTTACTTGGATTCACAATCAACACTCATGGAAGCAGCAATAAAGAAATTAAACAAAGCATTGCATTGAACAACTCTCTTTTTTCTTTAAAGTGAAAAAAGCAAATATGTTACTTTAAGGACTAAGGTGCACTGACCCAAGGTATGGTGTTTTCAATCACCTTATAGGCTTGTGAAAGCTGGGCAATGAATAAGGAAGATTGAAGAAGAGCCCATGTTTTTAAATTATAGCATTTGCAAAGAATGAACAAATCTGTCTTGGAAAAACTACAGCCAGAATGCTCCTTAGAAGTGAGGATGTCAAGAGTTTGTCTCACAAGCTTTGGACATGTTATCAGGAAGAACCAGTACCTGTAGAAGGACATCATGATTGGTAAAGTGGAGGGTCAGCAAAGGAGAAGAAGACCCTCAAAGAGATGGATTGGCAATTCTGCCAGAACCTGCATAAGGCAGAAGCCTGTCAATAAAGGAAAACTCACTGGGTGTTTATGAGGTAGGATTCTTAATAGAGAGCAATAGAAAAGTGGTAAACACTCTGTCAAAAGTGGAAAACTTTCGAGATCTGGAAAAGCATGTCTGACGCATTGAGATCTGGGCCTCAAAGGTTTCAGTGAATATAAAGCAAAGCAAGACCAAATAGCCAAGAGGTTTTTGAAAAATAAATCATGGTGAAAGCTAAGATAAATTAAAATAAGCTATAATATTTTAAAACCATATTATTGATAATAATAAACAGGCAGAGATAAGAACTCCTTAGGGGAAAAATGTTTATTCAATGCCTGATGTATAAACACTTTACAAAGGCCAAAGAACAGTGGAACCCCTCTACATTCCTGAGACCTAAATTAGTTCCATGGAGATTAAATGTAAACAATAATTAAACACGAATTATTAGAAAAAATATAGCTTTCTTAAAACCATTAAGATTTCTAATAATCTTGTAATTGTTAATATCTTTATAATGATGAAAGCACAGTTTCAATTTGCATTCTTGATATATTGATATCTACTATTTTGATTATATAACATATTTGATATTTATATAAAACTTTGTTTTTATATTTGCTGATATTTTATAACATATAAATGTCATTTATACTACTAAAACACAATATAAAACATTAAGAATCATTTTAAAACCTGGGTGGTGGGTGTGGCAGGTGGACTACATTTATTTTTATCATACACACGAAACAATGAGTTTCAACATTTAATGAACACAAGTTAACAAATATGACCACTAAATTCAGTAAAAGTCTGAACAACAAAGGAACAATAATAAATACAAAATGACTATTACTTGTCAGGCACTACTCTTATGTGTCCTTAGTGAAAAATCCATTCAGTTCTTATGGAATTGGTACCCTTTTATTAACTACAATTTAAATAAGGAAACTGACGTTGAGATTTTAAGTCATTTGAGTTAGAACCTAGCTAGTGGGTGGTGAAATCTATGTAATCAGGTTCTGATTCCACACTCTTACCACTCAAGCACAACACTATCCCTGTGAGAGAAAGATAATGAACAGACAATGAGCATTATGTACAAAGTTTACCCTCATTAGGAATGTGAACAATGCAGATTAAGAAATAAGTCAGACTCACCATGTTTTTAGGTTAGTTTTAAGGTTTCCATTGGCACCTGCTATCTAATAACTGTTGTCAATAGAGTGCCATCAAAAATGACACATAGTGTAGGTGAGCCAACGTGGTGCTATAGACAGAGATACCATGCCAGCCCTCCACAGCAAAGATCTGAAAAACTAAGTAAAACAGATACAAACATCAATCTTAGAAACCTAAGTGTCAAATACAGGGATAAAGAACTCAACTAAGTGCTGAATGGAATATCAACCTAGGTAATGAACTCTCAAGGATAAAACAAACCTGAAAGATTAACAGCAGGGAATCAGAGAGGTTAATCTGTAAATGGTAACAACATCAAAATAACAAAAGAGGGAATAAATGGTGTAGGCATTGAACTTTCAAATGGAGAGGAAGTCAAGGCTATATTAAGTGATTACAGCCTCATCAAACTTGGGAATATAGGGATAGACTTAAAGGTAACAATAAAAAAAGTTAACAACCCTACTCATCAGAATAAAGAAGAAAAACAGTAAACACAAAATCTCCAAAAATGAAGGAAATGAAAAAAAAATCCACAAACAAAAGGAATTCAGCACAGAGAGTAAGAGGAACAAAGGAAAAGTCAACATCACACACACAAAAAAGAAGAAGCACTACAGAATGTCAGCAATAAACAAACCTATCAATAATCACACTGAAGAAAAATAACTTAAATTCACCCATAAAGAGATAGAAAGTGGCAGAATGGATAAAACAACAGGACCCATCCATATGCTGTCTACAAGAGACACACCTTAGAGACAAAGACATACATTTATTCAAATCAAAGGATGGGGGGAAAAAATCAAGCAAACAACTACCAAAACAGAGAAGGAGTGGTAATACTAATCTCAGGTAATATGGACTTTAAAAGAAAATCCACCAAAAAAGAAAAAGAAGGGCATTATATAATGCTTAAAGGGAGAAGCTATCATGAAGACACAACCATAATAAACATCTATGCACCCAATGACAGGGCTCAAGAATAAATAAAATAAATTCTAACAGCACCGAAAAGAGAAATTGACAATTTCATAATAATAGGAGACTTCAACATACCACTCATGGTAAGAGACAGAACATCTAGAAAGAAACTCTACAAGGATACAGAGTATCTGAATGCCAAAATCAATCAACTTGACCTATTACACATACATAGAACATTTCACCCAGCAGCAGCAAAGCACACAGTCGTTTCTATCACACATGGAAAGTTATCCAGAATAGACCACATCTTAGGTCACAAAGCAAAGCTCAACAAAATCTAAAACATTGAGATAATACAAAGTACATTCTCTGGTCACAATGCCATAAAGTAGACATTCATTACAGGAAGAGTAAGGGGGGAAAAAATCAAATACATGGAAACTGAATAATGCCCTTCTTAAAAACCGCTGGGTAATAGAAGAAATCAAAGATAGAATAAAAAATTCCTAGAATCAGACAAGAATGAAAAAACATCACACCAAAACCTTTGTGGCACAGCAAAGGCAGGGCTAGGAGGTCAATTTATAGCAATAGATGCACACATCAAAAAAGAAGAAAGGGATAAAATCAAAACATTAGCTACAAAACTTGAACAAATAGAAAACAGCAAAAGAAGACCTCCACGGCCAGAAGAAAGGAAATAACAAAGATCAGAGCAGAAGTAAATGAAATAGATAATAGAAAAACAATAGAAAGAATCAACAAAACCAAAAGTTGTGTTTTGAAAGGATCAACAAAATCAACAAACTATTGACCAAATAGACAAAGGGCAAACAGAAGAGGACACAAATAACCCAAATAAGAAATGAAATGGAGGACAATATAATAGATCCAGCTGAAATAAAACAGATCATAACAGAGTGCTACGAAAAGCTATACTCCAACAACTTTAAAAACCTAGGAAATGGACAAATTTCTAGAAACATACTACATACCCAAACTAACATAAATTGAAGCTGAAAATAAGGACAGACTCATAAAAAGAGAAGAGATTGAAAGGTAAAAAAAAAAAAAAAAAAAAACTTTCAACAACAACAAAAAAGCCCTAGCCCAGATGACTTCATTGGAGAATTATAACATACACTCAGAGTAAAGCTTACACCAGTACTACTCAAATTATTTCAGAACATAGTAAAGGATCCTGCCGAATTCTTCTATGAAGCCAGCATAATCCTGATACCAAAACCAGGCAGAGACAACACAAAAAAGAAAAGAAAATTACAGACTAATATCTCTCATGAATATAGATGAAAAAATTCCCCCAAAAATTGTAGCCAATAGAATTCGGCATCATATAAAAAAATAATACATCACGACCGAGTGGGATTTATACCAGGTATGCAAGGATGGTTCAACATTAGAAAATCAATCAACGTAATGCACCACATAAATAAAATAAAAGAATCACATGATCAATCCATGAAGAAAAGACATTTAACAAAGTCCAACACCCATTTCTGATTTTTTTTAAAAGAAGCTCTCAATTAAAACAGGTATAGAAGGAAAATTCCTCAACATAATAAAGAACATCTATACAAAACCAACAGCCAACATCAATATAAATGCAGAGAGGCAGAAACATTCCTCTTGAGAAGAGGAACAAGACAAGAATGCCCTTTATCACCATTCCTAGTTAACATTGTGCTGGAAGTCCTAACTAGAGCAATAAGGTGAGAAAAAGAAATAAAGGGCATCGAAACTGGTAGCAAAGAAATAAAACTGTCCATATTTGCAGATGATATGATATAGTACACAGAAAACCCAAAAGACTCCACGAGAAAACTACTGGAAATAATAGAAAAAGCTTCAGCAGAGTATCAGGATACAAGGTAAATGTACAAAAATCAGTTGGATTCCTATATGCCAATAAAGAGAATGACAAAAAAGGAAATCAGGAAAACAGTACTATTGCTGATAGCCCCTAAAAAAAAAAAAAAAAAACTTAACCAGGAATGTAAAAGATCTATAGAAAGAAAAACAAAAACTACAAAACACTACTGCAAGAAACCAAAAGAGATGGACGTAAATGGAAAAACATACCATGCTCATGGATAGGTAGAATTAACATTGTGAAAATGTCAATTCTACCCAAAGCAATCTACAAGTATGATGCAACGTTGATCCAAATACCAATAGCATCCTTTAAAAAAATGGCAAAACTAGTCATTAACTTTATATGGAGGCCCCGGATAAGTAAAGCACTATTGCAGAAGAAGAATAAAGTAGGAGGGCTTGCACTGCCTGACCTCAGAACAGCTAAGGTAGTCAGAACAGCCTGGTACTGGTACAATAACAAACACATTAACCAATGAAACAGAATTGAGCAGCCAGATGTAAATCCATTCACCTATGGTCACCAGATTTTCAAAAAAAGGCTAAGGTCCGTCAGATGGGGAAAAGACAAATGGCTCTGGCAAAAATGGATGTCCATCTGCAAAAAAATGAAACAGGACTCATGCCTTACACCATACACAAAAACTAATTCAAAATGAATCAAAGACTTAAATAGAAAACCAAAAACTATAAAGATCACAGAAGAAAAAAAGTAGGCTCAATGCTAGAGGCCCTAATACATGGAATTAACAGGATACAAACAATAACTCACAATACAGAAAAACCAGAAGATAAGCTAGATAACAGGGGTCTTCTAAAAATTAAACACTTATGCACATCAAAAGATTTCACCAAAAGAGTAAAAAGAGAACCTACAGAATGGAAAAAAAAAAATTGGCTGTGACAAATCCGATAAAGGCCTAATCTCTAAAACCTATAGGAAAAACAAACACCTCTACAACAAAAAGACAATCCAGTTTAAAAATGGGCAAAATATATGAACAGACACTTCACCAAAGAAATTTAGGAGGTTATCAGAGACTCGAGGAAATGCTAGAGATCACTAGCCGTTAGAGAAATGCAGATCAAAACCACAATGAGATACCATCTAACCTTGACATTACTGGCATGAATCAAACAGAATATAACAAGTGGAGAGGGTTCAGGGATTAGAACTTTTACTCACTGCTGGTGGGGATGCAAAATGTTACAACCATTTTGGAAAATGATATGGAGCTTCCTTAAAGAACTAAAACTAGAAATAACATATGATCCAGCAATCCCACTCCTAGGAATATATCCTAGAGAAATACAAGCCATCACATGAACAGACATATGTACACCCATGTTCACTGCAGCATTGCCCTCAATAGCAAAAAGATGAAATCAATCTAGGTGTTCATCAACAGATGAATGGATAAACAAACTATGGTACATACACACAATGGTATATTATGCAATGATGAAGACCAATGATAAATCTGGGAAACATCTCACAACATGGGTGAATCTGGAGGGCATTATGATAAGTGAAATAAGACAATCACAAAAGGGCAAATATTGTATGAGACAACTACTATACAAATTCATGAAAAAATTTACACACAAAAAGGAACAGCCTTTGATGGTTATAATGGAGGCGATGGGTGAGAATGGAAAAACACTAAGTAAACAATAGATAAGTGGTAACTTGGAGAAGGGTAAGACAATATACAATACTGGAGAAGCCAGCCAACATGTCCAAGGCAAGGTCGCAGAAGCTCCATAGACACCTCCAAATTCCCTGACGAACCGGATTCCTTAGTTGAGGGGTGTGAGAACCATGGTCTCGGGGAACATCTAGTTCAGTTAGCATAATAGTTTATAAAGAAAATGGTTTATACTCTACTTTGGTGAGCAGTGTCTGGTCTTAAAAGCTTGTGAGTGGCCACCTAAGCTACACCATTGGTCCCACCCCATGTGGAGCAAGAGAAAGTGAAAAAAATCAAAGACACAAGGGAAAGATTAGTCCAAAGGACTAATGGACAACAACTACCAAAGCCTCCACCAGACTGAGTCCAGGACGACTAGAAGGTGCCTGGCTACCACCACTGAGTGCTCCAACAGAGATCACAATAGATGGTCCTGGACTGAGCTGGAGAAAAATGTAGAGCCAAATTCTAACTCACAAAAAAAGACCAGACTTACTGGTCTGACAGAGACTAGAAAAACCCCTGGAGTATGTCCCCTGGAAATCCCTTTAGCTCCATAATAAGCCCCTCCTGAGGTTTACCCTTCAGGAAAAGATTAGACAGCCATAAAAGGAAAGGAGACTAAATGGGCACACCAGCCCAGGGGCAAGGATTAGGAGTCAGGAAAGGAGAAGAAAGATGGCAATGGGAATGTAAGGTTGAGAAAGGGAGAGTGTGGACATGTTATGGGGTTGGCAACCATTGTCACAAAACAATATGTGGATTAATTACTTAATGAGAAACTAGTTTGCTCTGTAAACCTACAATATATTTTTTTAATTTAAAAAAATGGAATTTTCACATAAGTAATTTTTTAAATCTTTGATGAAAATTTCTCGTGTTTTGAGCCCCGGTGGTACAGTGGTTGAGAGCTATGGTGAGCTACGGCTGCCAACCAGATGTTCACCAGCCACTTCTTGGAAACCTTATGTGGCGGTTCTTCTCTGTCTCATGAATCGGAATTGACTTGACATCAACGGGTTTCGACATTTAAAGTCTTGTAGTAAATTCATTTTTCATGCCCAAACACACTATACCAAAATAAAATGAAGGAAAAAAAAAAATGACAGATAGCAACCCCAAATGCCAGAGTAGAACTGCCACGTAAGGTTTTCTAGGCAGTGATCTTTATGGGAACAGATCGCCAGGTGTTTCTCCCACAGAGCCACTGAGATGGTTCAAACAACCAGCCTTTCAGTTAGCAACCGAGCACTTAACCATTGTGCCACCAGGAATGTTAGCCGTAAGGCCTGTGGTGAATGTGGGGCCAGTCTGTTTGAAGTAAAATAACACAATCCTTATTCTGACAATTAGTGTTTACTTCTGCCTTTCCAGCAATGGAATAGGGGCAAGGGGATGCTTTCTCCCAGTCCTTGAGAGTCAGACAAATTGGGAATGTTTATCACCTCCAAATATAATTATAGCGAAAGAATTGAGAGGGAGTACCAACTGAAGGCTAAGAAAAATGCCGAGGACCAAAGTTGCAGAAGTATCCTCCCGACATAGTGAAGACAAGCAGTGCCTCAGACATAAAAAATGCCCGTGTGACAAAAACAATAGCAAAATGATATGAAGTAAAACTTAAAAGTAAAGTGATCATATGAGGCTAGAAATTTAACACTTATGCTTAATATATTTCTCCCCATAAAGAGCATAGAGGGAAGTGAAATTGGGGACATGTTAAATTCTTAAATGTTGTGATGAAAGAGCCTTCTAGTTTTATGTATAATGTTTGGTCTTATCCCTTGTTTACAATGCATTTAGTAAGCTAGGTTTTCTATTCAGGGGCTCCCATTTGTCTGAGAGCCCATCATGATATAAACATAAAAATTTTAGTTTCTGCAAACCAGAGTTGACTTTGTTTTCCTGAAAGTTACTCCATGATCATAAATAGCTACTGCTACGAAGTAAACCGGTACACATTAATGATAAGAAAATAAGGAGAACATGTTCAAATGATGTTAACGAGACATGATTTACTAAAAGGTCTATCAAGAGAATCATCAGAAATAAAGAAGAAAGTTAAGCAGGCAATAGATAAGGAATTTGAACATTTTCCTGCAGGTAATATAGGATGATTAAGAATATTTCCTTTTCGAGAACATCCATGAGCTCTGACTGTATTTTGTAAATAAAGAGTACATGAAATAATATTCTGTGCAGAGACTACAGAGTAAGTCTGGCCCATCATGCAAAAGGTGTTTGGAAAAATACACCAAATTTAATTGCAAAGAGGAGCAATTAGCAAATTAGGTATGACCCAGGAGAAGATAGCCCCACAGGGGATAAGTGACTATTTCCTATATAAAGAGAACTTGATATTTCAAAAACAAGTTGAATTCTTGTTTAAAAAATGGAATACAACTTAAAAAGTTTAAATATTTAAAAAGACCCAAAAATACCATAAAAGAGAAGTGACTGCAGCAAAAACAAAAAGGGTAACTATAAACTCTTAATACGTCAATGCTGTATGTTAATTCAAGAGTATAATTTGAGGATCAGTATTCAGTAAAGAATATCAAACTCCTGAAATAATGAGTGTACCTTCGTCTGAAGATGTATTCACTGCCTGAGACTGCAGCTATAGATTTCTATCCAAATTAAAATGTTAAATTAAATGTGTTTGAAGCCTTTGAACTGCATATAATTCTCCCTAATTAGACCATTGCTAACAATAATAATAGTTAATTTTAAAAGTTGCTCATTTTAAGAAATAACCTCTTGGGGCGGAGCCAAGATGGCGGACTAGGCAGACGCTACCTCGGATCCCTCTTACAACAAAGACATGGAAAGACAAGTGAATCGATCACATACATAACAATCTACGAACCCTGAACAACAAACACAGATTTAGAGACGGAGAACGAACTAATACGGGGAAGCAGCGATTGTTTCCAGAGCCTGGAGCCAGCGTACCAGTCAGGTACGGCACAAGCACAGAGAGCGGCTCCACTCCCCTGAACTAACCCTGGGAGGGGGACCAGCCGATTCCACGGGCAGGCGGCGTGGGACGCAGCCGGTAGGAGAAGTCCCCGGGAGGCAGTGACTGGCCTTGGAGCAGAAAGAGCAGCATCCGAGCCGGGGAACCGTCCCGCAGGGATTTGGACTGGACGCAGCGGATTTTCTGGAAAAACTAGTTTCCCAGTGATGGCTCGGAGACAACAATCCATATCAAACCACTTAAAGAAGCAGACCATGCCAGCTTCTCCAACCCCCCAAACAAAAGAATCAAAATCTTTCCCAAATGAAGATACAATCTTGGAATTATCAGATACAGAATATAAAAAACTAATTTACAGAATGCTTAATGATATCACAAATGAAATTAGGATAACTGCAGAAAAAGCCAAGGAACACACTGATAAAACTGTTGAAGAACTCAAAAAGATTATTCAAGAACATACTGGAAAAATTAATAAGTTGCAAGAATCCATAGAGAGACAACATGTAGAAATCCAAAAGATTAATAATAAAATAACAGAATCAGACAACGCACTAGGAAGTCAGAGGAGCAGACTCGAGCAATTAGAATGCAGACTGGGACATCTGGAGGACCAGAGAATCGACACCAACATAGCTGAAAAAAAATCAGATAAAAGAATTAAAAAAAATGAAGAAACCCTAAGAATCATGTGGGACTCTATCAAGAAGGATAACCTGCGGGTGATTGGAGTCCCAGAACAGGGAGGGGGGACAGAAAACACAGAGAAAATAGTTGAAGAACTCCTGACACAAAACTTCCCTGACATCATGAAAGACGAAAGGATATCTATCCAAGATGCTCATCGAACCCCATTTAAGATTGATCCAAAAAGAAAAACACCAAGACATATTATCCTCAAACTCACCAAAACCAAAGATAAACAGAAAATTTTAAAAGCAGCCAGGGAGAAAAGAAAGGTTTCCTTCAAGGGAGAATCAGTAAGAATATGTTCTGACTACTCAGCAGAAACCATGCAGGCAAGAAGGGAATGGGACGACATATACAGAACACAGAAGGAGAAAAACTGCCAGCCAAGGATCATATATCCAGCAAAACTCTCTCCGAAATATGAAGGCGAAATTAAGATATTTACAGACAAACACAAGTTTAGAGAATTTGCAAAAACCAAACCAAAGCTACAAGAAATACTAAAGGATATTGTTTGGTCAGAGAACCAATAATATCAGATATCAGCACAACACAAGGTCACAAAACAGAACGTCCTGATATCAACTCAAATAGGGAAATCACAAAAACAAACAAATTAAGATTAATTAAAAAAATAAATACACATAACAGGGAATCATGGAAGTCAATAGGTAAAAGATCACAATAATCAAAAAGAGGGACTAAATACAGGAGGCATTGAACTGCCATATGGAGAGTGATACAAGGCGATATAGAACAATACAAGTTAGGTTTTTACTTAGAAAAATAGGGGTAAATAATAAGGTAACCACAAAAAGGTATAACAACTCTATAACTCAAGATAAAAACCAAGAAAAACGTAACGACTCAACTAACATAAAGTCAAGCACTATGAAAATGAGGATCTCACAATTTACTAAGAAAAACGCCTCAGCACAAAAAAGTATGTGGAAAAATGAAATTGTAAACAACACACATAAAAGGGCATCAAAATGACATCACTAAAAACTTATTTATCTATAATTACGCTGAATGTAAATGGACTAAATGCACCAATGAAGAGACAGAGAGTCACAGACTGGATAAAGAAACACGATCCATCTATATGCTGCCTACAGAGACACACCTTAGACTTAGAGACACAAACAAACTAAAACTCAAAGGATGGAAAAAAGTATATCAAGCAAACAATAAGCAAAGGAGAAGAGGAGTAGCAATATTGATTTCTGACAAAATAGACTTTAGACTTAAATCCACCACAAAGGATAAAGAAGGACACTATATAATGATAAAAAGGACAATTGATCAGGAAGACATAACCATATTAAATATTTATGCACCCAATGACAGGGCTGCAAGATACATAAATCAAATTTTAACAGAATTGAAAAGCGAGATAGACACCTCCACAATTATAGTAGGAGACTTCAACACACCACTTTCAGAGAAGGACAGGACATCCAGTAAGAAGCTCAACAGAGACACGGAAGATCTAATTACAACAATCAACCAACTTGACCTCATTCACTTATACAGAACTCTCCACCCAACTGCTGCAAAATACACTTTTTTTTTCTAGCACACATGGAACATTCTCTAGAATAGACCACATATTAGGTCATAAAACAAACCTTTGCAGAGTCCAAAACATCGAAATATTACAAAGCATCTTCTCAGACCACAAGGCCATAAAAGTAGAAATCAATAACAGAAAAACTAGGGAAAAGAAATCAAATACTTGGAAAATGAACAACACCCTCCTGAAAAAAGACTGGGTTATAGAAGACATCAAGGAGGGAATAAGGAAATTCATAGAAAGCAACGAGAATGAAAATACTTCCTATCAAAACCTCTGGGACACAGCAAAAGCAGTGCTCAGAGGCCAATTTATATCAATAAATACACACACACAAAAAGAAGAAAGAGCCAAAAGCAGAGAACTGTCCCTACAACTTGAACAAATAGAAACTGAGCAACAAAAGAATCCATCAGGCTCCAGAAGAAAACAAATAATAAAAATTAGAGCTGAACTAAATGAATTAGAGAACAGAAAAACAATTGAAAGAATTAACAAAGCCAAAAGCTGGTTCTTTGAAAAAATTAACAAAATTGATAAACCATTGGCTAGACTGACTAAAGAAATACAGGAAAGGAAACAAATAACCCGAATAAGAAATGAGAAGAACCACATCACAACAGAACCAAATGAAATTAAAAGAATCATTTCAGATTATTATGAAAAATTGTACTGTAACATATTTGCAAACCTAGAAGAAATGGATGAATTCCTGGAAAAACACTACCTACCTAAACTAACACAATCAGAAGTAGAACAACTAAATAGACCCATAACAAAAAAAGAGATTGAAAGGGTAATCAAAAAACTCCCAACAAAAAAAAGCCCTGGCCCGGACGGCTTCACTGCAGAGTTCTACCAAACTTTCAGAGAAGAGTTAACATCACTACTACTAAAGGTATTCCAAAGCATAGAAAATGACGGAATACTACCCAACTCATTCTATGAAGCCACCATCTCCCTGATACCAAAACCAGGTAAAGACATTACAAAAAAAGAAAATTATAGACCTATATCCCTCATGAACATTGATGCAAAAATCCTCAACAAAATTCTAGCCAATAGAATCCAACAATACATCAAAAAAATAATTCACCATGATCAAGTGGGATTTATACCAGGTATGCAAGGCTGGTTTAATATCAGAAAAACCATAAATGTAATCCATCACATAAATAAAACAAAAGACAAAAACCACATGATCTTATCAATTGATGCAGAAAAGGCATTTGACAAAGTCCAACACCCATTCATGATAAAAACTCTTACCAAAATAGGAATTGAAGGAAAATTCCTCAACATAATAAAGGGCATCTATGCAAAGCCAACAGCCAATATCACTCTAAATGGAGAGAACCTGAAAGCATTTCCCTTGAGAACGGGAACCAGACAAGGAGGCCCTTTATCACTGCTCTTATTCAACATCATGTTGGAAGTCTTAGCCAGGGCAATTAGGCTAGACAAAGAAATAAAAGGTATCCGGATTGGCAAGGAAGAAGTAAAGTTATCACTATTTGCAGATGCCATGATTATATACACAGAAAACCCTAAGGAATCCTCCAGAAAACTACTGAAACTAATAGAAGAGTTTGGCAGAGTCTCAGGTTATAAAATAAACATACAAAAATCACTTGGATTCCTCTACATCAACAAAAAGAACACCGAAGAGGAAATCACCAAATCAATACCATTCACAGTAGCCCCCAAGAAGATAAAATACTTAGGAATAAATCTTACCAAGGATGTAAAAGACCTATACAAAGAAAACTACAAAGCTCTACTACAAGAAATTCAAAAGGACATACTTAAGTGGAAAAACATACCCTGCTCATGGATAGGAAGACTTAACATAGTAAAAATATCTATTCTACCAAAAGCCATCTATACATTTAACGCACTTCCGATCCAAATTCCAATGTCATATTTTAAGGGGATAGAGAAACAAATCACCGACTTCATATGGAAGGGAAAGAAGCCCCGGATAAGCAAAGCACTACTGAAAAAAAAGAAGAAAGTGGGAGGCCTCACCTTACCTGACTTCAGAACCTATTATACAGCCACAGTAGTCAAAACACCCTGGTATTGGTACAACAACAGACACATAGACCAATGGAACAGAATTGAGAACCCAGACATAGATCCATCCACGTATGAGCAGCTGATATTTGACAAAGGACCAGTGTCAATTAACTGGGGAAAAGATAGCCTTTTTAACAAATGGTGCTGGCATAACTGGATATCCATTTGCAAAAAAATGAAACAGGACCCATACCTCACACCATGCACAAAAACTAACTCCAAGTGGATCAAAGACCTAAACATAAAGACTAAAACGATAAAGATCATGGAAGAAAAAATTGGGACAACCCTAGGAGCCCTAATACAAGGTATAAACAGAATACAAAACATTACCAAAAATGATGAAGGGAAACCCGATAACTGGGAGCTCCTAAAAATCAAACACCTATGCTCATCTAAAGACTTCTCCAAAAGAGTAAAAAGACCACCTACAGATTGGGAAAGAATTTTCAGCTATGACATCTCCGACCAGCGCCTGATCTCTAAAATCTACATGATTCTGTCAAAACTCAACCACAAAAAGACAAACAACCCAATCAAGAAGTGGGCAAAGGATATGGACACACATTTCACTAAAGAAGATATTCAGGCAGCCAACAGATACATGAGAAAATGTTCTCGATCATTAGCCATTAGAGAAATGCAAATTAAAACTACGATGAGATTCCATCTCACACCAGCAAGGCTGGCATTAATCCAAAAAACACAAAATAATAAATGTTGGAGAGGCTGCGGAGAGATTGGAACTCTCATACACTGCTGGTGGGAATGTAAAATGGTACAACCACTTAGGAAATCTATCTGGCGTTATCTTAAACAGTTAGAAATAGAACTCCCATACAACCCAGAAATCCCACTCCTAGGAATATACCCTAGAGATACAAGAGCCTTCATACAAACAGATATATGCACACCCATGTTTATTGCAGCTCTGTTTACAATAGCAAAAAGTTGGAAGCAACCAAGGTGTCCATCAACGGATGAATAGGTAAATAAATTGTGGTATATTCACACAATGGAATACTACGCATCGATAAAGAACAGTGACGAATCTGTGAAACATTTCATAACATGGAGGAACCTGGAAGGCATTATGCTGAGCGAAATGAGTCAGAGGCAAAAGGACAAATATTGTATAAGACCACTATTATAAGATCTTGAGAAATAGTAAACCTGAGAAGAACACATACTTTTGTGGTTACGAGGGGGGGAGGGAGGGAGGGTGGGAGAGGGTTTTTTATTGATTAATCAGTAGATAAGAACTGCTTCAGATGAAGGGAAAGACAACACTCAATACATGGAAGGTCAGCTCAATTGGACTGGACCAAAAGCAGAGAAGTTTCCGGGATAAAATGAATGCTTCAAAGGTCAGCGGAGCAAGTGCGGGGGTCTGGGGAACATGGTTTGCGGGGACTTCTAAGTCAATTGGCAAAATAATTTTATTATGAAATCATTCTGTATCCCACTTTGAAATGTGGCATCTGGGGTCTTAAATGCTAACAAGCGGCCATCTAAGATACAGCAATTGGTCTCAACCCACCTGGAGCAAAGGAAAATGAAGAACACCAAGGCCACACGACAACTAAGAGCCCAAGAGACAGAAAGGGCCACATGAACCAGAGACCTACATCATCCTGAGACTAGAAGAACTAGTTGGTGCCCGGCGACAATCGACGACTGCCCTGACAGGGAGCACAGCAGAGGACCCCTGAGGGAGCAGGAGATCAGTGGGATGCAGACCCCAAATTCTCATAAAAAGACCAAACTTAATGGTCTGACTGAGACTGGAGGAATCCCGGCGGCCATGCTCCCCAGACCTTCAGTTGACACAGGACAGGAACCATCCCCGAAGACAACTCATCAGAAATGAAAGGGACTGGTCAGCGGGTGGGAGAGAGACGCTGATGAAGAGTGAGCTAATTATATGAGGTGGACACTTGAGGTTGTGTTGGCAACTCTTGTCTGGAGGGGGGATGGGAGGATAGAGAGAGAGGGAAGCCGGGAAAATTATCAAGAAAGGAGAGACTGAAAGGGCTGACTCAAGAGGGGGAGAGCAAGTGGGAGTAGGGAGTGAGATGTATGTAAACTTATATGTGACAGACTGATTGGATTTGTAAACGTTCACTTGAAGCTTAATAAAAGTTATTAAAAAAAGAAAAAAGAAATAACCTCTTAAGGAAACTAGAAGCAAAGAATGAAATACTCGTAAGTATTAATGAAATACATTTTGTTATGCTGATAATAAAGGAAATAGTGCCATTATTAATGAAGTCACTTATATGATAAGGACTCTCCTCCTTTTGGGGAAAATATGAAACATTTCTTTATTCCAAATTATAAGTTCATAGACAAAAATATTTAGCTCAACATTTTTAGTTCATATTCTATTATGGTATACATTACCCCAATAAAATCAATCCATATACATGGAAGGACTAAGACCCAATACCTGATAACTATATTTACTAAAAGTTTTGCATGTTATTTTGATTTCCCCCAGGAACATTTTATTTTGCCTTAAAATAGAGCACTAAGCCCAAATATTCTTATGAGTAAAATATATAAATGGGAGAAGATTGTATTTTTTAGCAATAAGATCAATTCTTAATGAACAAATAAGTATGAGAATTACTAGAATCTTAATGGAAGTTTAAAGAGTTCGCTTTTTACATTCTCACTGCAATAATCATCTTTAATCACCCTTTTCCACATCATGGCTGATATCATTTTCTAATAAAAATTCAATTTAATGTAATTTATAGTTATATGTAGCATACCATGTTGGGGCATAACCTTGTGCTATATTCTTATTAAACCAAATCATAGGATGCAATGTCAAGGGAATAAAAGACACGCATATAGTCGAATAGCAGACTCAAGGGTTCATCAGTGAAATAGTGTTAGATTTCATAGGCCAGAAATTAGACAGTAAAATATTTGAAAATCAGAACATATGTAAAGCAGAACCTGTCAGAAAAGGAAAACTCACTGGGTATTTATGAGGTAGGATTCCTAGTAGAGAGCAATAGAAACATTTTACGACTGCACCCTATCACAGGCAGAAAAGTCGTGAGAACCATGGAAACGTAGCAGTTTTCATGCAGTTCCTTTGAATTCTGTCTCCCGCAGGTGTCACTGTATTATGGACTAGATTGATTGGAAAAATATTCCTAGGTGTTGATGAACTTGATAGTTAATTGAGATTTTCAGCTGGTTCTACAGCGATAGATGCCTTTTGCCCTCACGATAGCCTATAAAGTGCCTGTGTGCTTCAGTCACATTCTTATGTACTTAGCTAATTATTATTTTTTTTCCAAAATAAAGACAAGAGAGCTGGTGTACCAGTCATATGTAGGTAAAATTATTTGGTGTGTAAAATGGCTTACACCAGCTTATAACTCAAGGATCTTGTTTTCAAGACCAGTATTTCTTTCAGGACATGACTCGCTTTGATCCCGTTGGCTTACTGAGTGAACACAAAAGTGTTTGATAAAATATATTAAATAAAGTATTAAGATGGAGTGGTTTAGGATATAATGTGAACAGCAGACAGAAACAAGAAAATATTCCAGGCTTCAAAAAAATTGAAAAATATTCAATAAATAATACTATCCTGATTAGCTAGAAATTATAAATCTCCTTTACATTAGACACCATTCTATTTTCAAGGTTATAAAACAAAAATCTTAAAACAAGATATAATCAGATCGAAGTGCATTGCATATATTAACTTAATAAATGTTAACAAGTTTGTGAAAGCCCATTATTTTTCCATATCAAACCTAGGGACCTGGAAATACCTTGCAATAGAGTTGAAATCCAGAACATGTAAAAACCTGGAAAATTTATGTGAAATCTTTGACTCTGAGTTTTTTAGCCTCTAATGAAAAATGGGGATATAAACCCACCTTATTTTAAAACAAAAGAGTAACAGTATGATAAAGAAACAATTCACACCTGGCGCTAATATCATTAAATGGTTCCAATATAACCCTGATCCACAACCAATGCCCGTGGAAGTAGCAGTCTAAAAATCAAAGGACATATTGCATTGGGCAAATCCTATGCAAAAGACGTTGTTATAGTGTTAAAAGCAAAGATGTCATTTTAAGGTCATTGCACCTGGTCCATGTCATGGTGTTTTGAATCACCCATAGGCATGTGAAAACCGGTTAATGAATAAGGAAGACAGAAGAAGAATCGACACCTTTGAATTACAGTGTTGGTGAAGAAAATTGATACGCCATGGACTACAAAAAGAATGAACAAATCTACAGATCTGTCTTGGAAGAAGTGCAGCCAGAATGTTCCTTAGAGGCAAGGATGGTAAACCTTTGTCTCACATACTTTGGACATGTTATCAGAAGGGATCAGTCCCTGGAGAAGGACATCATGCTTGGCAAAGCAGAGGGTCAGTGAATGAGAGGAAGGCACTCGATGTGGTGGACTGACACAGTTGCTGCAACAATGGGCTCAAGCATAGCAGCAATCATGAGGAGGGTGCAGGACTGAGCATTGTTTCCTTCTGTTGTACATACGGTCACTATGAGTCGAAACCGACTTGATGGCACCTAAAAACAACAACAATATAAGCCATAATGAGCCCTCTTGGCACTAACTGAAGCCCTTTGTTGCTAACTGAAAGGTTGGTGGTTCATATTTGCCCAGCAGCTCCACTGGAGAAAGACTTTACGCTCTGCTTCCATAAAGATTACAACCAAGAAAAACATGTGGGGCATTTCCACTCTATCACATGAGGTTGCTATGAGTCAGAATCAACCTGATGGCACTCAATAACAACAATATAAGCCCAACGATAAACCTGAGCAGATCTCTTTGAAGAAATGACATTTGAGCTGAGTCCTAAATAGAAAGAATAACTATGTAAAGAACATTCTAGGCAGATGAAAAAGCAAAAGAAGACCCTTAAGGTTTACATTCTAAGGAATCTGAAGAACTGATTGCCTGGGCAGTGGGGGAGGGGGGGATGATTTTAGCAGATGACATTGGAAATAAAGGCAGGGACCAAGTTATACAGCAGTTTTCAATTCCTGGAAATAATTTTGGATTATTCCAAGCACAATGAGAATCCACGAAATTGTTTTTAGCAATGCACTAAAATGATGGCATTTGTATCTTTAAAATACCCACACTGGTTTGTCTGTACACAGTGTGTTTAGTGGAACAAGGCTTTTACAGTCATCCCAGAAATAAAAGGATAGGTTGAACTAAGGAGTTAGCCATAGTTTTTGTTAGGTGCCATTGAGTTGGTTCCGACTCATTGTGGCCCGACATACAACAGAATGAAACACTGCCCAGTCCTGTGGCATCCACACAATCGTTGTTATGCTTAAGCCCATTGTTGCAGCCACTGTGTCAATCCATCTCATGGAGGGTCTTCCTCTTTTTCACTGATGCTCTACTTTACAAACATGATGTTCTTTTCCAGGGACTAATCTCTCCTGAAAACATATCCAAATAGACTTCCGTGTATTTTTTTCTCAACAATTTTTCCTTCCTAGAAATCTGGTATGTGCCTGTCACTCTTCTTAGAATGCTTATGGATCATTGGACCCAGAAGGAAATATTTCTTTTTTTGCCTGTACTACACAAATGTGTTTTGTCCTCATGCTTGAAGTCACAGAGTGCCTTCTCCTGGTGGTGATGGCCTATGACTGTTATGTAGCCATTTGTAACTCTCTGCACTATCCTTTAGTCATGAACCAAGAGATGTGTGTCCAGTTAGCAGCTAGCTCCTGGATCAGTGGGTTTCCTGTTGAGATAGGGCAAACAGGCCAGATATTCTCTCTGCCCTTTTGTGGTTCTAACCAAATCAATCACTTCTTCTGTGACATTCCCCCAATCCTCAAACTGGCCTGCAGAGACATCTTTGTCAATGAGATGGTGGTCTAAATATTTGCTGTAGCATTTGTCATTGTTCCTTTTATGCTGATACTTGATTCCTATAGCAGAATTATCTCAACTATCCTCAAGTTGCCATCAAACACAGGATGGAGCAAAGCCTTTTCCACCTGTTCTTCCCACCTCATAGTTGTAGTTTTATTCTATGTATCAGAATAAAACTATTTAATTTCCAGGAAGGAAAAATTCCTGAGAAAAAAATACATGGGAATCTGAAGTGTGGGATCTATTCCTGTTGTTAGAATTATGATGCCATTGCCCATTAGAATAATCATATAAATGACTGAGAATGCTCCAAAAAGAAACCAGTGAAATTGGGAATATCAGACAATCTTAACAGAACAAGTATAAAACTGTTTAAAACCCAAATCCAACCAATGTGAAGAAACAAACTTCCCTCTCTTTCCTATACCATTTTGACCCCAGTGTCTAACCCCATGATACACAGTCTTCAGAACGAAGATGTTACAAAGCATTGAGAAAATTTCTTCCGAAGTCATTAGCATTATGACATATTTGAACTAACAGAACATTTACAATCTATCAATAAAACCAACATCTGAAAAAAAGAGGGGAAAATCATTTGAGTAAGCACTTTATCAAAACAGACAGACAAATATCACATAATAACAGATAAATATGCTCAACATCTTTAGTTATTAGAGGAATGCGAATTCAAACCACAATGAGACACCACAACACTTCCATTAGAATGCAAAAAACAATTAAAAATTCTAACAATACCAAGTATTAGCAAAGGGGTGGGGCTACTGATATTCTCATACATCTGGACAGTTGGAGTATAAAATGGTATAATCACCTTGGAAAACACTTTAACACTTTCTCAAAAGGCTAAACATATACCTACAATATGACCCAACAATTCTACTCCTAAGATTTGTTCAAACAGAAATGAAAACGTATTTCACATTAAAAATTGTACATGGTTATGTGTAACAACTATACCCATAGCAGCCAAAACTTTAAAACAACACAAATGTCTATCAATAGATGAATGAATAAACAAATTAATGGTATATGTATCCAATGGGGAAACCCTAGTGGTGTAGTGGTTAAGTGCTACGGCTGCTAACCAAAGGGTCAGCAGTTCAAATCCACCAGGCGCTCCTTGGAAAATCTATGGGGCAGTTCTACTCTGTCCTATAGGGTCCCTATGAGTTGGCATCAACTCAATGGCACTGGTTTTGTTTTTTTTTTTTTTGGTATCCAGTAGAATTCCATACTGCAATAAAGTGGAGTTAACTTCTTTTAAATGTACTGCAGCATAGATGAATCTTAAAAATCATACTGAGTAAAGGATTCCAGACACAGAGTACATTCTGATTGTGAATGAACTATACTTACAGAAAACTAATCAGTGATTTCTTCACTGAAGAGTGTAGGAAAGGAATAGATTGCAAAGATGCACAAGGAAATTTTGGTGATGATATAAGTGTTCTGTGTTTGATTGTGGAAATAGTTTTACACTTGTCTGTCAAGTCTCATCAGACAGATGGCAAAGGATGCATTTTATTGTATGTAAATTATTCCTCAATAAAGTTGCTAACATAAAAGTAAAATAATATTGAAAAATGACAATAACATAGTACAGAAACAAATATATCTGAAACCTATTAAAATACATGACTATGTACTAAGAATAATTATTCTATTTATGAAAATTTTCATGTTTAAACTTTAATGTAAATGTCATACATGATATATGTTATCTTTGTTTCTTAGTGCACTATTATGTTTTTGAAACTAGCTTTTAAGTGTAATAATATAATAAAATTTAAAAGTCTCAGAACGGTCTAGGTTAGAACAATAGATTCTATTGATGCTTCTACTGATCTTTCCATCACTCCTCTGTCGCTTTGTCATATGTGGTGGCATGCGTGTTGCTGTAATGCTGGAAGCTATGCCACAGCTTTTTCAAATTCTAGTATGCTCACCCATGGAGGACAAGTTTCAGTGGAGTTTCCAGACTAAGACAGACTAGGAAGAAGGCCCTGATAATCTACTTCTAAAAAATTGACCAGTGAAAACCTTATGAATAGCAGCAGAACATTGTCTGACATAGTGCTGTAAAATGAGTCCCTCAAGTTGGAAGGCACAAAAATACAACTGGAGAAGGGTTGTCTCCTCAAAGTAGAGCTGACCTTAATGACATTACTGGAGTAAAGCTTTCAGGACCTTCATTTGTGAATGTGGCACGACTCACAATGAGAAGAAACAGCTGCACACATCCATTAATAATCAGAAAGTAGAGTGTAGCAAGTATGAATCCAGAAAATTGGAAGTTGTCAAAAATAAAATGGAATGCATAAAGATCTATATCTTAGGCATTAGTGAGCTGAAATGGAATGGAATTGGTCATTTTGAATATGACAATCATATGGTCTAGGCCAAGAATGACAAATTCAAGAGAAATGGTGTCATATTCATTGCCAAAAAGAACATTGCAAGATCTGTCCTGAAGTTCAAGGCTGTTAGTGATAGGACAATCTCCACACACTTACAAGGAGACCAGTTAATACAACTATTATTCAGATTAATGCACCAGCCACTTATGCCAAAGATGAAAAAACTGAAGATTTTTACCAACTTCTGCAGTCTGAAATTGACCAAAAATACAGTCAAAATGCATTGATAATTGCTGGTGATTGAATTGTGAAAGCTTGAAACAAAGAAGAAGGATTTGTAATGGCAAAATATGTCGTTTGTGATAGAGATGATGCCGGAGACTGCATGGTAGAATTTTGAAAGACCAGAGATTTATACCTTGCAAGCATATTTTTTCAACAAAACAAATGGTGACTGTATATACATGTGGATCTAACTAGATGGAATGCACAGGAATCAAATTGACTACATCTGTAGAAAGACATGATGGAAAAGCTCAATATTGTCAGTGCAAGGCTGGGGTAGATTGTAGAACAGACTATCAATTGCTTATATGCAAGTTCAAGTTGAAGCTTAAGAAAATTAAAACAAGTCCTCAAGAGCCAAAGTACGAGGTTAAGTATATCCCGCCTGAATTTAGAGGCCATCTCAACAATAGATTTGAGGCATTGAACACTAATAACCCAAGACCAAAGAGCTGTGGAATGGCATCAAGGACATCGTACACAAATAAAACAAAAGACCATTATTAAGACAGAAAAAAACAAAAATGGGTTTCAGAAAAGACTCTGAAACTTACTCTTGAGCATCAAGTAGCTAAAGCAAACGGAAAAAGAGACAAAATAAAAGAGCTGAACAGAACATTTCAAAGCTTGGCTCCAGAAGACAAGATAAAGCATTATAATGAAATGTGCGCAGACCTGGAGTTAGAAAACCAAAAGGGAAGAAATCACTCAGCATTTCTCAAGCTGAAAAAACTGGAGAAAAAATTAAGCCTCGAGATACAATATTAAAAGATTCTATGGGCAAAATATTGAACTATACAGGAAGCATCAAAAGAAGACGGAAAGAATACAGAGAGTCACTGTACCAAAAAGAATTGGTCAAAGCTCAACAATTTCATGATGTAGCATATGATTTGATGGTATTGAAAGAAGAACTCCAAGCTTCACTGAAAGCACTGGCAAAAAACAAGGCTCCAGGATTTGACAGAACACCAACTGAGATAATTCAAAATTATGGAATGCTGGACGTGCTCACTCCTCTATGCTACCTGGCCAATCTACTGCAAGAAATTCAAATCCGTGCCCATTCCAAAGAAAGGCGATCCAACAGAATGCAGAAATGATTGAACAATATTATAAAAATCACAAGCTAGTAAATTTATGCTTACGATAATTCAGAAACAGTTGCAGCAGTACATCGACAGGGAACTGCCCTAAATTCAAGCCAGATTGAGAAGGGGACATGGAATGAGGGATGTCATTGCTGATGTCAGATGGATCTCATCTGAAAGCAGAGAACACCAGAAAGATGCTTATTTGTGTTTTATTGATTATGCAAAGGAATTAAACTGCATGGATCATAAAGTATGGATAACATTGCAAAGAATGGGAATTCCAGAGCACTTATTTGTGCTCACGAGGAGCTATACATAAACCAAGGTAATTATTTGAAAAGAACAAGGGACTACGACATGGTTTAAAATCAGGAAAGCTGTGCATTTCAGGGCTGTTTCTTTTCATCTTATTTAATCAACCTGTATACTAATTAAATAATCCAAGAGACTGGACTATATGAAGAAGAATCTGGCATCAGGATTGGAGGAAGACTCATTAACAACCTTTGACATGTGGATGACACAACCTTGCTTGCCCTCCAAAATCTGGGTGTTGGCCACACTCTCTGGATTCTGAGCAGAGGGCCCTTGGACCTGGGCTTCAGCTCCGTCTTCCAGGCCCTTTGGAAGGGCAATTCTGCTCCCTTAGATTGGTGCAGCCCCATTCTGCTAGGCCATCTGAGTGACTACCCTACCCCTCCTGGGACCTGCAAGCCCGTTCTTCTGCCCGTTGGGCACGGTAGCTCTGCCCCCTCAGCTTTGGGCAATGGATCTGGCTCCATCCCCCTGGCACTTGTGAATGGCAGCCCCACACTCTGGAACTGGGTTGGTGAAGATCTGACTTTTTGAAACCCCACAGGTCATGGTCCACACATTGAGACCCCAGAGGTCATGACCCTACCTTTGATACCGAGGCGCCCTGCTTCCCATGTTCCTTGTCTTTCAAGTTTTTGATTCCTTGGTCTCTCTGCCCCTGGAGGCTCACTGCCCACATCTTTCCTGCTGGGGCAAGTGATCCAAAGCTCTGTAGCTCCACCAGTAAGTGACTGGAGGTACCTCACTGTGCCAGTAAACTTTGGCCAGAAGACACTCAGCTCTCTTCTCCCATTTGTTGGTAAGCCCAGCTCCACCAATAAGTGCCTGGAGGCACCCCACTCCACCAGGAAGCCTCCTTTGCAAAGGCGCTCAGCTTTCTGACTCCATGGATTAGCTCCAGTGCTGTCTCTTGCTCATCTCCTGGTTCTGCTGCTGCCATTTCTCTGCTGCTGCTTCCTACTGTCTGCTCCATCTCCTGCACCGTCTCCAGCATAACAGCTTTTCTTACTTCCTTTTGAGTCCTCCCTAGAATTGTCTGATGTCCATAATTCCACCCACCGTTCTTTAAGGCAATCTTGTCTTTTACTATTAGGCGCTTGAAAACTCTTCAAGCCTCTATCCATTTGCAGTTTCAAAACCACTTCCACATTTTAGGTATCTCTGTCACTCTCTTGGTAGCAAATTCTTAGTTATTTTGTGCTGCTATAACAGAAATACCTCAAGTTGATGGCTTTAACAAACAAAGATGTATTCTCCTACAGACTAGGAGGCTAGAAGTCGACACTCAGAAGTCAGCTCTAGTGGAAGTCTTTCACTCTCTGTAGGCCCTGGGAAAAGGTCCTTATCATCAATCTTCCCCTAGCCTAGGAGCTTCTCAGTGCAGGAACCTCAGGTCCATAGGACATGCTTGCCACCTGGTTCTGCATTCTTGGTGGTAGGAGGCCCCCCTGTCTCTCTACTAGCTTGTCTCTTTTATATCTCAAAAGAAATTGACTCAAGACACCACCTAATCTTATAGATTGAGTCCCACTATGTTAACGTAACTGTCTCTAATACTACCTCATTAATATCACAAAGGTAGGATTTACAACACATGGGAAAATCACATCATGTGACAAAATGGGGGACAATCACACTGAGCCAGCCTTTCTAAGAGACACCTGTTTTGGCTTATCCTTCTTTAATTGACCTTGAAGAGATAACCACAGAATTGGCCCCAGAATAGCTGGTCTTAACCAGTTTAGCAGTTTTTCAACACCATTCTGGCATTTCAAGTGACCTATTTTTTTTTTTTATTAGCTCATTAAGTGAAAAGGTACATATAAGCACCCCTCTTCTGGGCAAAGACTTAACATGGTAATGAAGGAAAATTGACCTCTTCCTCCAACCCAGAGAATGGAACCCTTATCTAAAGAAAATGCCTAGTCATCCCCAGGCTCTGAATGCCTGCCTGAAGATCAATCCTGAATATTCTTGATTAATTTGTGTTTCTCTGTCTGCTCTCTGTAAAAGCCCACCTCCCCAAGATGCCTTATAGCAGTCTTGCAGGCAGCAGGCACAGTTGCTTGTTTCCATGCACAATGAAACAAAGGCACTTTTCTTCTCTCCCGCCTTGGCCATTTGTTTTTTGGTTGTAACAAGTCACTCCAAGCAGAACCTGGGATTTCCACCCAGCAACAACACAATACTGGAATCATGGACTAGCCAATCTGACACATTTTTGGGGGACACAATTCAATCCACAACAGAGGCCCCACATGGGAATTTCAAATCAGCCATGAAAAAGACGGCAGAAAATCAACATATAAAAGGTATCCTTTAGTAAAGAGAAAAACCTACCACTTGCCGTGAGCCCATTTCAAATCATGGAGACCCCATGCATGTCTGAGTAGAACTGTGGTCCATGGGGTTTTCTTCTTCTTTTTTTTTTTTACCATGCTTTATGTGAAAGTTTACAGTTTCAATTTCCCATACAAAAATGTATACACATATTGTTTTGTGACATCAGTTGCAATTCCCACAATGTGACAGCACACTCCTTTCC
Organism: Elephas maximus indicus; assembly: GCF_024166365.1. NCBI lineage: Eukaryota > Metazoa > Chordata > Mammalia > Proboscidea > Elephantidae > Elephas > Elephas maximus. The sequence continues at coordinate 106,021,577 of NC_064825.1, read as the reverse complement.
ACCCCAGGTTCTCTATGCCCACTAGATCAGTTTCTGGTCTTTCCTGCCTTCTCATCCTGCATTTGGATAGGAGCTTCCGATTTGGTCTCGTATATCTGATTGAACTAAGAAGCACATTTCTCACGTGTATTACTTTTTGTTTTATAGTCCTGTCTAATCTTTGTCTGAAGAGTGTGCTTTGGTAATGGTTTAAGCACTGATTTAACACTCCATCTGGGGGCCATGGTTTCAGAGGTTCCTGCAGTCTCTGTGAGAACATTAAGTCTGGTCTTTTTATGTGAATTTGAATTCTTCACACTTTTTTCCTGCTCAGTCTGGGATTCTCTGCCGTGTTCCCTTTCAGGACAGTCGCTGGTGGTAGCCAGGCACTGTCTAGTTCTTCTGGTCTCTGGCTGGTGGAGTCTCTGGTTTATGCAGCCCTTTTGTCTCTTGGGCTAATGTTTTCCTTGTGTCTTTGGTGTTCTTCATTCTTGTTTGCTCCAAGTAGGATGGGACTAATTGATGCATCTTTGGTGGCTGCTTGCAAGGTTTTAAGACGCCAGGGGCCACTCACCAAAGTGGGATGCGAAACATTTTCTTACTAAACTTTTTTATGGCAATTGATGTGGGTGTTCCCCAAAACTATGGTTCCCAGACCACAGCCCCAGGTACTCTGTCCTTCAAACTGTTTGTATATGTTCAGGGAAATTCTCAGTTTTTGCAATGGTGCCATTGTGCTGATTTCTCCTGTATTGTGTGTTGTCTTTCCCTTCATTGAAGATGATCCTTGTCCACTATCTAGTGAATTCCTCTCCCTTTCCCTCTCCACTCTCATAATGATCAAATAATGGTTTCTTCTGTGTTTAAAACTTTTCTTGAGTTCTTTCAACAGTGGTCTCATACAATAATTGTTCTTTTGTGACTAAATAATTTCACTCAGAATAACGACCTCAGGAATAATCCATATTGTGAGATGCTTTGCAGATCAATCATTGTTCTTCATCGTTGCATAGTATTCTGTTCTGTGTATGTACCATAGTTTGTTTATCCATTTGTCTGTTGATGGACACCTAGGTTATTTCCATCTTTTTGCTGTGGTGAACAATACTGCAGTAAACATGGGTGTGCATATACCTATTTGTGTGACAGCTCTTATTTCTCTAGGATATATTCCAAGGACTGGAATTGCTGGGTCGTGTGGTACTCGACTCAATGGCAGTGGGTTTGTTTTTTTTTTTGGATGGTACTTCTATTTCTAGCTTTTTAAGGAAGGACCAGCTCATTTTTCAAAGTGGTTGTACAATTTTACACTCACACCAGAAGTGCCTAAGCATTTCAGTCTCTCCACAACCTCGCCAACATTTATTATTTTGTGTTTTTTGGATTTGTCCCAGTCTTCTTGGTGTGAGATGGTATCTCATTGTAGTTTTGATTTGCATTTCTCTAATGGCTAATGATCGTAAGCATTTTCTCATGTATCTGTTAGCCATCTGAATATCTTCTTTGCTGAAGGGTCTGCTCACGTCCTTTGCCCATTTTTTGTGTTATTTGTCTTTTTGTTGTTGAGGTGTTGCAGTATGGTGTAGATTTTAAAGATTAGACTCTTATTGGATATTTCAAAGACAAAAAGATTTTCTTCCCAGTCTGTAGGTTCTCTTTTTACTCTTTTGGTGAAGTCTCTTGATGTGCGCAAGAGTTTGATTTTTAGCAGCTACCAGTTATCTAGTTTCTTTTCTGGTGCTTGTGCATGTTAGTTATGGTTTGTATACTATTCATGCAATGTATTAGGCCTCCAAGTGTTCTCTCTAGTTTTTCTTCCATGATCTTTATCACTTGAGATTTTATATTTAAGTCTTTGATCCATTATGAATTAGTTTTTGCACATGGAGTGAGTTATGGTTCTTGCTTCATTTTCTTGCAAATGGATATCCAGTTACGCTAACATCATTTGTTAAAGAGGCTGTCTTTTCCCTATTTAACGAACTTTGGGCCTTTATCAGATATCAGCTGCTCGTAGGTGGATGAATTTACCTCTCGGTTCTCAATTCTGTTCCTTTAGTCTATGTATCTGTTGTTGTACCAGTACCAGGCTGTTTTGACTGCCATGGCAGTATACTAGTTTCAAAACTCAGGTAGTATGAGGCCTCTTACTTTGTTCTTCTTCAGTAATGCTTTACTTATCTAGGGTGTCTTAGTCATCGAGTGCTGCTATAACAGAAATACCACAAGTGGATGGTAGCAAAGAGAAATTTATTTCCTCACAGTAAAGTAGACTAAAAGTCCAAATTCAGGATGTCAGCTCCAGGGTAAGGCTTTCTCTCTCTGTCGGCTCTGGAGGAAGGTCCTTGTCCTCACTCTTTCCCTGGTCAAGGAGCTTCTCAGGACCAGGGACCCAGGGTCCAAAGTATGCGCTCTGCTTCTGGTGCTGCTTTTTTGGTGGTATGAGGGCCCCCATCCTCTGCTAGCTTCTCTTTCCTTTTATCTCTTGAGAGACAAAAGATGGTGTATGTTACAACCCAGGGAAACTCCCTTTACATTGGATCAGAGATGTGACCTGGTAAGGGTGTTACAATCCCACCCTAACCCTCTTTAACATAAAATTACAATCACAAATGGAGGACAACCACAGAGTACTGGGAATCATGGCCTAACCAAGTTGATACACACATTTTTGGGGGGGACGTACTTCAATTCATGACACAAGGCCTTGTCCCTTTCTATATGAAGTTGGTGATTTGAGTTTCCATCTCATTAAAAATGCCGTTGGCATTTGGATTGAGATTGCATTGTGTCTGTAGATTCCTTTGGGTAGAACTGACATTTTCACAATGTTGAGTCTTCCTTTCCATGAGCAAGGCATGTTTTTCCACTTATGTAGGCCTCTTTTGGTTTCTTGCCATAGTGTCTTGTAGTTTTCTTTGCATAGGTCTTTTGTGTGTCTGGTTAGGTTTATTGCTAAGTACTTTATCTTCTTGGGGGCTGTTGTAAATGGTATTGATTTGGTGATTTCTTTTTCAAAGTTCTCTTTGTTGGTGTAGAGGAATCCAACTGATTTTTGAATGTTTATCTTATACCCTGATAAAAAAAAAAAAAAATACTTTGCTGAAATCTCTTATTTTCAGCAGTTTTCTCTTGGATTCTTTGGGGTTTTCTGTGTATAATATTATATCATCTGCAAATAGGGGTACTTTTACTTCTTCCCTACAAATTTGGATGTCCTATATTTATTTTTCTTTCCTTATTGCTCTGGCTAGGACCTCAGGCACGATGTTGAACAAGAGTAATGATAAAGGGCATCCTTGTCTGGTTCCTGTTCTCCAGGGGAATGCTTTTAGACTCTCTCCATTTAGGGTGATGCTGGCTGATGGCTTTGTATAAATGCCCTTTATTTTGTCCAGGAGTTTCCCTTCTATTCCTGTTTTGCTGAAAGTTTTTTTTTTTTTTTTAATCAGGAATACGTGTTGGACATTGTCAGACGTCTTTTGCCTTTTCTGCATCAATCGATAAGATCACCTGGTTCTTATCTTTTGTTTTATTTATGGGAGGGATTATACTGATTGTTTTTGTAATGGTGAACCATACCTGCATACCTGGTTTAAATCCCATTTGCTCATGGTGAATTATTTTTTCTGATACGTTGTTGAATTCTATTGGTTAGAATTTTGTTGAGGATTTTTGCTTCTATGTCCATGAGAGATACTGTTCTGTAATTTTCTGTTTTTGTAGTATGTTTACCTGGCTTTGGCATTAGGGTTATACTGGATTCATAGAATGAGTTTGGGAGTTTTCTTTCCTTTTCTAACTCTGAAATACCTTTAGTGGTAGTGATGTTAACTCTGAAAGTTTGGTAGAATTCTCCAGTGAAGCCGTCAGGGCCAGTGGTTTTTTTGGGGGGAGGGGGGAGTTTTGGAGTTTTTTCATTACCCCTTCAATCTCTTCTTTTGTTATGGGTTTATTTAGTTTTTCTACCTTGGTTTGTGTTAGTTTAGGCAGGTAGTGTGTTCCTAGAAATTTCTCCATTTCCTCTAGGTTTTCAAATTTGATGGAGTACAATTTTTAATAGTGTTCTGTTATGATTCTTTTAATTTCAGTTTGGTCTGTTGTGGTATCCCCCATGTCATTTCTTATTCAGGTTATTTGCTTACTCACCTGTTCTTTTTTTGCCAGTTTGGCCAGTGGTTCATTGATTTTGTTGATCTCTTCAAAGAACAAACTTTTGGTCTTCTTGACTCTTTCAATTGTTTTTTTCTATTCTATGTTTTATTTATTTATGCTCTAGTTTTTATTATTTCCTTTCTTCTGTTGCCCCAGGTCTTCTTTAGCTGCTCTCTTTTACATTCACTTGAGTCGTGTAGCTAATGTTTTGGTTTTGGCATTTATTGCTGTAAATTGACCTTTAAACACTGCTTTTGCTGTGTACCAAAGGTTCTGGTAAGATGTGTTTTCATTCTCACTTGATTCTATGAATGCCTTAATTTCATCCTTGATTTCTTCTATAACCCAATAATTTTTGAGCAAGGCATTATTCAATTTCCATGTGTTTGATTTTTTTTTTTTCCCAAGGCTTTTCTGTTATTGATTTCTACTTTTATTTGTTTATGGTCAGAAAAGATGCTTTGTAATATTTTGATATTTTGAATTCTGTGAAGGTGTGCTTTGTGGCCTAAAATGTGGTCTGTTCTGGAGAATATTCCATGTGCATTGGAAAAGAATGTATACTTGACTGCTGTTCTGTATGTGTCTATGAGGTCAAGTTCATCGATTGTGGCATTTAGAGCTTCCATATCTTTATTGAGCTTTTTTCTAGATGTTCTCTCCTGCACTGAAAGTGGTGTATTGAAGTCTCCTGCTATTATTGTGGAGCTGTCTATGCCTCTTTTCAATCCTGTTAGAGTTTGTTTTATGGGTGTTGGACCCCTGTCATTGGGTGTGGATATATTTATTATGGTTATGTCCTCCTGCTGTATTGACCCTTTATTAATTATATAGTGTCCTTCCTTATCCTTTGGGGTGAATTTTGCTTTAAAGTATATTTTGTCAGAGATTAATATTGCCACTCCTGCTCTTGTTTTGTTGTTGTTTGCTTGATATATTTTCTGCATCCTTTGAGTTTTAGTTTGTGTTTTTGAGTCTGAGGTGTGTCTCTCATAGGCAGCATATAGACAGATTGTGTTTTTATATCCATTCTGTCACTCTCTGGCTCTTTATTTGTGCGTTTAATCCATTGACATTCAGTGTCATTATTTATAGGTATGAGTTTATTGCTGTCATTGTCATGTATTTGCGTGTGTTTTTTGTGTGTGTGTGTGTTATTGACGGTTTTTTTGTGCCACTTAATTTTCTGTGTGGAGTTGTTTTTCTTTATGTATTTTCTTTTCATCTTTTTTTTTTTTTTTTTGCTGAATCTTTATATTTTTCCTTTTTATTTTGGCGGGTAGATTTGTTAGTTTCCTTTGTGGTTACCTTAAAATTTACTTTTATTTTTCTAAGTTTAAACCAATCTTTAACTTCCCCTCCATATGGAAGTTCTGTCACTACACTATTTAATCCCTGTGTTTGTTTGTTTTAACATTGTCATCATTTACATATTGACATGTGTTTCCCTATTTTCAGTCTTATAGCTCTGACTTATTTTTTCAACTTCTGTATCTCAGTTGATATCTGGTTGTTCTGTCCTGTGTTCTAGGTTTGTATTGTTGTCTGATATTGTTGCTTCTTTAGCTGGAGGACTCCCTTTAATATTTCTTGTAATTTTGGTTTGGTTTTTGCAAATTTCCTTAACTTCTGTTTATCAGGAAATGCCCTAATTTTGCCATCATATTTGAGAGACAGTTTTGCTGGATAGAAAATTCTTGGTTGGAAATTTTTTCTTTCCTTCAAGGCTTTATGTATGTCATGCCATTGCCTTCTTCTTGTCTGCATGGTTTCTGCTGAGTAGTCAGAGCTTCATCATATTAACTCTTCTTTGTAGGTGACTTTTCTTTTATCCCTAGCTGCTCTCAAGATTCTCTCTTTAGATTTGTTATTGGCAACTTTTATTGTATTATGTCTTGGTGACTTTCTTTTGAGATCTACCCTGTGTGGAGTTCATTGAGCTTCTTGGATAGATATCTTTTCATCTTTCACAATACCAGGGAAGTTTTCTGTCAGCAAATCTTCAACAATTCTCCCTGTATTTTCTGTTATCCCCTCCTCTTCTGGTACTCCAATCACTCGTAGGTTATTCCTCTTGATAGTGCCCCACATAAGTCTTCAAGTTTCTTCATTTTTTAAAATTATTTTTTTCTGGTTTTTCCTCAAATAAGTCTGTGTCAAGGGATTTATCTTCAATCTCACTAATTCATATTTCCATTGCCTCAATTCTGCTCCTATAACCTTCTACTGAGTTACCTAATTCTGAAATTTTATAGTTAATCCTTTGGATTTCTAGTTGCTGTCTCTCTGCGGTTCCTAGCAGCCTGTTAAATTTGTTGTTCTGTTCTTGTATTGTTTTCCTGAATTCCTCTATTGCTTTATCTGTTTGTTCCTTGGCCTGGTCTGAGTTTTGCCTGATTTCCTTCCTGATCTCTTGAAGATCCCTGTATATTAATCTTTTGAAGTCTAACACTGGTAATTCCAAGAATTTTTCTTCCTCCATAAGGTTTCCTGGTCCATTATTTTGGTTGCTTGCTGGAGCCATCTTGACGAGCTTCTTTTTGATTTGATATTGACTGTTGTTACCAAGATCAATAATTTATTATATTTATCTATTGTGTGTGTATATATATATATGTATTTTACTGTCCTAAATTTTTCCTTTGTTTTATTTTGATATGCACAAGTAGGCTGGGAATGTGACCTACTTTGGTTATTAGCATCTTTGAAGCTCTTATGTCCTCTCACCAGGTGGTTAGAGCAGCTACTAAGTGCGTGATCCCAGGAGTCTGTCCACTTTTCTGTGCGGATTCAGCTCAGGTGTCTAGGTCCACGGTCACTAAGTGTGGGGTGGAGACTCTCTCCTACAGTTCTAGATAGGCAGACCAGAGTAGGAGTGTTTGAAACAGGCACAGGTATCTGGCTGCAGTAGGGGACTATGTACTGAGCAAGGCAGGGGCCTAATGGTTGCCCTCGAGTTCCTGAGATGTGTCCCCATCTGCTAGAGTGCATAGGTGGGTGGGTTTTGCGGCCAGACGTTGGGGACTCAATACTGTTGGCTGTAGGGATTGGGAAGCACCACTTATTCTCACACCTCTGTTGTGGGTGGCTAAATGGAGTGGGTGATACTACCAGCCCTCAGGCCCCTGATGTGGGTGGGTAAGAACCCTGCTTAATGGGCAGGGCAGTGTCAAATGTCATGAATCTGCAACTCCCTCTTGGCTGCTCCAGTTGAAAATAGGCTTCAGGTGTATGCCCTGTTTTTCTATGCTACTAAGGGTCTACAGTGTTGAACTGGCCCATGTAGATCTAGGCAGGGATGAAGGGCACTACAAGTCCATGGACCCCTTATGCCAGTGCATAGGCAATGGGACAGTGCATACCCTGAGTTCCCAGTTTAGGGGGCATGATAATTTTTTTAAAGCCATGAGACTAGTTTGGGAGTGGATAGTCCTGGGTTCCTGGCTTAGGGGGCTTGGTGTTAATGAGGGCTTTTGATGTTGAATCAGCCCAAATAGGTCTAGGCAGGGGTGAAGGGCACTTCAAGTCCATGGACCCCTTATGCCATTGCTTAGGCAAAGGGGCAACGGCTGGCTGAGTTTCCGGCTTAAGGGGTGTGACAATTTTTTAAAGCCAAGAGACAGTTTGGGCCTAGATAGTCCTGAGTTCCAGCTTAGGGGGCGTGTCAGTTGTTGAACGTTGCTAGACTAACGTCAGAGCAGAGTAGGGTGTGAGTGGGTAAGGGTGTTGTTTTGACTCCATGTGGTAGTTTAGATGTTTGAGCTTAACTTTTGCAGATCTGGCCTTGCTTCCCCCCAGCTCCAGAATCTCGTGCAGACTCTCTGCTGCCCGGCCTCTCCTGACATAGTAAAATGCATCCCCAGTGCTACTGCTCACCTCAGCACAAGCAGCGTCTGACCCAGCCCACAGGGTACTGGCACCACAGGACTAGCACTTCGCTGCTTCTGAACTGTCTCTCCTTTCCCCTGTCACTCAGTTTGACTCCTCTACTTTGACTTTTATGATCAGGATTCCTAAACTGTCATAATTGATTCACTTGTTTTTTCCTGTCTTTGTTGCTTCATTGGGTTTTCTACGCTATTTTTTTTCGGTAGTAGATCACCAGGCTTTTCTTTCTAGATGCCTCTAGGTAGACTTGAACCTCCAACCTTTTGGTTAGCAGCTGAGCATGTTAAGCATTTGCACCACCCAGAGACTACATAGTAAAGAGGAGCAGTACTTGAATAACTAAAAGGAATATAGTTCTAGAAACATGCTATTGAATAGTCATAGAATACCAAGACAGGAAGAAACAAATTTAATTACAAATAGAAGCAGATATTGGGTCTGTGATTTCATGCCTAACAATTTTTTTCTCCTTACTCACCTGGGGGAACCTGAAATAGGAAAAGGATTAGGAGAGGAAACTTTTTAATTTTTTTTTTTTTTTTTAATGTCTTAAGTAATCTTGCTGAAAATGTTTATTTTTGAGGTGGCATGGCACTTTGAATCAGCCAGTACCTCCCATAATGTCTGAATGGATATCCTAACATTGTTAAGACCATCTGTTTTTGTCAGCAGAAATGCTCTTATTTTCACAAAAGTTAACCTAGGAACACAGAGTTCCACTTCTAACGGGGCTCGCAGCACCCCTAACAGGGAAGAGACCAAGCAAAGCATGTTCATGTGACAAAACATAGGACACAGTTTGCTAGGGATCCATCTGGATGAACTATGATGGTTAAGAGTAAAGAAGGCCAGTTCACATCAATAGTCAAGGGTCTGAAATGCAATTGCTAGAAAGATTAACTTTGTGAATAAAATAATGCTAGAGAGTAAAAAGTAAGTGGTATTATTTGTCCGCGCACTCTCTGCAAATCTGGGAAAATAAGTTGGTTTAGGGTTGATGCCAAAAGGGGTTGCAGAAAAAGTCAGATCTATTCAGAGAAAATTGTTTTCAAAAATAAGCCAGATTTGTATCCTTAAAAAATTAGAAATAGATCTACCATACAACCCAGAAATCCCACTCCTCAGAATATATCCTAGAGAAATAAGAGCCTTTACACAAACAGATATATGCACACCCATGTTTATTGCAGTACTGTTTATAATAGCAAAAAGCTGGAAGCAACCAAGGTGCCCATCGACAGATGAATGGATAAAGAAATTATGGTATAGTCACACAATGGAATACTATGTATCGATAAAGAACAGTGACGAATCTGTGAAACATTTCAGAACATGGAGGAACCTGGAAGGCCCTATGCTAAGTGAAATTAGTCAGATGCAAAAGGACAAATATTGTATAAGACCACTATTATAAAATCTTGAGAAATAGTTTAAACTGAGAAGAACACATTCTTTTGTGGTTACGTGAAGGGGGAGGGAGGGAAGGTGGGAGAGGGTTATTTACTGATTAGATAGTAGATAAGAACTACTTTAGGTGAAGGAAAAGACAACACTCAATACAGGGAAGGTCAGCTCAACTGGACTGGACCAAAAGCAAAGAAGTTTCCGGGATAAACTGAATGGTTCAAAGGTCAGTGGACCAAGGGCGGGGTTTTGGGGACTATGGTTTCAGGGGACATCTAAGTCAATTGGCAAAATGAATTCTATTAGGAAGAGATTCTGCATCCCACTTTGAAGTGTGGCGTCTGGGGTCTTAAATGCTAACAAGCGGCCATCTAAGATGCATCAATTGGTCTCAAGCCACCTGGATCAAAGGAGAATGAAGAACACCATGGTCACAATGTAATTATGAGCCCAAGAGACAGAAAGGGCTACATGAACTAGAGGCTTACGTCATCCTGAGACCAGAAGAGCTAGATGGTGCCCGGCCACAACCGATGACTGCCCTGACAGGGAGCACAACGGAGAACCCCTGAGGGAGCAGGAGAACAGTTGGATGCAGACCCCAAATTCTCATAAAAAGACCAGACTTAATCATCTGACTGAGACTAGCAGAATCCTGGCAGTCATGGTCCCCAAAGCTTCTGTTGGCCCAGGACAGGAACCATTCCAGAATACACCTCAGGAGACACGGATTGGACTAGACAATGGGTTGGAGAGAAATGCTGATGAGGAGTGAGCTCCTTTTATCAGGTAGACACTTCAGACTATGTTGGCATCTCCTGGCTAGAGGGGAGATGGGAGGGTAGAGGGGGTTAGAAACTGGCAAAATGGTCATGAAAGGAAAGACTGGAAGGAGGGAACGGGCTGACTCATTAGGGGGAGAGTAAGTGGGAGTATGTAGTAAGGTGTATATAAGTTTATATGTGAGAGACTGACTTGAGTTGTAAACTATCACTTAAAGCACAATAAAAATTATTAAAAAAAAAAAAAAAGCCAGATTGGTTGCAGAAGTATTTTGCTAGAAACTAAATAGTTACCCAAGAGAGATTTCCCCCCGAGAGGGCATGACTATTTCATATTTCATATTTAAGAGCACTTAGTGTTTGAAAGCAAGCAAAGGCTATTGCAGAACTCGAGTGACTTCCTGAGACTAAAAAAAAAAAAAAGCATAAATTTAAAGAATATATGTTATCAGGAGCCCTGGTAGCATAGTGGTTAAGGACTCAGCTGTTAACCAAAAGGTCAGCAGTTCAAATCCACCAGCCATTTGTTGGAAACCCTATGAGGCAGATCTACTCTGACCTATAGTGTTGCTATGAGTCAGAATTGACTTCATGGCACCTAACAACAACTTATGTTAACAATACACCTAGACTGTCCTCAACAACTTTATGAAATCTTTACAGGTAAACTGTTATTTTATTGATACACTACTTTATATAAATACATTTCTAAATTTGAATTTCAAGTTTAGATACAACTAATAAAACAGAAAAAAACATGAGCTTCTGCAAAAAAACTGTATTTGAAAATGAGTTAACTATGTAAGATACACATGCAGCCCTCAAACTTCCCTAGTTATAAATTAAATAAAATTAGATGCATGGCAAATGATAATAATAATGGTATTTGTTATTTATAATAAAATACACCTACTCTTCACTTATTGACTCTCTTAGTTTCCGAAGACTAAATTGTTATGTGAAAATTGGCATTATGCAAAAATGGAGGATTTTTTTTTCTGTTTTCAGACCATCCGTTTTTCCAATATTTTTTGTTTGTTTAGAAAATATAATCATAGAAACAATAACAGCGAAGATTTACTGATGTGCTCATTACTGTGATGGGTCCAGTTATGGGTCATTCCTATGTGGAGAAGTAAGCTTGGAGGAGACAAAGCTGGATAATGTTGGGCTTTGTGAATGGAGGGCCCACAGCTTATCCACTTCACATTCCTCTTGTGCTGCCTCAGAGCTTCCATCATGGAGCCACCTCCAGTGCTCCACTCTCAGCCCTGCGAACGCTGAGTTCAGGATTAGAAGGCTGCTCTGCCCTCTGGGCCTGGCAAGTACCCGAAGTTCAGGGCTTCTGTGAGGGTGCTGACAGCCTGGCCGCATACCTGGCCCCAGGAAGATGGACGCTTCAGGCCCAGTTTGGCTCACTTAGGGATGCTATTAAACTCACACGCATTTCTTCCGAAAAACCTCTCCGATGTCTCTTTCTTTCCTCACTTCCCAAACCACAGCAATTTTGAGCTGCAGGGCTTCAGGCTAGATAGGAGCTGAGAACCCCGAACAGGCACCTGCTGGCTGGGTGCTGCTGGCCTATCTGTCCAGGTCAATGGCCATGAAGAAGGCCGGCTAGCCCGGCAGCTGGATGGGGTGCCCTGCCATCAGGAGGGAACGGAGAGCATGAGGAAGCTGGGCCCAGCTTCCTGGAGGCTACCCGGAGACCCTCCATGAGGAAGGGGACAGTTGTGTTTTTCTCATTCACATGCTCTATCATTATGCAGGACCAGAGTAAATACTGACTGGGTTTAATCAAAGCTACATTTTTATAAATCAAAGTTAACGTTTTTATGAAGCAACATTACTACAAGGAAATGACATGAAGATGGAACATAGAATTTTTCATGGGTAAGGAGGGAAAAATGAAAAATTATTGTTAGGAGTGGGTCATATTTCTTGATTACATTGAAGGTTAATTAATATTTGTCATAAACTGAATAAGAGTTATTGAACAGTATGCTGAGTTTAATTTTCTTATATTTTGTGTAAGTAATGGAAGGGATACAGAAAATAGGGTGCTGATAATGCACACATTTATTTCTCAGTAACAAAGGATTAGTTTAAGAAAATTGAGTCTTGTAAAAGGAAAGTCTTAAAACTAATTTTTAATGAATAATTAGGTAAAAAAAAAGAAAAGATTAAAGAAAATTTTGACTTGAGAAAATTTGGAGTGGGATATCAACACAGAAAAACTCATGAACAATAGAAAATGACCACTCTTACTGGGGTAAAATAACCCAAACTCTTCCCTGCAAAATAAACTCTAAATAACAGCGTAGACTTCTCAGTATCTCCAGTATCACTACAATCCAAGTTTAATAAGATATGCCAAGATTTTCTTTGGTGAATTGATTTTAATAGCATGTCAGTTCATTGCTGAACTTTCAAATCACATTCCTAGAAATGGAGCACAGTGATGGTGGAATTGATTTAAGGGACATATTATTCATGCCCCTTTCTAATTAACAAAATGAAAATGCTTTTCAAAAATGTGAATGAACTAACCATCTTGAATTTATCATATCCACAGACGGAAAGCAAATTAAAAGCAGAAGAATCTGATAATACTACAATTATGGAGTTTGTTCTTGTGGGGTTTTCTGATGTACCCAATTTACAGTGGATTCTCTTGGGGATATTTTTAGCCATATAGCTGATCATTTTGTTGGGCAATAGCATCATAATACTGATAACAAGAATTGACCCCACTCTCCAGAACCCCATGTATTTTTTCCTTGGCAATTTTTCCTTCTTAGAAATACGTTATGTAACAACCACCGTCCCAAGAATGCACAGGCATATTTGGACCCAGAAAGGAAATATTCCTTTTTTGGCCTGTGCTACTCAAATGTCTTTTGTTCTTATATTTGGAGGCACAGAGTGTTTGCTCCTGAGAGTGATGGCCTATGACCACTATGTGGCCATTTGTAACTCCCTGCACTATCCTGTAGTCATGAACCACAGGGTCTGTATCCAGCTGGTGGCTGGCTCCTGGATCAGTGGAATTCCAGTCGAAATTGGGCAAACATGCCAGATTTTCTCTCTGTCCTTTTGTGGGTCTAACACAATTAACCATTTCTTCTGTGACATCCCCCCAATACTCAAGCTTGCTTGTAGAAACACAATTGTGAATGAGGTGACAGTCTATATAGTTGCTGAGGTGTTTTTCATGGTTCCATTTCCATTGATTGTTACCTCCTATGGCAAAATTATCTCAAATATCCTGAAATTGTTCTCAGCCAGAGGGAGGGCCAAAGCCTTCTCCACCTGCTCTTCTCACCTGACAGTTGTAGTCTTATTCTATGGAACAGCTGCTATCAATTATTTACAGCCCAAGTCAAATCAATCTGAAGGCCTGGGGAAGCTGCTCTCTCTTTTCTATGCCATTTTGACACCTATGATGAATCCCATTATATATAGCCTGAGGAACAAAGACGTCATGGAGGCACTAAAGAAATTACTACCTAAGTTATTAACATGAGGCAATGACTTGAAATAATGGAAAAGAAAAATTGCTTATGTTTGTCATCTAGACACAACAGGAAAAATCATACAGTTTTATTTCTAGATTCTACAGTCCTAAATAAAGATAATTAATAGTGTGTTAACAATCTCACATTATGTCAAGGGGCATTTGTTTCATAGAATTAACTGCTTCTGTGTAATCAAACCACAAGTAAACTGAATTGCAAACATCTAATCTTGAGGATCAAGCTTTCCTCTCACTACTAGCAGGTAAGAGGTTGTCTGAATAAGACATTGAAAGATAATCGAGTGTTTTTTTTTTTTATATTTAAGAATTAGGATCATACTCTGTCATAATTTTTTCTTATATTTCCAATTCCTTCAGATGTTTTTGTTTCCTTTCTCTGCCCCTGTGGTTAGATTCAGCCAATGAGAAACACCAATAGTAGTTATGATGGTGGAAGCTTGGGAGAACTTGGGGTTTTCTTTGCTATTTTTCTCTGCTTTTATGCTTTGTTTCTGCTCATACCCTTAAAGACTACATAGGCTCCAGGGTGCACTGCATCTATGATCCCATCTCTCGCCATTCTTCGGTAACATTACTTCCCCCCACTCCCCACCCCTTTTAGCTTCAGGCCTTGGTTTCATGATATTTAACTACAATTGCAAGATTCAGGTCTTTGGGTAATCTAACCATACCCATGTAAATAGACCTTTCATTGAAGTATTTTTATTGTAACCATCTGGAATGAATTCTGTATCCTGCCGGGCCCCCACTAGTACATCATTCTTTCATTTTATTCTTGCAAACCTCTTGGGCAGTGATTTTTTTTTCCTTTGGGAAAGAAAAACAAAATACTAACCTTTTGACACTGTAAAATGATTCAATGAAGACTAATCTTATAGAAATAAAAATACTTGTACAAAAAAGACTATTACAAATGTGCATATGTTGAGCAATATTTAAAACAAAAATATAGTAAAAAACAAAATTTAAAGCAAAGGGAACTGGAGATTATATTAAGACACTGGAGTACATCTATACCATAAAACTCTTTGTTGTTCGATGCCATCAAGTTGGTTCCAACTCATAGCTACCCTATGTACAACAGCGTGAAACACTGCCTGATCCTGTACCATCCTCAAAATTATTGTAATGCTTGTGCCCATTGTTACAGCTACTGTGTGAATCCATCTGGTTGAGGGTCTTGCTTATTTTTGCTGACCCTCTACTTTACCGAGCATGATGACCTTCTTCAAGGATTTGTCCCTTCTGATAACATATCCCAAGTGTGTGAGACATAATCTCACCATCAGTGCTTCTAAGGGGCATTCTGGCTGTACTTCTCCCGAGACAGATTTGTTCATTCTTATGGCAGTCCATGGTATATTCGATATTCTTCGCCAGCACCACAAATCTAGGGTGTCAATTCTTCTTCAGTCTTCCTTATTCATTGTCCAGCTTTTGCATGCATATGAGGCAATTGAAAACGTCATGGCTTGGGTCAGGCATACCTTAGCCTTCAAGGTGATATCTGTTCTTTTTAATACTTTAAAGAAGTCTTTTGCAGCAGATTTGCCCAATGCAGTTTGTCTTTGATTTCTTGACTGCTGCTTCCATGACTGTTGATTGTGAATCCAATAAAACGAAACCGTTGACAACTTCATTCTTTTCTCCATTTATAATGATTTATTATAAGTCCAGTTCTGAGAATTTTTGTTTTCTTTATGTTGAGATGTAACCCATACTGAAGGTTATTATCTTTGATCTTCATCAGTAAGTGCTTCAAATTATCTTCACTTTCAGTAAGCAAGGTTGTGTCATCTACATAATGCAGGTTGCTAATGAGTCTTCCACGAATCCTGATGTCTCATTCTTTTTCATATAATCCAGCCTCCTGGATTATTTTTTCATAGAATGAATAAGTATGGTGAACGGATACAACTCTGAGGCACACCGTTCTTGACTTTAAACCATGTGCTATCCCCGTGTTATGTTTAATGGCTGCCTCATGACCTCTGTACAAAGTCCCCATGAACACAATTAAGTGTTTTTGAATTCTCGTTCTTTGCATTGTTGTCCATAATTTGTTATGATCCGCACAGTCATATGTGTTTGCATAGTCAATAAAACACAGGTGAACATATTTCTCATATTCTTTGCTTTTAGCCAGGATTCATGTGACATCAGCAACTATAGCCCTTGTTCCACGTCCTTTTCTGAACCCAGCCTGTATTTCTGACAGTTACTTGTCCATGTACTGCTGTAACCACTTTTGAAAGATCTTCATCAAAATTTTACTTGTATGTGATATTGATGGTTTTGTTCAACAATTTTTGCATTTGATTGGATCACTTTTCTTTGGAATAGGCATAACATGGATTTCTCCCAGTCAGTTGGCCAGGAAACTGTCTTCCAAATGTGTTGGCATAGATGGGTGACTGCTTCCAGCGCTACATCCATTTGTTGAAATGTCTCAATTGATATTCTGTCAATTCCTGGAGCCTTATTTTTTGCCAATACCTACAGTGCAGCTTGGACCTCTTCCTTCAGTACCATCAGTTCCTGATCATATGCTACCTCCTGACATGGCTGAATGTCAACCAACTCTTTTGGGTATAGTGACTCTGTATTCCTTCCACCTTCTTTTGATGCTTCCTGCATCATTTAATATTTTCCCCCTAAAATCCTTCAATACTGCAACTCAAGGCTTGAATATTTCTTCAGTTCTTTCAGCTTCAGAAATGCTGAGTGTGTTCCCTTTTGGTTTTTTAACTCCAGGTTTTTACATATGTCATTATAATACTTTACTTGTCTTCTCAAGGCACCATTTGAAACCTTCACTTTGGCTCTTTTACTTCATGTTTTCTTCCATTTGCTTTAGCTATTCAACTTTCAAGAGCAAGATTCAGACCCTCTTCTGACATCTATTTTGATCTTTTCTTTCTTTCCTGTTGATTAGTGGTTCTTGCTTTCTTCATGTATGAAATCCCTGATGTCATTCCGCAATCTGTGTGGTCTTCAGTCATTAGTATTCAATGAATCAAATCTATTCTTGAGATGTTCACTAAATTCAGGTGTGATACAGTCAAGGTTTCACTTTGGTTCCCATGGACTTGCTGTAATTTTCTCCAGCTTCAGCTGAAACTGGTGTATGAGCAATTGATGATCTGTTCCACAGTTGGCCCATGGCCCTGTTCTGACTGATGATATTGAGTTTTTCATCATCTCTTTCCACATGGGTAGTCAGTTTGATTCCTCCATATTCCGTCAAGCAAGGTACATGTCTATAGTCCCCATTTATGTTGTTGAAAAAAATTATTTGCACTGAAGAACTCATTGGTCTTGCAAAATTTTGTCATGCAATCTTCAGCATTGTTTCTTTCATAAAGGCCATATTTTCTAACTACTATTTCTTCTTTGTTTCCAACTTTCGCATTCCAATCACCAGTAATTGTCAATGCTTCCTGATTACACGTTTGATCAATTTCAAACTGCAGAAGTTGGTAAAAATCTTCATTTTCTTCGTCTTTGGCCTTAGGGGTTGGTGTATAAATGTGAAATATAATTGTATTAACTTGTCTTTCTTTTAGGTGTATGGATATTATCCTATCACTGACAGCATTGTACTTCAAGATCGTGAAATGTTCTCTTTGACAATTAATGCAACGATATTCCCCTTCAATTTGTTATTTCTGGCATAGTAGTCCATGCAATTATTCAATTTAAAATGGCCAATACCAGTCCATTTCAGCTCACAAATGCCTAGGATACCAATGTTTATGCCTTTCATTTCTTTTTTTGACAATTTCAAATTTTTCTAGATTTATACTTTGTATATTCTACATTCTTAATACTAGTGAATGTATGCAGCTATTTCTTCTCATTTAGAGTTGCCACATCAGCAAATGAAGGTCCCGAAAGCTTGACTCCAACTACATCATTAAGGTCAATTCTATATTGGGGACGCAGCTCTTCCCCAAGTGTCTTTTGAGAATCTTCCAAACCAAGTGGCTCATTTTCTGGCACTATATTGCACAATGTTCCATTGGTTTTCATAAAGTTTGCACTGTCTAGTTATTTTCAGCAGTAGACCATCAGGTCCTTCTCCCTAGTCTGTCTTAGTCTAGAAGCTCAGCTGAAACCTCTCTGCCATGTGTGACCCTGCTGGCATTTGGCATATCTTCCAGCATTACAACAACCTACAAGCCCCCACAGTATGACAATCTAACAGACATATGGGGGATACCATAAAACTGTATAACCCATTAAAGAAGATTTTAGAACATCCATGAACAGGTTCCAAGTATGTCCTGACATGTAGAAGAAATTAAAATCTATTTATAAAATATTACCCCATTTTAGTAAAAGGATGAAAGATAAACCCTCTGACAATGAGTGAATTTTGACTCATAGTGACACTGTAGGACACAGTAGAACTGCCCCAAGAGTTTCTAAGGCTGTAATATATATGGAAGCAGACTGCCACATCTTTTTCCTGTGGAGCTGCTGCTGGGTTGTACCACTATCCTCTTGGATAGCAGCCTAATATTTAACCACTGCACCATCAGTTCTCTCTATAATAAAAGTTGACACCCCAAATTTCCATTCACGTATTCTTATGTGATGTCAGTAGCGGGTTATATGAGTATGTATATGAGCACTTTTTGGGTGGGTGTAGATTAGAAGGGATTATTGGCTTCCTTACAGTGAATTTCCAAGGATTTTTGCTTTATTTTTTTATATTATTCTGTATAGACTGAATTTACTACAACAAGAAGGTAATTGATATATCACAGGAAGCAATAATCAATATTCATTCTGAAAATTACATAAGAAAAAACAAAGAAAATATTTCAATTTCTTCATTTCCTTTTGCTACTAAATGCCTTAAGAATCTAGCATCTACAGAGAAAATTTCAATATCAGGCAGGGTGTATGCTTTGTGACACAGAAGTGTGTGTGTATGGATGTGTGTGTGTATGTATGTATGCGTGTGTGTATCTGTGTGTATGGTGTGTGTGTTAATCACCTAAAAAGAACCAAAATACATAATATCTATGGTTATTCTTTGAAAAATAACTAAAAGGCATATAACAATAAATCCAGAGATGGATAAATTTGAGATTAAAAGAATGAACATAGTTAAAAATAAATGACTATGAGCTTGAATGATGAAAAACAGACAATCTTTAAAGCAAAAAATATCAACAAATATTGAATTAATAAAGGATTTATCAGTATTTGGCAAATAAAAAGATAATAATATAAATTGAAAATTTATAAAATATAAATTGAAAATTTAAATAAAGTATTTATAAATACTAATATGATTTGTCAGTACTTGAGAAATTGAGAAGATAAAAACTTTAAAAATAATTTTAAGATTTTCAGAGATCATGTAAGTGGTATACTTAGGAACTGGGCATATACCTCTTTTCCAGTACCAAAAAAAAATTATAAAATATTGTTCATGTGCTGTCTATTTTCCATAAATTCCAAAAACAACAAAGTGACAATAAATTAGCAAAAGTGTAAATACTTAAAAAAACACAAAATGTTGGAAAATAAGCATTTAATAAATCTTAAATAAAAGAATATAAGTATATTCTAACAGTGACAATACAATTGCTATGTTAAATTTTTAAAGATCTTGCCATATAAATCTAACAAAGAAAATAGGAAGCTTTGAATATTGCCAAATCATGGATCAAAATTTCCCATCCATAAAAATTTTATTATTAAACTTGTAAGAAAATGAACACAGTTGTATTGTTTCCTCCATTTTGATTATTAGAACGTATTCACCAGAACCCACATAAAGCTTTTATTTAAAGGCAAAAGATAATGCGCAGTGAGAAAAAAAATAATAAAAGAAAGCATTGGGGGTCTGAGACATATTCAGCAAAGAGAACTCCCTAGGGTCCTTTCTTTGCATACACAAAGTTGCACTCTGGCTTGAGACTGTAAAATCTGTATATGGAATCTTTGCTTCTCTTGATGTTCATAGAGCAACTCAAGTTGGGATTGGCGTTAGGACTTCTCTTGGTCATTCAATCAAGTGAAGTTTGTCAAACCAGTTAGCAAACTTGAAAATCATCAGTAAAGAAAACTCAGGGTATTTCAGACCTTAAACAGCATATCCTAAAATCCATTTGAAGCCTCCGCCAAGGCTTCCCCCGGCTCCTCCGAGGTTCCCCCCCCCCCGCCGCCCCTTCTGTTAGCTCAGAGTCCACCAAGCTGTGGTCTCTAACCTCGGTTTGGCTCGACCACACTGCAGTTTGAATTTGGCGCCAGAACCCTGCACATGCCCTAACCAGAATCTTTGCACACGTGCAGGACCTAAAGAACTGTGTCTTCAACCTGACCCCGGACTTGAGCATCACAGGAGGGGAAGATATTCTCTGGCACACTGCAGCACGGGAGCCCTATTTCAGAAGAAATGTCCCAAAATGTAGACTTCCTTTGCAACATGACTCAGCATCTGGATTTCCAAATCTGAGCGTGGGAGGGCTCGGGGTTTGGGATTTGAGGAGACTATCCCTGCCCCCTGGGGACTCTGGGACATAAAAATCCCAGCTCCCCTGAGGTGGGAAGCCTGTGGTCTTTAGGATGCTAGGCCCCATATTGCTCCTTATTTGCACAAACAATAAATTCCCACTTTCGGTTTCCCTTGCAAATGGTGGCATCCATTTTATTTCAGTTGGGCAGGGTAAGAACCTGCTTTCAGTTACATATTGGCCTTATCTTAGCCAAGAGTGAAAAAACTAGGCATCCAGAGGTAAAGATAGAATTTTTCCAAAACAGGTGTATATCAACTCTATTTCCACATTGGTAATTACTATATTCAATAACCTGTTAAGCCACTGCATTAATTTTCTAATGCTCTATGATAAACAGCCAATATACTTTGTAGCTTAAAACAGCATAAATTTACTGTCTCAGAGCTCTGTAGGTCAGAAGTCCCGTAAGTCATGAATGGTTTCTCTGCTTACAGTCTCAAAGGCTGAAATCAAGGTGTCTGCTGGGCCAGTTTCTTGTCTGGGGACTTTTGGGGAGACTATCTGATTCCATGCTCCTTGAGGTTGTTGGCAGAATCTAAGACAGGGAGCAAAGGCCCTGAGATCAGAGGGTGCCTGTGTGAAAAATAGCAAAGAGACTGGTGTGGTTAGAGGAGAAACAAGTAAAAGAGAAATAGACTATATTATAAGGGAGGTAATAGGGGGTTGAGTGTGGCGAGGTCTGAGACAGATGGGCACTAGGACCAGGAGGGACTGAATGGGCAACATGGCAAGGGAAATACTTCAGACTGACAGGCAACACAGAGGGAAACAGTCGGTTCCCTGCCCACAGTGGGACACTGTGGGAGAGCCTGTACAGGGACACCCATGATGGAAAGACATAGAGAGCCCCCAACTTTGCCACAGGGAAGTTGAGGCCCACTATTTACGTCAGTGTCTGAGACCAGCTAACCCTCCCTCTCTCGTGTATGCATAACGACTTCCAAAAACAATCATCCAGAACTGAATAAGCACTGAAAAAAAGTAAGGATGAGTACCTTCTAGTGGTTTGGAGGAGAAGACCCCAAGTTCACTGCTGCTGGATTGAATCTAACTCACAGCAACACTGTGGGGTAGAGTGGAGCTTCCCTAAGTGGTTTTCAGTGCTGTGAGTCTTTGTGGAGGTACAATTCTCCATGTTTCTCTCACAAAGTGGCTTGTGGATGGAGGTGCCAACCTTTCAATTGTCAGCCTGGCTACTTCACCACCAGGGCACCCAATCGGAAAACTTTATCATGAAAACCAGAATACCAAATTTAACATAAAAAAATAATAACAAAAGGCTCAAGTTAAACAGAAAATAGTAAAACACACAAAAATCACAATATAAGAAAAACCAATCCAAAGCAAAACATGAAGAAGAGGAAATTTCCCCTATGGAGTTCAGCTTAATGCAAAGAATTAATAATTTTCAGATGATAGTGCTAAATATGTTTAAAGAAACATAAAAGCATACAGAATACAAACTAGCAGAGATCAGGAAACAAATGGAGGAACAAAGTAAGATTCAACGATGAAATCAAAACATCCAAAAAATGAAACAAAGAGAGCCATTGGAACTGGAGAATAAAGCAACTGATTTAGAAAAAAGCAAGAGAAACACTCAACAATAGAATTGAACAGACAGAAGATGGAAAAAATGAGAAGACAAAATGACTGAACTTATCAAGTCTGAAGGGAAACAAAAGAAAAGCAAAAAAAAAAAAAAACCCAAAAGGAATATGCCGTTCCATAAAGAAATCTAACATTAGAATTATTGGAATCCCAGAACGCCATGAAACAACAGAAACATAGAAATGATCTTCCAAGAGATAATCAGAGAGAGTTTCCCAAATCCAAACAGAGAATCAAGCCTGAAACTATAGGAAGCTACACAAATCCCAATCAGAAGAGACACAAAAAGATTAACTCCAGGCATAACCTAATCACACTCAGTTGTTTTGGGTACTAACCTACAGGTTGGTGGTTTGAGCACAGTGTCAACACAGCAGAAGAAAGGTCTGGCGATCTGCTTCTGTTAAGAGTACAAGCAAGAAAGCCCTATAGAGAAGTTCTATTCTTTAACACGTGGGGTGTCCATGATTTGGAATCTATTTGACATCAGTGGTTTTTTGTTTTATTTAGTCTTTGAACCAAAAGAACTTGCACACATATGAAATTATGCAATTAATCTGTATACAGCATTGTTTGTAATTGCAAAAGATTGTAAGCCAATTAAATAAGAATTGTAAATGGTTTGTCTTTCTCTGACTTTGAGTTTTCATTATAATATTCTCATCAGCCTTTTTTTCTTTCACATCTATAGGATGCCTCCTAAAATAATTTTTAAAAAACGTATCCAGGTTTTTCTAGTGGCTGAAGCAGAAACATTGGCTTTCTGTGAGCCGCTGAAACTTAACCAGAAATGGAAGTGCTTTCTTTGGTCTAAATGTTGGAAACTATATGTGATTTGGTTTTAAGTCTACTCATTCATAAACATTTTGGTTTGTTTCTTCGAATTGATTCATACGCCTAAATTTAAATTTAGATAGCTATTTATTACAGCACATTTAGAGAGTGAAAAGTAAAGCTAATGAATGTGAAAATAGTTTTAGGATATACAACTGACAAAGAGATTATGTCCCTAATATAAAAGAAAAGGTCAAATAGATAATAATAAAGACAAATAATTTAAAAGAAAATTGATCAATTGACACTTGAATGCACTTTGAAAGAGAAAAATCCATAAACATATTAAAATACGTCCTACCTCAATATCAATAACTGTTCAAATTGAAACTACAATGACATCCTACATCAAGCTAATGGGTAAAAATTATAAAGGATGACAATAATGAGTTCTGGTCATGAAGTGGAACATCACATTGGTACTTACAAATGTTGCTATTACAAGTATAAATTGATATATCTGCTCTGAAAAATTATTTGAGAGCTAAATAAATGCCTGATACTTTTAGGTAGAAACCCCATTCTAATGAGTTCTTATGTGCAAAGCAAAAGTACACAAGTCCCAAAATGGAAACGTCCCAAATGTTCACCATAGTAGAATGAATTTTTCAAAACTGAATATTTATATCTGAAATGATAGGAACAAAACTGAACAAACTGTAAGCATGTGCAATAATATGAATGATTTATAAAATACAATGTTCATTGATGAAATTAAAACGCACAGAACACAAACCACATGACTTGTTTTACATAAAGTTTGCAGAGGGAATATTGATTTGTTTTTTTTCATAGGCATAGTTACATAGGGAAATATACATAGAAAAATAAGTGCATGATTATAATAAAAGTCAAACTTGGGATTGTTGTTGGGATGGGGTTAGTGTGACCAGGACATGGTTGGTAATTGATGGGTGGTGATGTTCTATGAATCCATTTGCCTTAGAATTACATATTTTTTTTTAAGATTTTTTTCCATTAATTTGCAATATACATTTTTTTTAAATAATATTTTATTGAGTTTTTGGTAAAAGTTTACATAGCAAGTTAGGTTCCAGTTTGACAATTTCCACACAAATTGTTAGTGACATTAGCTACATTTATCACAATAATACATCAACGTTCCATTTAATTACATTGTTTATTCCATTTCCAGTACTATAATTTCCCTGCCAACACATGTCTGCCAGTTTGTCATACTGTGTGGGCTTGCATGTCACTGTGATGCTGGAAGCTATGCCACCAGCATTAAAATACCAGCAGGGTCACGCATGGCGGATGGGTTTCAGCTGAGCTTCCAGACTAAGACAGACTAGGAAGAAGGACAGGGAAGACTACTTCTGAAAATATTTAGCCAGTGAAAACCTTACGAATAACAGCAGGACATTGCTTGATATAGTGCCAGAAGACAAGCCCCTCAGGTTGGAAGGCACTCAAAATATGACTGCCTCCTCAAAGTGAGTCGACCTTAATGATGTGAATGGAGTCAAGCTTTTGGGACCTCCGTTTGCAGCTATGGCACGAACAAAAATGAGAAGAAACAGCTGCAAGAATCCATTAATAATTGGAATGTGGAACGTATGAAGTATGAATCTAGGAAAATTGGAAGTCGTCAAAAATGAAATGGGATGTATATACATTGATATCCTCGGCATTAGTGAGCTGAAATGGACTGATATTGGCCATTTTGAATTGGAAAATTATATAGTCTACTATTCCAGGAATGACAAGTTGAAGAGGAATAGTGTTGCATTCATCTTCAAAAAGAACATTTCAAGAGCTATCCTGAAGTACAATTCTGTCAGTGATAGGATAATATCCATAGGTCTTCAAGGAAAACCAGTTAATACGACTTCTTATTCAAATTTATACACCAACCACTAAGGCCAAAGAAGAAGAAATTGAAGGTTTTTACCACCTTCTGCAGTCTGAAATTGATGGAACAATGAAATTACAGAATTACTAATGGGTTGATTTGCTATCTGCTAATAAGGAATCGACTCGACGGCAGTGGGTTAGGTTTGAATACATATATTACTTATATAATTTGAGCAGAAAGTTTTGACAACATTAGAAGTGATTTTAAATTTGAAAATAATTTTCACTGCATGGAAAGACAAGGTACCTTTTTATAAAAGAAATACCCCAAGTGTATCGCTTAACAAAGAAAAACCTGGAGGCTAGGAGTCCAGATTCAGGGGGACAGCTCCAGTGGAAGCTTTCTTTCTCTGTTGGCTCTGGGGGAAGGTCCTTGTCATCAATCTTCCTCTGGTTTAGGAGCTTCTCAATGCAGGGACCCTGGAACCAGGGATGCACTCCCCTCCTTGTTCTTTATTCTTGGTGGTGGGAATTTCCCCAGTCACTTTTCTCTTTTATGCCAAAACAGATCGACTGAAGATAAAACCTAATGTTGTAGATTGAGTCCTACCTCATTAACATAAAAAACTGCCTCTAATTCTGTATCGTTAACATCATAGATATAAGATTTACAACACTTAGGAAAATCACCACATCAAACCCTTTGCCTTCTAGAATATTGACTCATAGGACAAAACGGTGGACAATCACACAATACTAGGAATCATGGCCTAGCCAAGTTAAAACACATTTTTGTGGGCACAATTCAATCCATAACACAAGGTATAAATAAATGTATATAGCTATTGAAATTTGATTTAAAATATGTAAGAAAACAATTCTTATACATTTAGCTCATTATTTAATGAAGTGAATTATTTACATAGCAATTTTCTGAGCGCGATTATGACATCCTTGTTCCTTAGGGTGTATATCATGGGATTAAACATAGGAGTTAAGATAGTGTAGAAAAGAGATAGAATTTTGCCAGTTCCCTCTGAGTGTCTGGTGTTGGACCTTAAGTATGTGATAATGGCTGATCCAAAGAATAACACCACAACCATAAGATGAGATGAGCAGGTAGAGAAGGCTTTGGCTTGACTTGTGGCTGATGGGAACTTCAGGATGATGGAGATGAGTTTACTGTAGGAGCCAAGTATCAACAGAAATGGAACCATGGCAAATAGCACAGCAACCGTATAGGCCAACATCTCATTCACAAATGTGTCCCCACAAGCCAGCTTAAGTATTGGGAAAACGTCACAGAAGAAGTGGTTGATTTGGTTAGATCCACAGAAAGACAGAGAGAAAATCTGATACGTGTACTCTATAAGAAATGGGATTCCAATGGTCCAGGAGCCAGTCACCAACTGGATGCAGACTCTGTGGTTCATGACTAGAGGATAGTTCAGAGGGTTACAAATTGCCACGTAGCGGTCATAAGCCATCACTGCCAGGAGCAAACACTCTGCGACTCCGAACATAAGGACAAAGCACATCTGTGTAGCACAGGCAACTAAAGAAATTCTTCTTCTCTGGGTCCCAAGATTCATCAGCATTCTGGGGAGAGTGGTTGATGCATAGCATATTTCCAAGAAGGAAAAATTGGCCAAAAAAAAATACATAGGGCTCTGAAGAGTGGGGTCATTTTTTGTTATTAGAAATATGGTGCCATTGCTCATCAGGATAATGATATAGATGATTAAAAATAATCCAAAAAGAAACCACTGGAGATGGGGCATGTCAGCAAAGCCCAAGAGAACAAATTCCATCAGCTCAGTTAGATTATCTTCTGGAGGTTTTTCTTGATGATTCATCTATGGAAAAGGTAAATTTACATGAGCGTTTCCTTCACCTTCCTGTATCTCTTTGTCTCTTCTTTAAATTGTATTGAGGTATCGAGGTTGAATTTTATGATCACTGCAACTGTTGGTACTCTAAGAATGATACAATTTATGTATACCCCACATCTCCCTATTAAATCACAGTAAACAGTCCCCTCACATTTATTGTAAAATCTTTCACTATACTTTCGGAGAACAGCCCAGGATAAATCAAGCTATACCTGACTCAGCACAAACACTGGAGCAATTGATGACGGCTGGAGATAGACCCTCAACTTTGCCATCTAATCTCACTTTAAATAAATTATACACCTTGACTATCCAATTGTACCTGTCTGCATTTTCTCAGTCAAGCTTTTCAACCGCTATATCATAAACTGTCTTTTAACACACATTTTCAACTGCCTTTCATCGCTTCATTCTCCCATCACTTGATGATTTTAAGCATATAAGTTCCTATTATACAATTCATATTAGATAGTTTAGACAGATAATTGTGAGACTATTTCATTTTGCATAGGGGAATAAGACAAATATCTTTTTGTAGGATATTAAGTGGGTAAGACAGAGGATTTTATTCAGGGAAATTAGCCTGGGAACATTGATTCAGACATGAATGATAAATGTAGTCACCCTGGGAAAACTCGGATAGCATGAAGGGTATTTGTTACCAGCAGGTATGTGTGTCAGACAGGAGGAGGAAAGATATTAGCTGTTATGTTATTCCCGTTGTGCTCTGTGCACCTGCCTTTGTTTTTGTTGTTCCCCAAAACACAGCACTTCAGATAACTGTTTCTAAACTCAATTTTCTGTAGTGTAAAGATATTGAGATTCACTCAGTGTGAATAATTTGACCAATTGCACATAGGTTTTGTGAGTGCAAGTCAGTATTTGTTTTTCTTTTTCAGTGGACTTGGGTTTGACTCCAGTCTCCATGATTTACAGGCATACTTAGTTTTATTATACTTCGCTTTATTGCACTTTGCATATATTGCATTTTTTTTTTAATTGAAAGGTTCTAACAACCCTGTGTGGAACAACTCTATCTGCACCATTTTTCCAACAACATGTGTTCACTTTGTTTCTCTGTGTCACATTTGGGTAATTCTTGCAATGTCGCAAGGTTTTTCATTATTATTTTATTTGTTATGGTGATCTGTAATCAGTGATCTTTGATGTTACTAATACAATTGTTTTGGGGTGCCACCGACTGCACTCATGCAAGACAGTGAACTTAATCCTGTGTTCTGTTTCAGCAACCGGGCATTCTCCCTTCTCTGTCCCTCTCCTGGTGCCTCACTATTCCATGAAACATGACAATATTGAAATTAGGCCAATTAATATCCCTACAATGGCCTGTAAGTGTTCAAGTGAAAGGAAGAATCTCATGTCTCTCACTTTAAATCAAAAGTTAGAAATGATTAAGCTTAGTGAGGAAGGTATGTCGAAAGCTGAGGTAGACCTAAAGCTAAGCCTCTAGCACCAGTTAGCCAAGTTCTGAATGCCAAGGAGAAGTTCTGGAAGGAAATTAAAACTGCTAGTCCAGTGAACACATAAACGATAAGAAAATGAAACATCCTTATTGCCGATGTGGAGGACGTTTTAGAGGTCTGGATGGAAGATCAAACCAGCCACAACATTCCCTTAAGCCAAAGCCTAATCCGGAGGAAGTCTCTAACCTAAATTCTCTGAAGGCTGAGAGAGTGAGGAAGCTGCAGAAGAGAAGTTCGAATCCAGCAGAAATTGGTTCATGAGGTTTAAGGAGAGAAGCCAGCTCCATAACATGAAAACACCAGGTGGAGCAGCAGGTGCCGACGTAGGAGCTGCAGCCAGTTACCCGGAAGACCTGCCTGAGGTCATCGGGAAGGAAGCCACGGCATCTTCCACATGTGCCTCTGTTCTCTGTTTGATGTGAATTATTTAAAGTTTCTAAGGTTTGCTTCTTTGTGAGAATTAAATGAGATAATATTGGTAAAATTTATCACCTGTCTACCAATTTTAAACTGTTCCCTTCCTTGGCTCTATCATTACAATTACGATAACATGTTCTTTAAGCCTGTAGTTTAACAAATTGCCTAGTAAAATAGGTTGATAAAGCGCTTTAAAGTTCATTTATTGGCGATTAGTTTTCCCACCATTCCCTCTCATCAGGGCCAGGACAAAGACTAGTCAGTTAGGCTCCTAAGGGCAAAATACAAGGAGGAATTCAGGGCCATCCTCGCACTTGCACAATCCCAAAAGTGGGTGCCTCCTTAAATTTTGCATCCCTTGCATCTCTTGCCTCACCTTCCTTTTCATCTCTCCATTCTAATGGCTTTGCACCTTGTCCACTAAGCGGAGGAGAAGTATGGTGCCATGATTTAAAAACAAAAAAAAAAAAACTCTTTTCCGGGGAGTTGATTCCAACCCATAGGGACCCTATAAGACAGAGTAGAACTGTCCCAAAGTGTTTCCAAGGCTGTGAATCTTTACAGAAGCAGACCACCACATCCTTCTCCCTTGGAGTAGCTGGTGGGTTTAAACCCTGAACTTCTGGGTGGCAGACAAGCACTTAACCACTGCACCACCAGGGATTGGGGCCATGGTTAAAGAACAGTATTCCCTTGATGGATTAAAAAAAAAGGAATTTTGAATTAGAGCTCCAACATCATCTACCTGTGCGATGACTTCATGTAAATTAATTAATCTTCTTGGGTCACAATTTGCTCAGCTGTAAAACGGTTAACAACTATACCAACATTTAGTGTTGTTGCGTGAATTAAATCATTTAATATAAGTAAAGCATCTTGAAGAAGTCCTGGCATTTATAGAAGACTATTATCATTATTGTCTGTAATTATGATGATTAACAGTTGCTCATTATTATTATCATCTGTTTACTATTAGTAGTATTAAAAAAATTTAATTTTTTCTGATTTTACTCAGTATTCTATATAACATGAATAATACTCTTGAATTTTCTTTTGTATTACATGATTATTGAGGGAACAAAGAGATTTTAAAAGCAGTTACCAAATTGTTACAAAACTCCACAAAACAAAAAAAAATTGAACTCTCAAGTTGCAATTTCTCCATGAATTCTCTGCTAACGTTTGGGTTTATATCATTATCTCTACTTTGGGTACTGTAACACCTATAGGACCCATTACTGCTCAGCGTGTAGAATTGTAATTAGGGTAATACTCCTTGTATGCATTTTCTTTATATTGATACACAATGATATGAGAGGTAAAGACTGTGACTATTTTTCTACTTGAAATCATTATAGATCCTAGAAAATGGGTGTTCACACAACACGGTACTCAGGATTTGATTTTGAACTGAGGTAAAGGAATAGACATTGTTAAAATGAAAGCATCACTCTTAAAAGGAAGAGAAGAATTAAGACTCACAAAAGGACAAAAACGCCAAATCTTTATATAGTGTTCTCTGAATGACAGCATTTAATAAATAAATGAATGAATGAACAAATAAATAAATTAATTCTTGTTAGTTGAATACAATGACTCTGAGTGCTAAATGAAACAGCATTTCTAATTATACCAACAACTTTTTGGTGATGAAATTATCCACGTATAACATCAAATATTTAAGATTTATCTGTTTTTTCCAGAGAACAGAGTACCAACAGCAGAGATTTACCCTGCGTGTTCTCACAAAACTATATTACTCTTCTTTCTTGAAAATGTTTAAGTTCTTTTTACTTAAGGGAAATAAAACTTAATGCTATCATATTTATTTTTAATCTAAGCATCCATTCCCTGGAAGAAATCCAAGTAACTAAGGAATGCATAACGATATTCTGACGGAGTCTTGGTGCCACAGTGGTTAAGCGTTTGGCTGCTAATCAAAACATCGGTGGTTCAAATTCACCAGCCACTCTGTGGCAGGAAGATGTGGCAGTCTGCTTCTGTAAAGATTTATAGCTTTGGAAACATCTTAAGGCAGTTCTACACTATACTATAGGGTCATTTTGAGTTGGCTCGAAGGCAACGGGTTTGGCTTTGGTTAACAATATTCTGATTTAGTTAGATATTACTAACCCAATCCATTGCCTTTGAGTTGATTCTGATTCATAGCGACCTTATAGGAAAAAGCAGAACTGCCCCACAGAGTTTCCAAAGAGCGCCCAGTGGATTTGAACTGCTGACCTTTAGGTTAGCAGCCGAACTCTTAACCACTGCACCACCAGAGTTTACAGTTACATATTAGTCCGTCAATGTCCCCAATATACCTAAATCTCAGCTATGTTTGTATTTTTTATATACATTAGAAACAAACCCTGAAATTATTTTGAAAAACAATATGAACATAAATGTTTATTGCTTTATGAATTCTTTAAATTAAAATGTATTATTTTCTTTAAAACAAATCTTCCTTGGAATCTGCAATGATTGTAAATTTATTCCATGGATTGTTTTACTTTAAATACCTTGTTAAAATGTCACCAGAACTAAAATACATAAATATAATCTTTATTTGCTAAAAAGTCTTTGCTAGAATTACAGATTTCCTATCATATTATTCAGTATTCTTACAAAAATAAAGCAATTTTTTGAATTTCCAGTGTTTCAAAGTAATTAAACATTACTATTTAAAATAATTGTTTAAGGTAAATTGTATTTAATAGAGTCAGAAATATAAAGAAGCTGTATTAATGAAACATCACATTGGATATTCTATATTAAATATTAATTTTAATAACGTCATGAACTAAAGTTGAATATTAATATGAAAAATTTCATATTTACCTTTCTTGTTGGGGATTCTAGGAGCCCTGATGGTGTAGTTTAAGCTAAAGTTCTCGACTGCTAACCAAAAATTGGCAATTCGAACCCACCAGGCAATCCATGGTAGAAAGATATGGCAGTCTGCTTCCATAAACATTCACAACATTGAAAACCCTATAGGGCAGTCCTAGTCTGCCCTGTAGGGTCACAATGAGTTGGAATTAACTCAGTATTAGTGGGTTTGGGTTTGGGCTTATTTGGGATAATCTTTTTTTTTCCTCACTGAACAGGGTATATATAAGTATTTAAATTATTTTAGCTGAAATAATTTGTTTCATCAAAAGTATTCAACCAACCTTTAAAACAGCCTGTTCATTGCAAACATGGAGCACTCTTTTTAAATACAAAATAGCTATCTCTGCCCCCTAGGATCTCTTCTACCTGACAGAACTAAATTTCTAATTAAACAAATCTCTTTGGGATTTTCTGATTTGGTTTATTTATATATTTTCCCAGAGAGCTCTCACTATACCCGGAAGACTCTTCCTCTGTAACCTCTGAATGGAATAGAGTGTGAAGAAAGTTTTATTTGTTAGATTCGAATAGGGTCCTGGATTTCCCTTCACTGAGCAATACCATTGGCGGCCATCCAAAATTTATTTCTCTGAGAATACCCAAGCTGATAATTAGCTATTGGATATCTTAGATATAGATGTATATATATTTTTTTTCCTTTTTTTTTTTTTTGTCCCAAGATTAATCCCCACAGGGGGACTTTTTATTTTCCTTGCATTCCACTACCATTCCCCAACTTCATTCCCTCTCTGAACCCATTTTTTTTAAATAATTTTTATTGTGCTTTAAGTGAAAGTTTACAAAACAAGTCAGTCTCTCACACAAAAACCCATATACACCTTGCTACAAACTCCCAATTACTCTCTCCCTAATGAGACAGCCTGCTCTCTCCCTCCACTCTCTCTTTTCGTGTCCTTTTCGCCAGCTTCTAACCCCCTCCACCCTCTCATCTCCTGTCCAGGCAGGAGATGACAACATAGTCTCAAGTGTCCACCTGATCCAAGAAGCTCACTCCTCACCAGCATCCCTCTCCAACCCATTGTCCAGTCCAATCCATGTCTGAAGAGTTGGCTTCTGGAATGGTTCCTCTCCTGGGACAACAGAAGGTCTGGACGCCATGACCACCAGGGTCCTTCCAGTCTCAATCAGACCATTAAGTCTGGTCTTATGAGAATCTGCAGTCTGCATCCCACTGCTCTCCTGCTCCCTCAGGGGTTCTCTGTTGTACTCCCTGTCAGGGCAGTCATCGGTTGTATCTGGACATCATCTAGTTCTACTGGTCTCAGAATGATGTAGTCACTGGTTCATGAGGCCCTTTTTCTGTCTCTTGGGCTCATAATCACCTTGTGTCTTGTGTTCTTCATTCTCCTTTGATCCAGGTAGGTTGAGACCCATTGATGCATCTTAGATGGCTGCTTGCTAACGTTCAAGACCCCAGATGCCACTCTTCAAAGTGGGATGCAGAATGTTTTGTTAATAGATTTTATTATGCCAATTGACTTAGGTGTCCCCTGAAACCATGGTCCCCAGACCTCTGCCCCTGCTACGCTGACCTTTGAAGCATTCAGTTTATTCAGGAACCTTCTTTGCTTTTGGTTTAGTCCAATTGTGCTGACCTCCCCTGTATTGTGTGCTGTCTTTCCCTTCATCTAAAGTAGTTCTTATCTACTATCTAATTAGTGAATACCACTTTACCACCCTCCCTCCCTCCCCTCGTCTCCTAACCACAAAAGAATGTTTTCTTCTCAGTTTAAACTATTTCTCAAGTTCTTGTAATAGTGGTCTTGTACAATATTTGTCCTTTTGCATCTGACTAATTTCACTCAGCATAATGCCTTCCAGGTTCCTCCATGTTATGAAATGTTTCACAGATTCATCACTGTTCTTTATCGATGAGTAGTATTCCATTGAGTGAATATACCATAATTTATCCATTCATCTGTTGATGGGCACCTTGGTTGCTTCCATCTTTTTGCTATTGTAAACAGTGCTGCAATAAAGATGGGTGTGCATATATCTGTTCATGTAAAGGCTCTACTTCTCTAGGATATATTCCAAGGAGTGGATTGCTGGATCCTATGGTAATTCTATTTCTAACTTTTTAAGGAAGCACCAAATCAATTGCCAAAGTGGTTGTATCATTTGACATTCCCACCAGAAATGTAGAAGTATTCCAATCTCTCCACAGCCTCTCCAACATTTATTATTATTATTATTTTAATTTTTATTGTGCTTTAAGTGAAAGTTTACAAATCAAGTGGGTCTCTCATACAAAAATTTATATACATCTTGCTATAAACTCCTAGTTGCTCTCCCCCTAATGACACAGCATACTCCTTCCCTCCACTCTCTATTTTCGTGTCCATTTAGCCAGCTCTGACCCCCTCTGCTCTCTCATCTCCCCTCCAGACAGAAGCTGCCCACATAGTCTCATGGGTCTACTTGATCCAAGAAGCTCATTCTTCACCCGTATCATTTTCTATCCCATAGTCTAGTCCAATCCCTGTCTGAGGAGTTGGTCCAAGTGTATTTTTTTTTTAACTTTTATTGAGCTTCAAGTGAACATTTACAAATCAAGTCAGACTGTCACATATAAGTTTACACACACCTTACTCCATACTCCCACTTGCTCTCCCCCTAATGAGTCAACCCTTCCAGTCTCTCCTTTCATGACAGTTTTGCCAGCTTCCAACTCACTCTATCCTCCCATCCCCCCTTCAGACAGGAGACGCTAACACAGTCTCAAGTGTCCACCTGATATAATTAGCTCACTCTTCATCAGCATCTCTCTCCTACCCACTGTCCAGTCCCTTTCACATCTGATGAGTTGTCTTCGGGAATGGTTCCTGTCCTGTGTCAACAGAAGGTTTGGGGACCATGACCACTGAGATTCCTCTAGTCGCAGTCAGACCATTAAGTATGGTCTTTTTATGAGAATTTGGGGTCTGCATCCCACTGATCTCCTGCTCCCTCAGGGGTTCTCTGTTGTGCACCCTGTCAGGGCAGTCATCGATTGTGGCTGGGCACCAACTAGTTCTTCTGGTCTCAGGATGATGTAGGTCTCTGGTTCATGTGGCCCTTTCTGTCTCTTGGGCTCTCAGTTATCATGTGACCTTGGTGTTCTTCATTCTCCTTTGCTCCAGGTGGGTTGAGAACAACTGATGGATCTTAGATGGCCGCTTGTTAGCATTTAAGACCCCAGATGCCACATTTCACAGTGGGATGCAGAATGTTTTATTAATATAATTATTTTGCCAATTGACTTAGAAGTCATCTTAAACCATGGTCCCCAAGCCCTCACCCTTGCTCCGCTGACCTTTGAAGCCTTCAGTTTATCCCAGAAACTTCTTTGCTTTTGGTCCAGTCCAGTGGAGCTGACCTTCCATGTATTGAGTATTGTCCTTCCCTTCACCTGAAGCAGTTCTTATCTACTAATTAATCAGTAAAAAACCCTCTCCCACCCTCCCTTCCTCCCCCCTCCTAACCACAAAAGTATGTGTTCTTCTCAGTTTATACTATTTCTCAAGATCTTATAATAGTGGTCTTATACAATATTTGTCCTTTTGCCTCTGACTAATTTCACTCAGCATAATGCCTTCCAGGTTCCTCCATGTTATGAAATGTTTCACAGATTCCTCACTGTTCTTTATCGATGTGTAGTATTCCATTGTGTGAATATACCACAATTTATTTAACCATTCATCCATTGATGGACACCTTGGTTGCTTCCAGCTTTTTGCTATTGTAAACAGAGCTGCAATAAACATGGGTGTGCATATATCTGTGTGAAGGCTCTTATTTCTCTAGGGTATATTCCGAGGAGTGGGATTTCTGGGTTGTATGGGAGTTCTATTTCTAACTGTTTAAGATAACGCCAGATAGATTTCCAAAGTGGTTGTACCATTTGACATTCCCACCAGCAGTGTATAAGAGTTCCAATCTCTCCACAGCCTCTCCAACATTTATTATTTTGTGTTTTTTGGATTAATGCCAGCCTTGTTGGAGTGAGATGGAATCTCATCGAAGTTTTAATTTGCATTTCTCTAATGGCTAATGATCGAGAGCATTTTCTCATGTATCTGTTAGCTGCCCGAATATCTTCTTTAGTGAAGTGTGTGTTCATATCCTTTGACCACTTCTTGATTGGGTTGTTTGTCTTTTTGTGGTTGAGTTTTGACAGAATCATATAGATATTAGAGGTCAGGTGCTGGTTGGAGATGTCATAGCTGAAAATTCTTTCCCAGTCTGTAGGTGGTCTTTTTACTCTTTTGGTGAAATCTTTAGATGAGCATAGGTGTTTGATTTTTAGGAGCTCCCAGTTATCTGGCTTCTCTTTGTCATTTCTGGTAATGTTTTGTATTCTGTTTATGCCTTGTATTAGGGCTCCTAACGTTGTCCCTATTTTTTCTTCCATGATCTTTATCGTTTTAGTCTTTATAATATTTAGGTCTTTGATCCACTTGGAGTTAGTTTTTGTGCATGGTGTGAGGTATGGGTCCTGTTTCATTTTTTTGCAGATGGTTATCCAGTTATGCCAGCACCATTTGTTAAAAAGACTATCTTTTCCCCAATTAACTGACACTGGGCCTTTGTCAAATATCAGCTGCTCATATGTGCATGGATTTATATCTGGGTTCTCAATTCTGTTCCATTGGTCTATGTGTCTGTTGTTGTACCAGTACCAGGCTGTTTTGACTACTGTGGCTGTATAATAGCTTCTGAAATCAAGTAGAGTGAGGCCTCCCACTTTCTTCTTCTTTTTTGGTAATGCTTTGCTTATCCGAGGCTTCTTTCCCTTCCATATGAAGTTGGTGATTTGTTTCTCTATCACATTAAAAAATGACATTGGAATTTGGATCGGAAGTGCATTGTATGTATAGATGACTTTTGGTAGAATAGACATTTTTATTATGTTAAGTCTTCCTATCCATGAGCAAGGTATGTTTTTCCACTTAAGTATGTCCTTCTGAATTTCTTGTAGTAGAACTTTGTAGTTTTCTTTGTATAGGTCTTTTACATCCTTGGTAAGATTTATTCCTAAGTATTTTATCTTCTTGGGGGCTACTGTGAATGGTATTGATTTGGTTATTTCCTCTTCGGTGTTCTTTTTGTTGATGTAGATGAATCCAAGTGATTTTTGTATGATTATCTTATAACCTGAGACTCTGCCAAACTCTTCTATTAATTTCAGTAGTTTTCTGGAGGATTCCTTAGGGTTTTCTGTGTATAAGATCATGTCATCTGCAAATAGAGATCATTTTACTTCCTCCTTACCAAACCAGATGCCCTTTATTTCTTTGTCTAGCCTAATTGCTCTGGCTAGGACTTCTAGCACAATGTTGAATAAGAGCGGTGATAAAGGGCATCCTTGTCTGGTTTCCGTTCTCAAGGGAAATGCTTTCAGGGTGTCTCCATTTAGAGTGATGTTGGCTGTTGGCTTTGCATAGATGCCCTTTATTATGTTGAGGAATTTTCCTTCAATTCCTATTTTGGTGAGAGTTTTTATCATAAATGGGTGTTGGACTTTGTCAAATGCCTTTTCTGCATCATTTGGTAAGTTCACATGGTTTTTGTCTTTTGTTTTATTTATATGGTGGATTACATTAACGGTTTTTCTAATATTAAACCAGCCTTGCATAGCTGGTATAAATCCCACTTGGTCGTGGTGAATTATTTTTTTGACGTGTTGTTGAATTCTATTGGCTAGAATTTTGTTGAGGATTTTTGCATCTACGTTCATAAGGGATATAGGTCTATAATTTTCTTTTTTTGTGATGTCTTTACCTGGTTTTGGTGGCTTCAAAGAATGAGTTGGGTAGCATTCTGTCATTTCTATGCTTTGAAATACCTTTAGGAGTAGTGGTGTTATCTCTTCTCTGAAAGTTTGGTAGAACTCTGCAGTATAGCTATCCGGGCCAGGGCTTTTTTTTGTTGGGAGTTTTTTGATTACCGTTTCAATCTCTTTTTTTGTTATGGGTCTATTTAGTTGTTCTACTTCTGATTGTGTTAGTTTAGGTAGGTAGTGTTTTTCCAGGAATTCATCCATTTCTTCTAGGTTTGCAAATTTGTTAGAGTACAATTTTTCGTAATAATCTGATATGATTCTTTTAATTTCAGTTGGGTCTGTTGTGATATGGCCCATCTCGTTTCTTATTCGGGTTATTTGTTTCCTTTCCTGTATTTCTTTAGTCAGTCTAGCCAATGGTTTATCAATTTTGTTAATTTTTTCAAAGAACCAGCTTTTGGCTTGGTTAATTCTTTCAATTGTTTTTCTGTTCTCTAATTCATTTAGTTCAGCTCTAATTTTTATTATTTGTTTTCTTCTGGTGCCTGATGGATTCTATTGTTGCTCACTTTCTATTTGTTCAAGTTGTAGGGACAGTTCTCTGATTTTGGCTCTTTCTTCTTTTTGTATGTGTGCATTTCTCGATATAAATTGACCTCTGAGCACTGCTTTTGCTGTGTCTCAGAGGTTTTGATAGGAAGTGTTTTCATTCTCGTTGCATTCTATGAATTTCCTTATTCCCTCCTTAATGTCTTCTATAACCCAGTCTTTTTTCAGGAGGGTATTGTTCAGTTTCCAATTATTTGATTTCTTTTCCCTAGTTTTTCTGTTATTGATTTCTACTTTTATTGCCTTGTGGTCTGAGAAGATGCTTTGTAATATTTCAATGTTTTGGATTCTGCAAAGGTTTGTTTTATGACCTAATATGTGGTCTATTCCAGAGAATGTTCCATGTGCGCTAGAAAAAAAAGTATACTTTGCAGTATACTTTGCAGCAGTTGGGTGGAGAGTTCTTATAAGTCAATGAGGTCAAGTTGGTTGATTGTTGTAATTATGTCTTCCGTGTCTCTACTGAACTCCTTACTGCATGTCCTGTCCTTCTCCGAAAGTGGTGTGTTGAAGTCTCCTGCTATAATTGTGGAGGTGTCTATCTCACTTTTCAGTTTTGTTAAAATTTGATTTATGTGTCTTGCAGCCCTGTCATTGAGTGCATAAATATTTAATATGGTTATATCTTCCTGATCAATTGTCCCTTTTATCATTATGTAGTGTCCTTCTTTATCCTTTGTGGTGCATTTAAGTTTAAAGTCTATTTTGTCAGAAATTAATATTGCTACTCCTCTTCTTTTTTGCTTATTGTGTGCTTGATATATTTTTTCCATCCTTTGAGTTTTAGTTTGTTTGTGTCTCTAAGTCTAAGGTGTGTCTCTTGCAGGCAGCATATAGACGGATCGTGTTTCTTTATCCAGTCTGAGACTCTCTGTCTCTTTATTGGTGCATTTAGTCCATTTACATTTAGCATAATTATAGATAAGTAAGTGTTTAGTGTTGTCATTTTGATGCCTTTTTATGTGTGTTGTTGACAATTTCATTTTTCCCCTTACTTTTTTGTGCTGAGACTTTTTTCTTTGTAAATTGTGAGATCCTCATTTTCATAGTATTTGACTTTATGTTTGTTGAGTCATTATGTTTTTGTTGGCTTTTATCTTGAGTTATGGAGTTGTTATACCTCTTTGTGGTTACCTTAATATTTACCCCTATTTTTCTAAGTAAAAACCTAACTTGTATTGCCCTATATTGCCTTGTATCCCTCTCCATATGGCAGTTCTATGCCACCTGTATTTAGCCCCTCTTTTTGATTATTGTGATCTTTTACATATTGACTTCAATGATTCCCTGTTTTGAGCATTTTTTTTTAATTCATCTTAATTTGTTTTTGTGATTTCCCTATTTGAGTTGATATCAGGATGTTCTGTTCTGTGACCTTGTGTTGTGCTGGTATCTGATATTATTGGTTTTCTGACCAATTTCCTTTAGTATTTCTTGTAGCTTTGGTTTGGTTTTTGCAAATTCTCTGAGCTTGTGTTTATCTGTAAATATCTTAATTTCGCCTTCATATTTGAGAGAGAGTTTTGCTGGATATATGATCCTTGACTGGCAGTTTTTCTCCTTCAGTGCTCAGTATATGTCATCCCACTGCCTTCTTGCCTGCATGGTTTCTGCTGAGTAGTCTGAACTTATTGATTCTCCCTTGAAGGAGACCTTTCTTTTATCCCTGGCTGCTTTTAAAATTTTCTCTTTATCTTTGGTTTTGGCAAGTTTGATGATAATATGTCTTGGTGTTTTTCTTTTTGAATCAATCTTAAGTGTGGTTTGATGAGCATCTTGGATAGATATCCTTTTGTCTTTCATGATGTCAGGGAAGTTTTCTGTCAGGAGTTCTTCAACTATTTTCTCTGTGTTTTCTGTCCTCCCTCCCTGTTCTGGGACTCCAATCACACACAAGTTATCCTTCTTGATAGAGTCCCACATGATTCTTAGGGTTTCTTCATTTTTTTAATTCTTTTATCTGATTTTTTTCCAGCTACCTTGGTGTTAATTCCCTGGTCCCCCAGATTTCCCACTCTGCATTCTAATAGCTAGAGCCTGCTCCTCTGACTTCCTATTGCGTTGTCTAATTCTGTAATTTTATTGTTAATCTTTTGGATTTCTGCATGCTGTCTCTCTATGGATTCTTGCAACTTGTTAATTTTTCCACTATGTTCTTGAATAATCTTTTTGAGTTCTTCAACTGTTTTATCAGTGTGTTCCTTGGCTTTTTCTGCAGTTTGCCTTATTTCATTTCTGAGGTCATCCCTGATGTCTTGAAGCATTCTGTAAATTAGTTTTTTATATTCTGTATCTGATAATTCCGGGATTGTATCTTCATTTGGGAAAGATTTTGATTCTTTTGTTTGGGGGGTTGTAGAAGCAGTCATGGTCTGCTTCTTTATGTGGTTTGATATCGACTGCTTTCTCTGAGCCATCACTAAGATATAGTAGTGATTTATTCTATATTTGCTCACTGAGTCTTATCTTGTTTTGTTTTCTTTCAATATATGTGGATGGGCTACTAGATTGTGCTGTCTTGATTGTTGTAGTCCTTGACTTACTTATGACCTATTACCAGCTGGTTTGGGCTGTTGCCAGGTATATATGCCTGAGTCTATTCACTATTCTTGAGTAGAAACTGATTTTGGGTCATCAAGTGTGTGCTGCACCCTAACACCTATCCACCTCGAGAAGTAGTGGTGATAGTTGTGTGCACCAGATTCTATTACCAGCTGGAGTTCACACTCCAGAGGGGGCGGGATGCTGACAGGCTTCCCCCAAGTGTCAGTGAGGTAGGTGTGTCTTCTATTCCTATTGCACCTTGGTGGGAGGGCTCTGCAGCTGTACCTTAGGCCCCCAATGCAAGTACCTCTACTGATTGGTAGGTGTCACCCTCCTTCGACCCGTATGGCAAGAGCCTAGGTGGTCTGGGGGGAGCTTCAGCCCTCAGTTCCCTGTTGTGGGTCAATGAGGGCTCTGTTGAATAAGCAGAGATATCAGACCTGGGAAACTTGTTTTTCCAGTAAATCTGCTAAAAGAAATGCAATCAGATCCCTATCAGAACTGCCTTTACATTATTACAACCACCTTGTTCCCTGTAAGGATGAAAGCCCGAGATATGGATCATATATGCTTGGCTGGAGCTGGTTCTGTGTTTTCAGTCCAATTAGGGAAGGATTTCTGGTCCCTGGGTTATTTGTGGTTGCTTCTCTCAGGCTGGAAGAATGGGTTAGGAAAAGAC
The DNA here is from genome assembly GCF_024166365.1 of Elephas maximus indicus. Classification (NCBI taxonomy): domain Eukaryota; kingdom Metazoa; phylum Chordata; class Mammalia; order Proboscidea; family Elephantidae; genus Elephas; species Elephas maximus. Next base: position 105,980,727 of record NC_064825.1, on the reverse strand, counting down.
CAAAAAAAAAAAAAAAAGGGGAAAAGCAAAGAGGCAGAGCCAGAGCCGTTCTCCCTCTGGCTCAGGAAATTCCAATGTTAATTGAGCTGCCTGGGAAGGGGAGGGGAGGGTTCAGAAAAAGAGGAGAGAGTACACCGCGGAATAAAGCCAAAGTTGCTTATCTTGCTTGGGATGACTATTTTATCTGAGATTCCCGAGGGGCATGTCGCCTATGTGTGCTGGCTGTGTGGAGATTGTCCCCGAGGGTCTGGCCCGCTGAAGCCGCAGTCAGATCCTCCGCTGTCAGTCCAAAGCCCAGCGTCAAGGTTCCCCTGCTGGGACACTGCACTCCCGGCTCCAAAATCAGTCGCTGCCTCCCAGGGACTTCTCGTCCCACCAGCCGCGTCGCTGCGCCGCCTCCGCGGACTGGCTGGGCCCCCTCCCGGGGTTAGTTCAGGGGAGTAGGGCTGCGCCCCCGTGTTTGCGCCATCACAAGATGTGTTCAGCTCCCTTGCGCCCAGCCTAAACCCGGCGCCAAGGTTCCCCAGCTGGGACGCTGCATTCCTGGCTCCAAAACCAGTCACTGCCTCCCGGGAACTTCTACTCCCACCAGCCACGTCACCACGCCACCCGCGCGGACCGGCTGGGCGCCCTCCCGGGGTCAGTTCAGGGGGATAGGGCTGCGCCCCGTGTTTGCACGGTCACAAGATGTTGTATTCAGCTCCCCTGTGCCCAGTCCTAAGCCCGGCACCAAGGTTACCTGACTGGGACGCTGGCTCCAGGCTCTGAAAACAGTCGCTGCTTCCACGTAGTTGTTCGTTCTCCATCTCTGTCACTCAGGTCAACTCTTTAAATCTGTGTTTGTTGTTCAGGGCTCGTAGATTGTCATGTATGTGATCGATTCACTTGTTTTTCCGAGTCTTTGTTGCAAGAGGGATCCAAGGTAGCGTCTACCTAGTCAGCCATCTTGGCCCCCCTCCTCCAACATTTATTATTTCGTGTATTTTGGATTAATGCCAGCCTTGTTGGAGTGAGATGAACTCTAATTGTAGTTTTGATCTGCATTTCTCTAATGGCTAATGATCGTGAACATTTTCTCATATATGTTAGCTACCTGAATGTCTTCTTTAATGAAGTGTCTATTCATATCTTTTGCCCATTTTTTAATTGGGTTATTTGTCTTTTTGCAGTTGAGTTTTTGCAGTATCATGTAGATTTTAGAGATCAGGCACTGATCAGAAATGTCATAGCTGAAAACTTTTTCCCAATTTGTAGGTAGTCTTTTTACTCTTTCGGTGAAGTCTTTGGATGAGCCTAAGTGTTTAATTTTTCAGAGCTCCCAGTTATCTAGCTTTTCTTCTACATTCTTTATAATGTTTTGTATACTGTTTATGCCATGTATTAGGGCTCCTAAAATTGTCCCTATTTTTTCTTCCATGATCTTTATCATTTTCGATTTTATATTTAGGTTTTTGATCCATTTTGAGTTAGTTGTTGTACATGGAGTGAGGTATGGGTCTTGTTTCATTTTTTTGCAGATGGATATCCAGTTATTCCAGCACCATTTGTTAAAAAGACTGTCTTTTCCCCAGTTCACTGTTTTGGGGCCTTTGTCAAATATCAACTGCTCATATGTGGATGGATTTTTTGTCTGGATTCTCAATTCTGTTCCATTGGTCCCTGTATCTGTTGTTGTACCAGTACCAGGCTGTTTTGACTACTGTGGCAGTATAATAGGTTCTAAAATCAGATAAAGTAAGGCCTCCCAGTTTGTTCTTCTTTTTCAGTAATGCCTTATTTATCTGGGGCCTCTTTCCCTTCCATATGAAATTGATGATTTGTTTCTCCATCTCATTAAAGAATGTCCTTGGGATTTGGATTAGAATTGCATTAAATATTTAGATCGCTTTTGGTAGAATAGACATTTTAATAATGTTAAGTCTTCCTATCCACGAGCAAGGTATGTTCGTCCACTTGTGTAAGTCTGTTTTGGTTTCTTGCAGAAGTTTACTCTAGTTTTCTTTGGATAAGTCTTTTACATGTCTGGTAAGATTCATTTCTAAGTATTTTAACTTCTTGGGGGCTGCTGTAAATGGCATTGATTCGGTGATTTCCTCTTCGATGTTTTTTGTTGGTGTAGAGGAATCCAACTGATTTTTGTATGTTTATCTTGTATCCTGATACTCTGCTGAACTCTTCTATTAGTTTCAGTAGTTTTCTGGAGGATTTCTTAGGGTTTTCTGTGTATAAGATCATGTCATCTGCAAATAGAGATACTTTGACTTCTTCCTTGTCAATCTGGATGCCCTTTATTTCTTTATCTAACCTAATTGCTCTGGCTAGGACTTCCAGCACAATGTTGAATAAGAGTGGTGATAAAGGGCATCCTTGTCTGCTTCCCGATCTCAATGGGAATGTTTTCAGGCTCTCTTCATTTAGGGTGATGTTGGCTCTTGGCTTTGTATAAATATCCTTTATTATGTTGAGAAATTTTCCTTCAATTCCTATTTTGCTTAGAGTTTTTATCATGAATGAGTGTTGAACTTTGTCCAATGCCTTTTCTGCATCAATTGATAAAATCATATGATTCTTGTCTTTTGTTTTATTTATGTAGTGGATTACATTAATTGTTTTTCTAATGTTGAACCATCCTTACGTACCTGGTATGAATACACTTGGTCATGGTGAATTATTTTTTTTTGATATGTTGTTGAATTCTATTGGCTAGAATTTTGTCGAGGATTTTTACATCTACATTTATGAGGGATATAGGTCTATAATTTTCTTTTCTTGTGGCATCTTTACCCGGTTTTGGTATCAGGGATATGGTGGCTTCATAGAATGAGTTTGGTAGTATTCCATCCTTTTCTATGCTCTGAAATACCTTTAGTAGTAGTGGTGTTATCTCTTCTCTGAAAGTTTGGTAGAACTCTGCAGTGAAGCCGTCCGGACCAGGGCTTTTTTGTTGTTGTTGGGAGTTTTTGGATTGCCTTTTCAATCTCTTCTTTTGTTATGGGTCTATTTAGTTGTTCTACCTCTGTTTGTGTTAGTTTAGGTAGGCAGTGTGTTTCTAGGAATTCACCTATTTCTTCTAGGTTTTCAAATTTGTTTGAGTATACTTTTTCATAGTAATCTGATATGATTCTTTTAATATCAGTTGGGTCTGTTGTAGTATCGCCCATCTCATATCTTATTTGGATTATTTGCTTCCTCTCTTGTTTTTCTTTTGTCAGTTTGGCCAACAGTTTATCAATTTTGCTGAGTTTTTCAAAACACAAGCTTTTGGTCTTGTTAATTCTTTCAATTGTTTTTGTTTTCTATTTCATTTAGTTCAGTTCTAATTTTTATTATTTGTCTCCTTCTGGTGCCTGTGGGTTCCTTTTGTTGCTGTTTATTTGCTCAAGTTGTAGGGATAGTTCTTTGATTTTTGGCCCTTTTCTTTTTGGATGTGTGCATTTATTGATATAAATTGGCCTCTGAGCACAGCTTTTGCTGTGTCCCAAAGGTTCTGAAAGGATGTGTTTTCATTCTCATTGGATTCTATGAATTTCTTTATTCCATCCTTAACGTCTTCTATACTGCAGTCTTTTTTGAGAAGGGTATTGTTCAGTTTCCAAGTGTTTGACTTCTTTTCCCGTTATTGATTTCCACTTTTATGGCCTTAAAGTCAGAGAAGATGCTTTGTAATACTTCAATGTTTCGGATTCTGCTAAGGCTTGCTTTATGACCTAATATGTGGTCTATTCTAGAGAATGTTCCATGTGCACTAGAAAAGAAGTATAGTTGCTGCTGTTGGGTGGAGTGTTCGGTATATGTCTACAAGGTCAAGTTGGTTGTTTGTGGCATTTAGATCTTCCGTGTCTTTATTGAGCTTCTTTCTGGATGTCCTGTCCTTCACTGAAAGTGGTGAGTTGAAGTCTCCTACTATTATTGTGGAGCTGTCTATCTCTCTTTTAAATACTGATAGAGTTTGTTTTATGTATCTTGCAGCCCTGTCATTAGGTGCATAAATATTTAATATGGTTATATCTTCTTGGTGTATTGTCCCTTTAATCATTATATAGTGTCCTTCCTTATCCTTTCTGATGGATTTAATTTTAAAGTCTATTTTGTCAGAAATTAATATTGCCACTCTTGCTTTTTTTGATTATTGTTTGCTTGATATATTTTTTTCCATCCTTTGAGTTTTAGTTTGTTTGTGTCTCTAAGTCTAAGGTGTGTCTCTTGTAGGCAGCATATTGACAGACCTAGTTTTTTAATCCATTCTGCCACTCTCTGTCCCTTTATTGGTGCATTTAGTCCATTTACATTCAGGGTAATTATGGATAGGCATGAATTTAGTGCTACCATTTTGATGTCTTTTTTGTATGTTGACAGTTTCTTTTTCCCACTTGATTTTATGTGCTGAGTAGATTTTCTTTATTATTGTCCTTTCCTCATATCTGTTGTTGTTGATTTTGTTTCTGCTGTGTCTGTATTTTTCCCTTGTATTTTATTTTGATGAGTAGGATAGTTTGTCTCCTTTGTGGTTACCTTATGATTTACCCCTATTTTTCTAAATTTAAAACTAACTCTTCTAAATTTCAAACTAACTTTTATTTCTTTGTAACACCATATATTCCTGTCTATATGGAAGGTGTATGATTACATTTCTTAGTCCCTCTTTATTATTTTAATGTTGTCTTCTTTTATATAATAACATTGCCGTTAACCTGTGTTGGGCTTTTTTTTTTTTTTTTAATCTTGCTTTTTTTTTTTTTGGATTTCCCTGTCTGAGTTGACTTCTGGTTGCTCTGCCCAGTGTTCTAGTCTTGGATCGATACCTAATATTATTGATTTTCTAACCAAAGAACTCCCTTTAGTATTTCTTGTAGTTTTGATTTGGTTTTTACGAATTCCTTCAACTTGTGTTTATCTGGAAATGTCTTAATTTCACCTTCATATTTCAGAGACAGTTTTGATGGCTATGTGATTCTTGGCAGGCAATTCTTTTCCTTCAATTTTTTAAATATGTCATCCCATTGCCTTCTTACCTGCATGGATTCTGCTGAGTATTCCAAGCTTATTCTTATTGGCTCTGCTTTGTAGGTGACTTTTCTTTTAACCCTCGCTGCTCTTATAATTGTCTGTCTTTGGTTATAGCAAGCTTGATTATAACATGTCTTGGTGACTTTCTTTTAAGGTCCACCTTATGTGGAGTTCGATGAGCATCTTGGATAGATATCTTCTCATCTTTCACAATATCACGGAATTTTCCTGCCAACAAATCCTCAACAATTTTCTCTGTATTTTCTGTTATTCTTCCCTGTTCTGGTACTCCAATCACTCTTAGGTTCTTTCTCTTGATAGAGTCCCACATGGTTCTTAAGGTTTCTTCATTTTTTTTAATTCTTTTATCTGATTTTTCTTCAAATATATTAGTGCCAAGTGATTTATCTTCTAGTTCAGAAATTCTTCGTTCTACTTGCTCAGTTCCGCTCCTCTGACTTTCTACTCAGTTATCTAATTCTGTAATTTTATTGTTAATCTTCTGAATTTCTGACTGCTGTCTGTCTATGGATTTTTCCAGCTTATTAAACTTTTCATTATGTTTCTGAATAATCTTTCTGAGTTCTTCAGTTGCTTTATCTGTGTGTTCCTTGGCTTGTTCTGTGTATTGCCTCTCTTCCTTCCTGATGTCTTGAAGGGTTTTGTATATTAAACTTTTGTACTCTGCATCTGGTAATTCCAGGAATGCTCTTTCATCTAAAAGATCCCTGGATTCTTTATTTTGAGAGACTGTTGAGGTGATCATGGCCTGTTTCTTTATGTGACTTGATATTGACTGTTGTCTCCGAGCCATCTATAAGTTATTGTATTAGTTTATGCTTGCTTACTGTGTTGTAGCTGCTTGCTTTGTTTTGTTTTGGTATTCCCCTATGGATTGCTTGAGTGAGCTAGCTTGATTATTTTCACCTTTGGAGCTCTGGTGTCCTGTCCCCAGCTGGCTATAGCTGTTATCAGGTATATAAGTCTAGGAGTCCTTTCAGTTTTCTTGTATGGATTCAGCTCAGGTTTCCAGGTAGCTGATATCAAGTGTGTGGCACAGGCTCTGTCCTACAGTCTTAGAGGGGCAGGGGTAATTGGCGTATATACCCGTATCTGATTGCACCAGGTGGATCACGCTCTGAACAAGGCAGGGGGCTGAGAACCGGCCCCCAAGTGTCTCTGAGGAAAACGCATCTCTGTTTCCTAGAGTGTGCCGGTCGGTGGGCTCTGCAGAGGGACCATGGGCACCCGAAGTTTTTGTTGTAAGGACTGGGAAGTACCAGTTATCCCTGGACCCCTGTTGTGGGTGTCTTTGTGACCGGAGTGGAGCTGCCAGTCCTTAGGTCCCTGTTGTGGGTAGGTGAGGACCTTGTTTAACAGGCAAAGCAATGTCAAACGTCAAACACCTACCTCTTCACCACACTGCTGAAATGGTTGGAGTTTGCCAACAAAGGCATATTCTCCTGAAATAGGCCCACCCTGGTCCATGCAGAAGAACATGTCCTCAAGGTCCACAGACAGTTTATGCCTGGACAGGAGCAGCTTCTGTCCTGAGCTCCCCCAGTTAATGGAGCTAGCAAATTATCTTTTCCCACCAGCTGGAAACTTTTTCCTTCCCCAAGGCCAGGAGGATGGCTCCAGGTGCTCACCAGGGTCTATCTCAGGCCTAGGGATTCAGCCTCTGAAGCTGGGTTGGGGGTGGGGGGGTGCGGTAAAATATCCGCAAGTACCTAGCTTTTGCAGAGAGCACCCTTCTGCTCAGGTTCCGGAGGTGTGAGTGGGCTGTGTGGCTGGCTGCTTCTCCCTGAGGAAACTGCGGCCCAAAGCTAGGACCAGCCCATCGCAGCCGCTGCCACTGCTGCAGCCGCTCCAGGATTGGCGCCTTAGGGCTCCCCGCGATTCAGGTCTGGCAACTCCTCTCTACTTCTAAACGGTCTCTTCCTTCCCCTGCCCCTCAGTTCGTTGTCTAAGCTTGCCTTTGATGCTCAGGGCTCCCAGCTTGTCACAAATATACTCATTTCACTTGTTTTTTTGTGTCTTTATTGTAAAAAGGGTTCGACAGAAGCATCTGTCTATTCCGCCATCTTCGTCTGCCTCTCCTTATTCTCAGGACCCATTTTTAAGATGTGAATCCTATTAAACTTCATTTAGGAGAAAAAAAAATTAAAACCAGAAAAACCAAACCCATTGCCATCGAGTTGATTCTGACTCATAGCAACCCTATAGGTCAGAGTAGAAGTGCCCTACAAAGTTTCCAAGGAGTGCCTAAAGGATTCGAACTGCCGACCTTTTGGTTAGCAGATGTAGCTCTTAACCACTACATCACCAGAGTTTTTCTAGGAGAAGATTAGATTCTTATATAATTCCAGCTGAGACGAGAGGCAAGATTCCAGGAAAATGGTATGTTTATTGTCATAAAATACTTTAGCTTCAAGACTTTAAATCTGTTTGAAACTTAGTACTCTAAGAATGTTGGCTTGAAGTTAAATTTCCCCTTGTGAAAATAGGATGTTACTTCCTATAATTTAGTAAATAGTGATTTCTAAGGGTTTATATTTACCATCAACCCTGAAATTTATGGCATATTATATATGTTTCTACTACTAACCAAAATATTGTATAAAGTGTTTTTCTGTCTATCATCTATCTACCATCTCCAGGGTAGGAAAACTCTGTAATATTTTAATAACAGAGAGTGATTAGAGGAATTAATTGAAAGATATCAGAAATTATGACTTGAAAACAAGGATGATAAGTGAAGAGTGGGTGGTGACCAAGGCCTTCCATGGGAATCAGGTGTGACAGAGCATAGCAATGGGGTGAAACGTCAGCTAGGCTTGAACTACAGAAGTGTACATCCCAGAAGTAATTCAGATAAAAGGGAATTCTAAAATCTCATAACTTGATCAGTGTTTCATTGTGTGTAAGCAGCGAGATCTTCTGATTCCATAAATGGAAGACTCAAATACAGATGAGAATTGATCATAGAATAAAGATAGCAAATGAAATAGATGAAATATGGACTTTTAAAATAAATGTTATTTGGATACTTGGGCAGTCTTCGAGGAAAAAGGATAAATTTTTGTTAATATTTTATACTACAGCAGGGAAGACTCCAAATGGTATATTTGTTTGAATAACTCAGAGAACTAAACAATAATTCTAAATGAAAGATTTCTTAAAATAAAATTTTGGAGTAATAAAGGTCTGTCTCATTATGACTAAAATTAGAATGAAGAACACAAGTGATTGATCAGAAATCAAATATGTAAAAGTAAATAGTTCTACATGTTAAAAATGAACAAGTACCAAAAGTCATGCCAAAATATAATTAATAAGGTGGGGAAAATTTTTATAGATCATATCTCAGATAAAGTGATCATTTCCCATATAAATAAAATAACCTTAAGTATTTAAAAAAAAATTTTTTTATCAAGAAGTGAAAAACAAAATAGAAAAATGTACCAAACATACAATACTTCACACAAAAAGAGTAAAATCATCACTTAAACATATGAAAAAACATTCAGTATTATTTTTTTTCATTATAAAAAAGGGTGATATTTTATTTATTTATTTGTACTTTAGATGAAGGTTTACAGGGCGAACTAGTTACTCACTAAACATTTAGTACACATATTGTTTTATGACATTGGTTAACAACCTCACAACATGTCAACTCCCTTCTAAACGTTGGGTTCTCTATTACCAGCTTTCCTGTTTCCTCCTGCCTTCTAGTCCTTGGCCCTGTGCTGGTGTGCACCGTTAGTCTCATTTTGTTTTATGGGTCTGTCCAATTTTTGGTTGAAGGGTGAACCTCAGAAGTCACTCTATTACTGAGAGGGTGTCCAGGGACCATACTCTCAGGGTTTCTCAAATTTCTATTAGGCCATCAAATCTGGTCTTTCTTTTTAAGCTAGAATTTTTTTCTACATTTTTCTCCAGCTCTCTCCAGGACCTTGTATTATGATCCTTGTCAGAGCAGTCAGTGGTGGTAGCTGGGCATCATCTAGTTATACTGGACTCAGCCTAGTGGAGGCTGTGATAGGTGTGATCCATTAGTCCTTTGGACTAATCTTTCCCTTGTGTCTTTAGTTTTCTTTATTCTTCCTTGCTCCCGAAGGGGTGAGACCACTGGAGTATCCTAGATGGCTGCTTACAGGCTTTTAAGACCCCAGAGGCTACTCACCAAAATAGAATGCGGAACATATCATTTGTAAACTATGTTATGCCATTTGAGCTAGATGTTCCCCGGGACCATGGTCCACACAGCCCTCAGCCCAGCAATTCGGTCCCTCAGGGAGTTTGAATGTGTCTGTGGTGTTTCCATGATCTTGACTTGTACAAGTTCCGCTGGCTTCTTCAGTATTGTGTACTGTATTACCCTTCACCAAAGTTACCACTTACCTATTGTCTATTTAGTGTTTTTCCATCCCCACCCCTCTCATCTGTCATAACCATCAAAGATTGTTTCTTTTCATGTGTAAACCTTTTCATGATTTTTTTCCAGTAATGGTCTCATACAATATTTGTCCTTTTATGATTGATTTAACTCAGCATAATGTCCTCCAGATTCATCCATGTTGTGAGAGGCTTCACAGATTTATCGTTGTTCTTTATTGTTACTTAATACTCCATTGTGTGTATGTACCACAGTTTGATTTTCCATTCGTCTGTTGATGGACATCTAGCTTGTTTCCATCTTTTTGCTATTGTGAACAATGCTGCAATGAACACGGGTGTGTGTATATGTCTATTCATGTGACGGCTCTTATTTCTCTTGGATATATTCCTAGGAGTGAAATTGCTGAATCATATGGTGGGTTTTTATGGTATTTCTATTTCTAGATTTCTAAGGAAGTACTATATCGTTTTCCAAAATGCTTGTATCATTTTGCATTCCCACCAGAAGTGCATAAGAGTTCTGATCTTCCCACAGCTTCTCCAACATCGCTTATTTCCTGTTTATTTTATTCGTGCCACTAATGCCTGGGTGAGATGGTATCTCATTGTGGTTTTGATTTGCATTTCTTTAAAGGTTAGTTATCACAAGCATTTCCTCATGTGTCTGTTGGCCACTTGACTGTCTTCTTTGGTGAAGTGCCTGTTCATTTCCTTTGCCCAATTTTTTATTGAATTATTTGTCTTTTTGTTGTCAGAGTGTTGGATTTTCTTGTAGATTTTAGAGATTAGACCACTGTCTGATTCTAGAGTTAATAGCCAATTTTTTTCCCCAGTCTGTAGGCTCTTTTTTTTTTTTTTTGTTAAAGTCTTTTGATGAGCACAAGTGTTTAATTTTTAGAAGATCTCAGTTATCTAGCTTATATTCTAGAGTTTATGTGTTGTTGGTTGTTGTTTGTATCTTGTTAATGCCATGTATTAGGGCTTCTAGCATTGATCCTATTTTTTCTTCTATGAACTTCTTAGTTTTTGGCTTTATATCCAGGCCTTTGATACATTTTGAGTTAGTTTTTGTATACCATATGAGGTATGGGCCCTATTTCATTTTTTTGCAGATGGACATCCAGTTTTTCCAGAACTGTTTGTTAAAAAGACTGTCTTTTCCCCATTTGATGGACGTTAGGCCCTTGTTGAAGATCAGGTGACCATAGGTGGATGGGTTTATATCTGGGTTCTAATTTCTGCTCCACTGGTCATGTATCTCTTGTTGTACCAGTACCACACTGTTTTGACTAGCATAGCTGTACAGTAGATTCTGAGGTCAAGTAGTGTGAATCTGAGTCTTCCTACTTCATTTTTCTTCTTCCACTAGTGTTTTACTTATCTGGGGTTTCTTTCCTTTCCATATAAAGTTAATGATAAGTTTTTCCATCTTTTAAAGAATGCTTTTGGTATTTGGATAGGAATTGCATTTTATTTGTAAATTGTTTTGGGCAGAATTATCATTTTCACAATGCTGAGTCTACCTATCCAAGGGGATGGTATGGTTTTCCACTTATATAGAGCTCTTGGTTTTGTAGTAGTGTTTCGCAGTAGCGTTTTGTAGTTTTCTTTGTATAGGTCCTTTGCATCCCTGGTTAGATTTATCCCTAAGTATTTTATTTTTTAGGGTCCATTATAAATGGTATTGTTTGTGTGATTTCCTTTTCCTTGTTTTCTTTAGCGGTGTATAGGAATCCAACTGATTTTTTTATGTTTATCTTGTTTCTTGCTACTCTGATGATTCAATCAGTTCTAGTATTTCTCTCGTGGAGTCTGATGGGTTTTCTAGGTACAGAATCATATCATCAGCAAATAGGGACAGTTTAACTTCTTCATTACCAATTTGGATTACTTTTTCTTGCCTTATTGCTCTAGCTAGAACTTCCAGCACTATGTTAAATAGGAGTGGTGATAAAGGACATGTTTGTCTTCCTGTTCTCAAGGGAAATGTTTTCAGCCTTTCTCCATCAAGAATGATGTTGTTTATTGGCTTTGCTAGACGCCCTTTATCATGTTGAGAAATTTCCCTTCTATACCTATTTTATTGAGAGTTTTTATCAGGAATGGGTGCTGGACTTTGTCAAATGACTTTTCTGTGCCAATAGAGATGATCATGTGATTCTTTCCTTTCCTTTTATTTATGTGGTGGATTCCGTCGATTGATTTTCTAATGTTGAACCATCCTTGCATAGCTGGTATGAACCCTACTTGATCATGGTGTGTGTGTGTGTGTGTATATATATATATGATGCTGAATTCTATCAGCTTGAATTTTGTTGAGAATTTTTGCGTCTATGTTCATGAGAGATATTGGTCTGTAATTTTTTTCCTTTTTTTTGTGGTGTCTTTGCCTGGTTTTGGTTCCAGGGTTATGCCAGCTTCACAGCATTAATTTGGAGTTATCACCTTCTTTTCTATGTTCTGAAATAGTTTGAGTAGCACTGGCATAAGCTCTTCTCTGAATATTTGGGAGAATTCTCCAATAAAAGCCATCTGGGCTAGGGCCTTTTTTTTGGGGGGGGGAGTGAGGTTTTATTTATTTATTTATTTATTACCTTTTCAATATCTTCTCTTGTTATGAGCCTGTTCAGATTTTCAACATCACTGTGTTAGTTTGGGTAGGTAGTGTGTTTCCAGAAATTTGTTCATTTCCCCTAGGTTTTCAAATTTTTTGGAGTATAGTTTTTCTTAACACTCTATTATGATATTTTTTATTTCAGTTGGCTCTGTTATAATGTCTCCCATTTCACTTCTTATTTGGGTTATTTGTGTCTTCTCATGTTTTTCTTTTGTCAGTTTGGCCCATGGTTTGTCAATTTTGTTGATCCTTTCAAAAAACAAAGTTTTGGTTTTGTTGATTCTTTCTATAGATTCTCTGTTCATTTCTGCTCCTTTCTTCTGGTGGCTGTGGGCTTCTTCTGTTGTTCTTTTTTTTATTTCTTCAAGTTATGTAGCTAATATTTTGATTTTGTCCTTTTCTTCTTTTTTGATGTGTGTATCTATTGCTATAAATTGGCCTCTGAGCACTGCCTTTGCTATGCCCCAAAGGTTTTGGTATGATGTGTTTTCATTCTCATTTGATTCTAGGAATTTTTTATTCCGGCTCTGATTTCTTCTATTAGCCAGTGGTTTTTAAGCAGGGTATTATTTGGTTTCCATGTAGTTGATGTTTTTTTCCTTCCTCTTCCTGCTGCTTATTTCAACTTTGATGGTGTTTTAGTCAGAGATGATACTTGGTATTACCTCAGTGTTTTGGATTTTGTTGAGGGTTGCTCTGTGGCCTAAGATGTGGTCTATTCTGGAGAACGTTCCATGTGCATTGGAAAAGAATATGTACTTTGCAGTTGTTGGGTGGAGCATTTTATATACGTATATGTGGTCAAGTTGACTGATTGTGCCTTTAGCTCTTCTATATCTTTGTTAAGTTTCTTTCTAGAAGTCTGTTCTTTACTGAAAGTGGAATATCAAATCCTCAAATACATAAACATATAAAAAAATATATGTTTAATATTTTAAAATCTATTAATGCTTTTGAATTCAAGAAAATGTTACTTGATGTTGATGATGAGTCAGGTGCCATTTCAAGGGCACAATATAATTTATCACAATAATAAATCAATGCAAAATAGTGAAGGTGAATTGAAAAAAAATTCTTACTTTCATATAAAAAATAGTAACCCCCCCCAAAAATTGATTACATTCTCAAAATAATATAAAACACTGTTCTTCTGTGCTATTTTCCCCATCTTTTCACAATAAAGTGACATGCTTAATTCTGTGTTTTATAAAGATTTGTTATTTATTTTCCATTTCAATTTTATATGAAACACATCCCCTTATGTTGTCTGAAAATATGTTGAAAGCAAAGTGGGGTAGCTGCAGTTGTAATAATAACGTAACTTCTGAAGATAAGGGAATATAACTAGCTTAATGAGTTTGTGATAGCCAGACTTCTACTTTCAGCAAAGATGGAGTAACATGACCTGATTTATGTCAAGACTTAAATATTTTAAAGTCCAGCAAAAAATTTATGAAACACCAGCAATCAAGATATAGATATCAACCAAAGAAGGACAGTGCTATCTACTGTTTCTAAGAAAATTTTGCCTAACCCCAGGCAACAATGGTTTTCTCCTATGTTTTCTTCCAGAAATTTTAGAGTTTTAGGCTTTGTTTTTAAGTCATTGGTCCCAACTTGTTAATTTTTACTTTTGTAGTGGTATGAGGAATGGCTCTAAGTTCATTTTTTAATAGAAAAATGTAATTATTCCACCACAAATTATTGAAGTTTACCCTTTTTCCATTGAATTGCCATTGCAATTTGTTGAAAATTGATTAACCATGTAATGTTATTTTTGAATTTTATAATCTGTTCCATTGTAAACTGATGGATGCACTAAGAAATAATATATTACAATGGAAATGTAGGAGACATATTTCTAAACACAATCAAGGATAGAAGAGACAGTCAAATATGAGAAGTTAGTCTTGAAAACAAATAGAGAGAAAATGGGTCAAATAACATTTGGTCCCAAATTAGAATAAAATATAGGTGTAAGTACAGAAACCTCAGTTGTGTCTACTAAGGTATTTTTATACTGATCATAAAAGTTGGTTAGAAATGAGTGTGTACTCTACAGTTATTTTTTTCCTTTGATATACAATATTCCAGATTTAAATACTTATATTTAACACAGTTTAGAGGTATACTTTGATGTAGTACCTATACTGTCCATGACAAAAAAAAAAATTAACTTATTGGTTCTCCAGCCAGGGTATTGTTAGTTTTTTTTTTTTTTTTTTTTTAAGGTAAACCACAATAAATAAATCGCGGACATGTAACTGTGAGAGAAACTTACAGTGCTATATTCCAAGATCCAAGTAGTGGAGTCAAGAGAGAAATATTAAGAAAGTGGAGGTAAGAAAGGGCCTAAAACATACAACTTTGATGGTGAATAGCCTCCTGTGGATAAGTGGTATTGCTCTGTCTAGGGCATTCTTGCACTCTGCCCAGGTCTAGTTGGAATGAGGACCTGAATTCCATGGGGAGCAATAAGAAAGTCAGCTTTAGCCAGAGTTTCTAGAAAAACAAATCAGAATGAATGGCAAGCAGAGGCATCTATTAAATATTGAGGTGACATATGATAAAGGAGATAAACTATTATAATAGGGTGGATATTTTTATTTGAAGAGAACTTGTTGATTTGATTGCACATGTATTCTGAAAGAGATGTCAGTTCCAGTTAGGAAGAAAATAAATTCTTAATAAAGCAAAAATTTATTAAAACCTATACATATATACATTTAAAATCATTGGACTTATTAAGTTCTACTTGGGGAAAAAATAAAGCAACTATAGTCAAATCTAACAGAGTAAGTATGAAACTTTCTATGTTGATATGACTTTTGTGTTGGTATTCTGTGTTTATTGTAGAACACTATAAAACTGAGAATCAGAGTTCAACAAATAACATAAAAATAATTTTAAGCTAAAAAATGGGCACTCAGGGCTTGCAAATTAGAATTTCTGACTTTTCTAATTAAGAAGTAAAATAAAAACAACATTGGTACTAAAACATCACATTTAATGATAAAAAAGATCAAATAAATTACTGAAAGTTTTATTTGGAGTAAATCACTCCTTTATTTATATATGCTTGTATGACCACCACATAATTATGTGCTTGCTATTTTAATAGAAAGTCAATCATTGATTTTTCTCAAACATATTACTTTCTAGAAATATTTTCCTGTTTAGAATGACAGAATTAAGGAATAATAATAATTTATAAACATAGCAGTTCTCATTTATTTATTTATTTCTCACAGCATGGTCCTTTATATCTTAAAAGAGGTACTAAAAAGTTTTAAGCCAACACTTCAGTTTTCTTGGGAAGTATTAACAAATTATGGAATTACAGAAAGCTAGAGTTAATGGAATTGGGGCAATGTCCAGTGTTTCCAGTTACAGCTGCCATCAGATAGGATAAAACCCTAACCAACTGACATCAGGCACATAATGAAAAATGATAGTGACATAAAAGTGGGTTCTCTTGGTCTGACTCCTTTTTCTGTAATAACTAGCACTGGAAACCATTTTCTTTATTCATATCTGGATAGATATTTTCTTGAGTCTTATAGGAAATTATAAGTTTAGTCAGGACTTCTTATTGTTCTCTCTCTTTTTAGCATAGATAATGAATCTTACAGTATATTACATTAAATTAAATTCAGTATGACAGTTTAAAATTATTACATGTCCCACATTCTGTTAGTTTAATATAGGGGAACATTGTGGAATATGAAAAACACTCCTGTGTTATGGGATGTTGTTGGGATAGGGGAAGATAAGACACAGGCATAAATTCTCCTAAAATCAAGTGTCAGTGAGTGACACACAGTTTAGAAGTAAAAAGATAGAGACTTTAATCACACTGAAACTTTAGAAATTGATGGAGGTCATCCCAGTTGGGGAGTAAAATAATTTTACATTTATTTACTTCTGATTACTTAATTTTGAGTATTATGTAACATGAGTAATACTATTTAAATACATAAGGTATATAATTGAGAACCACATATGTAAACCACATCTGGTCTCATATTAGTCAATATCTTCCATGTGTAGTTTTATTACATGTCTTAGAATGACATTTTATATAGATATGTGGAAGTAAAGAGAAAACTGACTTTATGGAAAACAGAACAACTTGGTAAATATTAGATGCAAAACTAAAGAAAACATGCGTGAGAGTCAATGGAAAAAGTAGTAAGGATGGAAGTGATGTATCTGGTAAGACAACAGTGGATAATTTGAATACTTAACAATTTTGTTCAACAATTTTTTTATTGACACTTGTCTTATGCTGTTATGACCTGGATGTTTCTGAATCTCAAATGTAATAGTAGTTACAGAATATAACATGTCATTTAATAAACTAAATAAATTTTAGATAAAATATTTATAACTTCTTAAATCTCACAATTCTAAGAGTTATTTAGGTCCTTTTTTTTAATATAAAAAAAAGACTCAAAATATTTAAATAATGGCCCAGGTCAACTAAAAACTATAAGTACTGGAAGCCTAGTTCTAACCTAGGTCTGGAAAAAGAACTTGAGTAGGGAGTTGAAATTCTAGCATGTGTGTAACGTAGTAACACATATACAAACTCTTTCAGTCTGTGTTTCTTCATCTAAAAAATAACATGAGAACATAAACACTTAACTAAAGAAAAACATTTGAGAAATAAATGATAAAATATTATGGTAATCACTGGACCTACACACCAGCTTCTCTTCTCCTTTCCCAGATGTTATCTACTGCTGTGTTGTTATTAATTGCCTTCCTCCTTTAATTCCTGTGTTATCCACCTAGATCTCAATACCCGAAAAAGTTATTGAAGCTCTGCATGTCTTGTAACTCCCTATCAAAATATACTTGCTCACATGGTCTCTGGTTAAAATGGGTATTCTCTGCTATTGGCCTTTTTGAAAATGATGTTAAAATTATATTTTATAATAGTTTATACTGTACAATGTTGATTTTCAGGTGTTTCATTTCAGACATATTATTGAAATGATACATTTTGTGAGAATAAATGGCAGATAGCAAGACATTAAGGATGGATAAACTGGGCAGAGTTTCTGAAATAATATCATAAATAGATGGTAAATTAAGTATCTTGCCTGTGCCTGGTGGAAGAGATCCCAAAGGGGAAGAGATAACTATTATTTATTTATTTAAAGAACATTGCTTGTTCAAAATGAACTGACTGTTTTAAAGGTGGATTGAATATCTTTGAGGAAACAAATTATTTTAGCTAAAGTAATTCAAATACATAAACCATTTTCAATGAGGAAAAAACAAGATTATCTCAAATAAATCAAAACCCAAACCGACTACAATTGAGTTGATCCTGACTCAGAGTGACCCCACAGGACAGAGAAGAACTGTCCTATATTGTTTTCAAGGCTGTGAATCTTTATGGAAGCAGACTGCCATATCTTTCTCCCATAGGTCGGCTGGTGGGTTGGAATTGTCAAACTTTTGACTACCAGCTGAGCGCTTTAGTAACTGCACTACCAGGGCTCCTAGTATCCCAAATAAGAAGGTAAGTATGGAATGTTATATATTAATATTCAACTTTAGTTCATGATACAATTAATATTTACCACAGAGTAGTGAATGTGTTATTTTGCTAAAGCAGCTCCTTTGTATTTCTGAATCTATTAAATATAATTTACCTTAAACAGCGACTTTAAATAGTGATACTAAATTACTTTGAAACATTGGCAATTTGAAAAATTGCTATGTTTTGGTAAGAATGCTAAATAATACTATAGGAAAACTTCATTTCCAGCAGACTTTCTAGCAAATAAGCTTTATATTTATGTATTTTAGTTCTGATGATATTTCAATAAGATATGAAAGTAAAACAATCCTTGAAATAAATTTAAAACCGTTGAGAAAACCAAGAAACATTTATTTTAGAGAAAATAAATGTTTTTAAAGTAAGAATTTATAAAATAATAAAGTTTTAAATTCATAATGTTTTTCAAATTAATTTCAGAGTTTCTGTTTCTAATATATATAAAAATACAAACATAACTGAGGCTTAGCTAGATTGGGGACATTGACAGTGACTTATATCTAACTGGAAGCCCTGATGGCACAGTGGATAAGAGCTCAGGCTGCTAACCAAAAAAAAAAAAAGGTTAGCAGTTGAACTCCACCAGCCACTCCTTAGAAACTCTATGGGGCAGTTCTACTCTGTCCTAGGTGAATCAGAATATTGTTAACCAAATCCAAACCCATGGTCTTCAAGTGGATTCTGACTCCTAAAGACCCTGTAGTTAGGGTAGAACTGTCTCTTAGGGTTTCCAAGGCTGTAAATCTTTACGGAAGCTGACTGCCACCATCTTCCTTCCTCAGAGTGGCTGGTGGGTTTAAAACACTGACCTTTTGGTTAGCAACCGAATGCTTAAGCACTGTGCAACCAGGACTCAGTCAGAATATTGCTCAGCATTCTGTAATCATTTGGGCTTTTTCCAGGGAATGGATGCTTAGATTTTAAATTAAAATATGATAGCCTTAGGCTTTATTTCCCTTAGTAAAAAGAACTCAAACATCTTCAAGAATGAAGAGTAATATAGATAGACTTGGGAGAACACACAGGGTTAATTTCTGTACTTTCTACCCTGTCTTCTTGATCAAAACATAGACAAATCTTACATATTTGATGTTATACATGGATAATTTCATCACTAAAAACTTGAGTTCATATAATTAGAAATGCTATTTTATTTAGCACTCAAAGATATTTTATTCAAACAATAATTAAATTATTTTTTATTAAATGCTGTCATTCATTATGTATGTCATTTATACATAAAGATTTGGCACTTTTGTCCTCTTGTGAGTCTTAATTCTTCTCTCCCTCTTGAGAGTAATGCTTTCATTTTAAAAATATCTGTTCTTTTGTTTTAGTTCAGAAACAAATCGTTTCTAGAAATCTATAAAAAAAAAATTAATATTGATTTAAAGTAGGAAAATAGTCACAGCCTTTACTTCTCAGATCATTTAGTATCAGAAAAAGAAAATGCATACAAAGGCTATTATCCTAATTGCAATTCTAAGTGTTGAGCAGTGATGGGTACTATAGGTGTTACAGTCTGTAAAGTAGAAGTAATGATATAAACCCAAATATTGACAGAATTCATGGAGAAATAACAACTTAAGAGTTGAACTTTTTTGGAGTTTTGTTACATTACGATAATTACTTTTAAGTCTCACTTCATTTCCACAATATTCCTGTGATACCAAAGGAAAATAAATTAGAGAGAGGGTATTGTTCATGTTGTAGAGCACAGCGAGTAAAATTCAGAAGAATAAATTAAAATTAGTTTTAATAGTAATAATTATAAATGGATGATAATAAACAACTGTTAATAACAATAATAATAGTTTTTTAATAAATGCCAAGACTTCTTCAGGTGTTTTACTTATTTTAAATAGTTTAATTCATACAACATCACTGTATGTCGATATAGTTGCTAGCCATTTAAGAGCTGCCCAAACTGTGACACAGGAAAATTAATTAACTTGCATGAAGCCATCACATAGCTAGATGTTGTTGGAGCTATAATTCGAGTACATGTGGGAAATACTGTTCTTTAACGTGGGCATGGAGCCCTGGTGGATCTGCAGTTAACCACTTCACCACTAACAAAAGGGCCAGTGGTTCAAACCAACTGGCTGCTCATTGTAATAAAGACTTGGTGTTCTGCTTTCCCCAAAATTTACAGCCTTGGAAACCGTATGGGGCAGTTCAACTTGCCCTATAGCGTTGCTATGACTTGGAATCTACTCCTCGGCAAGTTTTTTTTTTTTTTTTTTCAACCATGGCTCCATACTTCTCCTCTTCTTAGTGGATATGGTGCAAACATTAGGATGGAGAAGTTAAAATCAGGTGAGACAAGAGGTACCTTGCCTCTTTCAAAATTTAAGGCAGCACTCATTTTCATGATTCTGCAAGTGCAATGATGGCCCTGAATGCCTCCTTAAATTTTGCACCTCAGGAGCTTCAATGACTAGTCCTTGTGCTGATGCTGATGAAGGGAATGGTGAGAAAAATAATTACCAATAAATGAACTCAAAACCACTTTATCAAATACCTACTTAACTAGCCAATCTGTTAAATCCTAGGGCTACAGGCTTAAAGAACATGCTATCATAATCATAACTATAGAACCATAACTGAAAAATAAACGGTTTAAAATTGGTAGGTAGCCGATACATTTTACCAATATTAACTCATTCAATTCTCAAAAACAAAGATGTAAACCTTAAAAACTTTAAATAATTGCTTTAAATCACACAGATAATAAATCATAGACTGAAGTCAAACTCAAGTCCATTAAAAAAAAAAGAAAAAAACACATGCAGTCAAAAAATGTATATGCAATTGCTATAATTGCCCACACTTAGTTAATCTAAATATCCTTATATCTAAGGAAAAGTGAGTTCAGAAACAGTTATCTGAAGTGTTTTTTGAGTAACAACAAAAATAATAGCAAGTGTACACAGCACAATGGGTATAACATAATGGTCCATATCTTTCCTTCTCCTATCCCACACACATACACACAGATAACAAAAACCCTCCATGCTATCCCTGTTTTTCCAGGGTGACTACATTCATTCTTTATATCTGAATCAATGTACCCAGGCTAAGTACCCTGAACAGAATCCTCTTATCTTACCCAGTTCATATCCTACCAAAAGATATTTGTTTTATTCCTCTATACAGAATGAAATATTCTTTCAGTTTTCTTTTAAACTACCTAATATGAATTATTTAATAGGAACCTATGTGCTTAAAATGGTCAAATATGGAAGAATGAAGCATTGAAATAGGCAATTGAAAATGTATGTGAGAAGACACTTTATGATACAGTGTTTGAGAAGCGTGACGAGAAAATGCATAGAGAAGTACAATAGAATTGTCAAGACATGTTATTAATTTAAAGTGAGATTAGATGGCAAAGCTAATCTCCAGTAGTTGCCAATTGCTCTAATCCCTCTGCTGAGTCAGGTATGGCTTAATTTATTCTGGTCTGTGCTCCAAAAGTACAGTGAAATGACCTTAAAATAAATTTGATGGGACTATTTACTGTGATTTAACAGGGGGACCTGGAACATATATAAATAGTATCATTCTTAAAGTGCAAACAATAGCAGTGATCATAAAATCCAATGCAGACACCTCCATACAGTTTAGAAAAGAGGCAAAGAGATATAGGAAGGTAAAGGAAATGCACATGTAAATTTACCTTTTCCACAGATGAATCATCAAGGAAAACCACCAGAAGAAAATCTAACTGAACTGATGGAATTCGTTCTCTTGGACTTTGCTGATATGCCCCATCTCCAGTGGTTTCTTTTTGGATTATTTTTTATCATCTATATCATTATCCTGATGAGCAATGGTGCCATATTTCTAATAACGAAAATGGATCCTGCTCTCCAGAGCCCTATGCATTTTTTCCTGGCAAATTTTTCCTTCTTGGAAATCTGCTATGTATCAGCTATTCTCCCCAGAATGCTAATGAATCTAGGAACCCAGAAAAGAAGAATTTCCTTAGTTGCCTGTGCTACACAAATGTGCTTTGTCCTTAGGTTTGGACGCACAGAGTGTTTGCTCCTGGCAGTGATGGCCTATGACCGTTATGTGGCCATTTGTAACCCTCTGAATTATCCTCTAGTCATGAACCACAGAGTTTGTATCCAGTTGGTGGCTGGGTCCTGAACCATTGGAATCCCAGTTACGGTAGGGCATACATATCAAATTTTCTCCCTGCCTTTTTGTGGATCAAACCCAATTAATCACTTCTTCTGTGACATTCCCCCAATACTCAAGCTGGCTTGTGGGGACATCTTTGTAAATGAGATGTTGGTCTACATAGTTGCTGTGTTATTTGGCATGGTTCCACTTCTGTTGATACTTGGCTCTTACAGTACAATCATATCAGTCATCCTGAAGTTTCCATCAGCCACAAGTCGAGCCAAAGCCTTCTCCACCTGCTCCTCTCATCTTACGGTTGTTGTGTTATTCTTTGGTCAGTCATTATTACATACTTAACTTCCAACATCAGACTCTCAGAGGGAACTGACAAAGTGCTATCTCTTTTATATACTATCCTAACTCCTATGTTTAATCCCATGATATATAGTCTAAGGAATAAGGATGTCATAAAGGCACTGAGAAAATTGTTATGTAAATAATTCACTTCATTTAAAAGTCAATTAAATTGTAATAAAATTTATATCTTATGTAGTTTTAATCAAATTTCAACAAAGGTATACCTTTAACTATACCTTTTTTTATGGAATGAACTGTGCTCCCCAAAAATGTGTGTCAACTTGGGTAGGCCATAATTCCCAGTATAGTATGATTGCCCACTGTTTTGTCTTATAAGTCACAATTGACTAGAAGGCAATAGGTTTGTTTTGATGTTATTCCCATACATTGCAAATCTTACATCTGTAATGATAATAAGGCAGGATTATAAGCAGTTATGTTAATGAGGCAGGACACAATCTAAAACATTAGTTTGTATCTTGAGTCAGTCACTTTTGAGATATAAAAGAGAGATGTGAGCAGAGAGAAGGGGTCCTCCTACCCAAGAATGAAGAAACCAGGTGGAAGCCTGTCCTTTGTAACCTGGTCCCTGCACTAAGATTCTTCTACACCAAGGGAAGATTGGTGACGAAGACATTCCCCCAAAGGCTACAGAGAGAGGAAGTTTCCCCTGGAACTGTCACACTGAGTTTGGAATTCTGCCTCCTAGATTGTGAGTGAATAAATTTCTCTTTCTTAAGCTATGTTATACTTTTGGTGTTTCTGTTACAGCAGCACCTGATAAAAAAGACACCTTTTCTTTTCATGCGGTGAAAATTATTTCCAAGTTAAAAATTACTTGCAATGCTGTCAGAACTTTCTGCTCAAATTATTTAAGTAATATATATGTTAGCAGACAGCAAATCATTCCATTAGTAACTCTATAATTTCATTGTGCAATGTTCTCCCTCCTTAAGAACTTTTGTTTGGGCTGATTTAATTTAGTTGGTTATAATGTATAATCTGTTGTATCACTTAGTGTAAATGATACCATTCATTTCCATGAGTATCCATACAGTTGTGACACCCATTTTAAAAACCAGGTTTACAATATGCATTAATTAAAACTATACAGCATTCCCATGGTATCTACTGGTGATAGGTTCCTGGACTCCCAAGAATACTAAAATATGTGGATGCTCAAGTGCTTTATATAAAATAGCACAATATTTGCATATAGCCTATGCACAACCTTCCCTATAAATCATCTCCAGGTTACTCATAATATCTAAGATGAAGTAAATGCTATGTAAATAGTTGCTATACACTATTGTTTAGGGAATAGTGACAAGACACGAGGTAAACAATAAGTGCTCTTAAACAAAATGTTGGCCATTTGAATCTACCAGCTGCCCCTTGGAAAACCTATGGGGCTGTTCTACTCTGTCCCTTAGGGTCACTAAGAGTCGGAATTGACTTGGTGGCAATGGGTTTGAACTTTAGGTTTTCACCTGTGTTCTATTTCTAGACTTGGGTTTGAGTTAGGTCCTCATCACTTTAGTTTTTGTTTGACACGGAAAATTATTTAATATTTCAAAGTCAATTTTTATATTTGACTCTCTCTCTATATAAAAGATATATGCATAAATACATAAATTTATGTAGGGTTGCTGAGTTGGAGTCAATGGCAATGGGTGTATATGTATTCTTTTTTTCTTTTGGGTGTGAAAATTAATACATTGTGTAGAGCACACCTACCTCTGATTTAGTTTATCATATGACATTGTTATATCTGTAATTATGATCACATTTGCGATTAAGGAATTTCCTTAACATCTCTTATCTACAGCCTTAGGAACAAAGATATCATGGAGACAATTAGGAAGTTAATTAATCGTCACCACACTGCTTTCACACTCAATATAATCCAAATAAGTACTTGTTCATTTATGCTGTATTGCAAAAAAAAAAAAAAAAAAAAATCATATATATACTTCTCTCTTTTGAACGTGATTTAAGTCAGTTGTTATTGTTGGTGTTAGCTGTCATGGAATCATAGCCTGAGACACGGTGAATCAATGTGTTACAGAGTAAACTATTCTCTATAAGGTCTTATTGGCGATGATCTTACAGAAATAAATAGGCAGGCCTTTTCTGCAGAGCCACTGAATGCCAACCTTTCCACTAGCAGCTGATTGTAAAGTGCTTACTTATGCTATCCAGGTTCTTCCTTAAATCAATTTAACTTTGCCTATTTTATGATTTTCAGTCTTTTCCATGCTTTACAATCATCTCTGGCTTAATACAGAAATGATGCCTCTGATTCACTTGCTCTCAGGTGATGTCAGAAAAAATACATTTAAAAAGTTCCCATTGGAAACTATCTCACTCAGGATGGAGAAGTAGAAGTCTATATTTAGAGGCTCAATACCTATTGTTTGACTTGAAGTTATGGTTAATAATAAAAGAACTGAACATGTTGTAACTGCCTTTACTGTATCCTTACAACAAACGCTTTTGATTCAGGAATTGTACAGGCATAATTTCTTACTTCCCCTTAACTTTATTTTATCTCAACTACTGGAAAAGTTGAGGTTTGCATTATGAAAATATTATCATGTTCTTAATGAGGAAAATGTTAAAAATATTAGCTACTATCTATATGTATCCTCATTTTTGAGTATAAATATAATAAAGTTCAATTAAGTATTGAAAATAATACTGTATATCTAGAAAAATTCAGTTTACTTCTGCAAATCTTATATCCAAAACTCAAAGATATCAAAATCAAGATTAATACAATATACCTTTTGATGCTTCATTCTCACCCATAAACTGATTCCTCCCATCAGTCTTCTTCATATCAATAAATGATTTCCATATGTGCTCAATTTGCATAAACAAAGGTGTAAAAGTTACTTATTCTATCACCTGTCACACGTATCTCTAGACATCTCCAAAACACAGCCACTTTTACATGTGTTTTCTCTTTAAGCAATCATTGTCATTAAGTTGGTCTTGAGCAGTTATCACCAAAGGAATCTACTTGTCTCATTTCTTAACTTCCTACAAACCATTAATCCCAGATTATTTACAGGACTTTTTAAAAAAAAAAAAATAGAGAAATGGTTTATTTCATTTTTATATTTACAAATATCCAATAATTTTATATTACATTAAAGACAAAAGTCTAACTCTTTGAAAATTTTAGAAAATGCCAAACTCTCTGGCTTCATCTTTTTTTTAAATAAAATATATTGTGGGAGTGGGCTGAGCAAGATGACAAAGTGAGCGTATGCTCTCATTTACTCCCCCAGAAACTAGCACACTGAACAACGAATAAAAACAATCACAGGCTGAAATCTGAGAACTAGATGACAGGCGAGGTGTTGGAGAGTCTGGGTGAGTCCAGAAGCAGGAGAGCGTAGGAGCAGGGATGGCACGGAAGTGGAAGAACTTACCCTCTATTATCAGGAGCACTTTTTCATGTCAGCCATGTTGGGACAGTGTTGGGCAACACCCCAAACAGTGAACACAGAAAGAGAAGTAATCTTAGAAAGCTGTAGCCCAAATTTTAAGGCAACATAATTTGGCCATGGGAGTTTGAAAGAGCTTGAAGGGAGACTGGGGCATTGTAAGAGAGTGCTGTTAAATTTCGATGAGGCTCAAGATAGATGGGCACTAGGACCAGGAGGAACTGTACTAGCAGCAGGGTGAGGGGAACAGTTCAGATTATGGGTGACACAGAGGTAATGGAATGCCTCCCTGCCCAAAGGGGGACACTGTGGGAGAGTCTGTGCAGGGGTGCCCATGAGGGAAAGACATAGAGAGCCCTCAGCTTTTCCTCAGGAAAATTGAGCCCCACAGCTTACGTATCATGGGCGACTAGCTAATCACCCTCTCTCTAGTGCATGCGTAATGATTTCCAAAGATCAACCCTCCAGAACTCATGATTAAACACTGAAGAAAACTTAATGATAAGAGTGCCCTCTAGTGGTTCTCAGAAGAAGACACCAAGTTCATTGCTGCTGGGTCAATTATGACTCATAGAGATCCTGTGGGGCAAAGTGTGCTGCCCCAAAGGTTCCCAGGTATGTCAGTCTTTGTGGAGATGGGATGCCAATATTTTATCCCATGAAGTGGCTGGTCAGTGAAGGTACTGGCCTTTTGGTTGTCAGCCGGGAGCTTGGCTAAAGTGCAAAAGGGGTGCCAAATCAGAAAACTTTGCCACAAAAACCAGAAAACCAAATTTATAGTTAAAAATTAAAAATAACAAAAAGGCCCAAGTTCAACAAAAATAGTAAAGCATGCAAAGTCACAAGATAAGAAGAGCTCATCAATTGCAAAACCTGAAGAAGTGGAGATTTCTCCTATGGAGGTCAGAATAATGCAAAGAATTGATAATTTTTAGACTCTGATGCTAAATATGTTTAAAGAAAGATAAAGAATACAGAATACAAACTAGTGGAGATCAGAAAACAAATGGAGGGAAGAAATAAAATTCAACAATGAAACTGTAAACATAAAAAAAGAACTACTAGAACTGAAGAAGAAAGCAACTGATTTATAAAAAGCAAGAGAAACACTCAACAGTAAAATCAAACAGACAGAAGATAGAATAAAACTAGAAGACACAATAATTGAATGCATCAAGTCTCAAGAGAAACAAAAGAGAAGAACAAAGAAAGCAAATGCAAGGACACGGACTGAAAATAAAAGTACGGAAAAATATTCCCTGCAATGAATAAATAAAAAAGTTCAGGGTTTGCCATACCAATATCAGATAAATACATTTTAAATCAAATTCTATGACAATAGATAAAAAGGATATTACATAATGATAAATCTGTCAATTCAATAAGAAGACATAACAATTATAAAGATATATGTACCTAACAGCAATGCATATGAAACAAATACTGACAAACAGGAAAGATGAAAAAGACAATTCTACAATAATGGTAGGGGGCTTCAAAACACCACTTTTAATTATAGACAAAACATCTAAAAAGAAGATCACTAAGGGCATTAAGAACAAAAATAAAACCATAATCTAATAGGACCTAACGGACATGTACTGAACATGCCACTCAGTATCAGAACAATACATGTTCTTCTCCAGTGCACATGGATCATTTTCTGGAATAAACCATATGCTAGGATAAAATAATTCTCAACAAATTTTAAAAATTTAGAGTCAACAAAGCATCTTCTCTGACCGTAACAGAACGAAGCTGGAAATCAACAACAGAAAAAAAGCAAGGAAAAAATAAATAAATAAATAACACATGGGAGCTAAATTATACCCTACTAAAAAATATTGGGTTATAAAAAAATATCATAAGTGAAATTACAAAATTGGAAGAATGAAAACACAGCATATAAAAAGCTTTGTTACACAGCAGTACTCAGAGAGAAATTCATAGCAAAATGTGCCTACATTAAAAAATGAAGAAAGATCCAAAACTGCTTAACTTTAACCAACAACTTGAACAAGTAGAAAAGAGAGAGCAAAAGAAGCCCAAAGCAACCAGAATAAAGGAATAATGAAGATCAGGCCTAAAATAAACTAAATAAAAAATAGAAAACCAACAGAAAGAATCAACAAAACAAGGAGTTGATTCTTTGAAATGATCAACAAAATAGACAAACCACTGGCTAGACTGGGAAAAAAAAAAAAACTTAGAAGAGGCAAATAACCAAATTAAGGAATGAATTGCTGACATAACAACCTATCCAAAAGAGATAAAGAAGATCATAATTGATTACTATGAAAAAATTGTATTCCTACAAATCTGAAAACCCAGAAGAAATAGACATATTCCTAGAAACACACCACCTACCTAAATTAACACAAACAGAGGTAGAAAATTTTCACAGACCCATTATAAAAGTAGAGGTTGAAGTTGTCTTCAAGAGAGTGACAACAACAAAAAGAAAAAACTCAGGACCAGATGGCTACACTGGATAATTCCATCAAATATTCAGAGAAGAGGTGACACAAATCCTACTCAATCTCTTCAGAAACAGAAGAGAAAGGAACACTACCAAAACCTTTCTATGATGCCATCATAACCCTGATAACTAAAAAAGGCAAAAACATCACAAAAAATGAAATTACAGACCAATGTTTTTATCCCTTATAAAAATAGATGCAAATTTTTCAACTAAATTCTGGCCAACAGACTTCAGCCACATATCAAAAAACCATACACCATAATCAAGTGGAACTCATGATCAAGGGTGATTCAACTTTAGAAAAATAATTTAATTCACTACATAAAAATAACAAAAAAACCCCATATGCTCCTATTAATAGATGCAGAAAATGCATTCAATCAAATTCAACACCCTGTCCTGATAAAACCCTCATAAAAATAGGTATAGAAGGAAAATCTCTCAACATAATTGAGCGCGTATGTGCAAAACCAACAGCCAACACTATACCCAAGAGAGAAAGGCTAAGAGCCTGCTCTTTGAGAACTGGAAGGAGACAAGGGTGTCAAATCTTATTCAGCATTAAACTGGAAACCTAGCCATAGCAATAAGAAGAGAATTAGAAATAATAGGAAAAGAAAGTGTAAAACTACCTATATTTGTGGATGACATGATTCTATACATAGAAAACCCTACAGATTGTGTAAGAAAAGTGCTAGAACTAATAGAATAAAAGAATTCAGCAATGTTGCAGGGTACCAGATCAACACACAAAAATCAGTTGTATTCCTCTGCACTAACAAATATTACTACCCATCCCCCCAAAATGAAGAAAATAGTACAATTTTCAATAGCCCCCAAACTGACAAAATACTTCGGAAATAACCTTGCCAGGCACATAAAATACTGATGTAATGAAAATTATAAAAAGTAACTTCTAGAGACTAAAAAAGACAAAAATGAAAATATATCTAGTGCCCATGGATTGTTTGCTGTTGTTAAGTGCCATCGAGCCCATTCCAACTCATAGAGGCCCTATGTACCACAGAAGGAAACACTGCCTGGCCCTGTGCCATGCTAACAATCATTGTTATGTTCGAGCCCATTGTTGCAGCCACTGGGTCAATCCATCTCATTGAAGGTCTTCTTTTTTTTTACTGACCCTGCACTCTAATAAGCATGATGTCCTTCTCCAGGGACTGATCTCTCTGGACAAAATGTCCAAAGTATGCAAGATTAAGTCTCACCATCCTTGCTTCTAAGAGGCATTCTGATTTTACTTCTTCCAAGACAGAATTGTTGGTTCTTTTGGCAGTCCATGGTACATTTAATATTCTTCTCCAACACCACAATTCAAAGGCAACAATTCATCTTCAGTTTTCCTTATTTGTTGTCCAGCTTTTGCCTGCATATGATGTGACTGAAAACACCACAGCTTGGGTCAGGTGCACCTTAGTCTTCAAGGTGACATCTTTGCTTTTCAACACCTTAAAGAAGTCTTTCACAGCAGATTTGCCCAACGTAATGCATCTCTTGACTTATTGACTGTTGCTTCCATGGGTGTTGATTGTGGATCCAAGTAAAATGAAATCCTTGACAACTTCAATATTTTCTCTGTTTATCATGATGTTGCTTATTGGTCCGATTGTGAGAATTCTGGTCTTCTTTATGTTGGGGAATAATCCATACTGAAGACTGTGGTCTTTGATCTTCATTGGTGGTGCTTCAAGTCCTCCTCACTTTCAACAAACAAGGTTGTATCATCTGCATAAAGCAGGTTGTTAATGAATTTTTCTCCAAGCCTGATGCCCTATTCTTTTTCATACAGGCCAGCCTCTTGGATTATCTGCTCGGCATATAAATTGAATAGGTATGGCAAAAGGATACAACCCTGAGGCACAGCTTTCCTGACTTTAAACCATGAAGTATCCCCATGTTCTGTTTGAACAACTTCCTCTTGATCTATGTACAGATTCCTCATGAGCACACTTAAGTATTCCAGAATTCCTATTCTTTGTAATGTTATCCAGAATTTCTTATGATCCACACAATCAAATGCCTTTGCATAGCCAATAAAACACAGGAAAATATCTTTCTGATATCCTCTGCTTTCATCTAGAATTCATCTGACATCAGCAATGATATCCCTGGTTCCACATTATCTTCTAAATCTGGCCTGAATTTCTGGCAGCTCCCTGTTGATATACTGTTGCAGCTACCTTTGAATGATCTTCAGCAAAATTTTGCTTGCATGTGATATTAATCATATTGTTCGATAAATTCCACATTCAGTTGATTCACCATTTTGGGAAGATTTACAGATCTCTTCCAGTCAGTTGGCCAGGTAGCTGTCTTCCAAAACTCCTGGCATAGAGGAGTGAGTACTTCCAGTGCTGCATCCATTTGTTGAAACGTCTCAGCTGATACCCCCTCAATTCCTGGGGCCTTGTTTTTCATAACGACTTCAGTGCAGCTTGGACTTCTTCCTTCAGTACCATTGGTTCCTTATCACATGCTACCTTTTGAAATGGTTGAATGTCATCCAATTCTTTTTGGTATAATGACTCTGTGTATTCTTTCCATCTTCTTTTGATGCTTCCATTGTCATTTAATATTTTCTCCGTGGAATCCTTCACTATTGCAAATTGAGGCTTGAATTTTTTCTCCAGTTCTTTCAACTCGAGAAATGCTGAGCATGTTCTTCCATTTTGGTTTTCTATCTCCAGGTCTTTACACATGTCATTATAATACTTTATTTTCTTGAGCTGCCCTTTGAAATCTTGTGTTCAGGTCTTTTACTTCATCATTTCTTCCTTTTGCTTTAGCTGCTCAATGTTCAAGAGCAAGTTTCAGAGTTTCTTCTGACATCGCTTTTGGTCTTTGTTTCTTTTCTTTTTAATGATCTTTTGTTTTCCTCATGGATGATGTCCTTGATGTCATTCCACAACTTGTCTGGTCCTCAGTCATCGGTGTTCAAGGCATCAAATCTATTCTTGAGACAGTCTCTAAATTCAGGTGGGATATACTGAAAGTTGTACTTTGGCTCTCGTTGACTTTTTTTGATTTCTTCAGTTCAACTTGAAATTCCATATGACCGACTGATGGTCTGTTCTGCAGTTGGTCCCTGGCCTGGTTCTGACTGATAATATTGGGCTTTTTCATCGTCTCTTTCCACAGATGTAGTTGATTTGGTTTCTCTGTATTCCATCTGGCGAGGTCCACATGTATAAAACCCCCCCCAAAAAAACCCAGTGCTCTCTAGTTGATTACTACTCATAGCGTACATGTATAGTCACCATTTATGTTGGTGCAAAATGGTATTTGCAGTGAAGAAGTCTTTGGTCTTTCAAAGATCCTATCATGCTGTCTCTGGCATTGCGTCTATCACCAGTGCCATATTTTCCAACTACAATTCCTTCTTCTTTGTTTCCATCTTTCACATTCCAATCACCAGTAATTATCAATGCATCTTGATTGCATGTTCAATCAATTTTAGACTGCAGAAGCTGGTAAATATCTTGAATTTTCAGTGGCCTTAGTGATTAGTGTGTAAATTTTAGTAATAGTCATATTAACTTGTCTTCCTTGTATATGTATGGGTATTATCCTATCAACTACAGTGCTGTACTTCAGGATAGATCTTGAAATATTCTTTTTGACAATGAATGCAAGGCCATTCATTTTTAAGGTGTCATTGTCGGCATAGTAGACCATATGATTATCTGATTCAAAATGACCAATACCAAACCATTTCAGCTCACTAATGCCTAGAATATCGATGGATTGGTAGGCTTAATATGGTGAAAATATCAATTCTTCCAAAAAAATACCTTCAGATACAATGCAAACCCAAAACAAATCCCAACAACATTCTTTAGTGAAGTGGAAAAACTAATAACCAACCTTATATGGAAAGAAAAGAAACCACTGATAGACAAAGCAATATTGAAGAAGTAGAACAAAGAAGGAGGCATCATAGTCCCCAATATTAAAACATGCTATGCAGCCACTGTAATCAAAATATCCTATTATATGTTCAATGATAGATATGTAGACCAGTGGAATAGAATTGAGACTTTAGAATTAAACCCAGTTATCTATGGACAACTGGTTTTCTACAAGGAGTCATAGTCCATTCAGTGGGGCAGAAACAATCTCTTTAATAAATTGTGCCAGCAAAACTGAATAACCACCTGTAGCAAAATGAAGTGGGACCCATACTTCACACCATAGAAAAAAACTAACTCAAAATGGGTCAAAGACCTAAATGATAAACCTAAAACCATTAAAATTTGTAAAAGAACACATAGGGAGAAAACTGTGGGACCTAAGCTTTTGTAAAAATAGAATAATAAGCATAAGCACAAAAACACAAATAAAAGAATGCAAAATAGAGAAATGGGACCTCATAAAAATTAAAAAAAACTATCGATCCTCAAGAGATTTTATTAAAAGAGTAGGCAGATAACAGATTATGTAAATATCTTCAGAAATGACTTACCTGATAAATGTCTAATCCCTAACATCTGTAGAAAGTTGCAGTAAGTCAACAAAAAAAAATTGCAAATGACACATTCACGAGTTAGGCAAAGAAAATGAGCAGACAGTTCACCAGAGTTCATCTCAGCAGACGACAAACATATGAGAACATACTCACAAATATTGCACATTAAAGGCATGCAACTCAGAACTACAATGAGATGCAAACTTATCCCAGCTAAAATAGCACTGATGAAAAAAAAAAAAAAAAAAAAACAGATAACAATAAACATTGTGGTGGACTTGCAGGGAAATTGGAACTTATATCCACTGCTGGTGGGACTGTAAAACAGTACACCTCCTGTGAAAAATAGTATGACAATTTCTCAAAAAACTAGAAATAGAACTAACCTATGATCCAGCAATCCCACTCCTAGGTATATGCATCCATTGCAGTCTAGCCAATTCTGACTCATAGCCAGCCCAAGGGACAGAGTAGAACTGCCCCACACGGTTTTCAAGGAGTGGTTGGCTGGTGAATTCAAACTGCAGAGCTTTTTATTAGCAGCTGAGCTCTTAACCACTACACCACCATGTCTGCAGGTATATACCCTAAAAAAAAAAAAATTTTTTTTTTTTTACCCTAGAGACCTCAAAATAATGACATGAACAGACATATGGACAACAATGTTCATTGCTGCTTCATTCACAACAGCAAATAAATAGGAACAACCATACTGCCCATCAACAGATGAATGGATAAACAAATTGTGGTACATATATAAAATGGAATACTCTATGACCATAAAGAACAAAGATGAGCCTGTGAAATATATTATAACATGGACGGGCCTGTAGGGCGTAATGCTAAGTGAAGTAAGTCAAGCATATATAGACAAATATTATGTGTTCCCTGTTTTATAAGAACACAAGAAAGATACATACAGAGAGACCAATGTTCTTTGGAGGCAACCAGAGAGAGAAGGAGAGAGGGGAAAGTACACATTTGATCAAAGAGACTTGTAGTTATTTTTTAGTGATGGGAAAAGTGACACCTAATGTGGATGTAGTGAGCACAGCACAACCAAAGTAAAAACGAGTGTTTGAGGACATATGGAGGGGTATAGGCATATTGCTATATGGGTAGGCACAACTGTGTGCATAAGTGAGAGCAGATAGATGTATCTGTGAAAAAAAAAAACACTGCTTGCCGTCCAGTCTATTTTGACTCCGAGTGACCCTATAGGCCAGAGCAGAACAGCCGCATAGGGTTTCCAAAGAGTGGCTGGTAGATTAGAACTGCCAACCTTTTGGATAGCAGTCTGACCTCTTAACCATTGCTCAACAGGGCTCCAGCAGTATGTGTAAATACAAATATGTGGGTGTGGGCACATATACTCATTGGAGACACAAATACAGATACTCCACAGATATAACCAACCTCCTTTTAAGATTGGTTTTCTGAGTTTGAAAACTTAGGACCATAGTCTTATAAGACAACTGAGTCAATAGGCATAACATAGTCCACAAAAGTCATGATCTACATCCTAGAGAAGTGAGCAGTATCTGGGGTCCTAAACTTGCAAACAGCTCTCTATGGTACAAGTACAAGTCTCTAATCCCTAGAAACAAAACAGTAAGAAAATAAGCAAAAGTTCAGAGATCAAACAAGTCTACACAGGCCACAAACTCATCTACTCTAATACCAGAAGTATTAAATGGTGCCCAGGTCACAACAGATGATCCCAAATAGAATGGGAGAAAAATGTGGAGCAGAACTCACATTCTTACTAAAAAAAAAAAAGGGAGAACCGGAAGAGTGGAGAACAGAGGGTTCCCTGAGACTATCACCCTGAGACACTCTTTCAACCTATCACTGACCTTATCCTCTGAGATTAGCATTTAGCAAAAAAGCAGTGTGGCACACAAAATAAAGGAAGTTATGTATAAGATTGGTGCTCTGCTTAAAAACCATCAGTTTGAGACCAAAAAGTTAGCAATCACTTAAAAGCAATATGAGAAGATAAGAGGGCAAGGAAAGTAGAGTATTAGAAATAGAAAAACAGAACACAAAGAGAATGTTGACATATTTTGATAAATGTAACTAATGTCAATGAACAATTTGTATGGAAATTGTCAATGGGAACCTCACTTGCAGTGTAAACTTTCACCAAAAATTCAAAAAAAAACATTATTTATATATATAGCAAATTAATTTAAAAAAATTAAATACTCATGTAACCCCCAAGTAGATTGATTCATAGAACATCACCATCACTATAGAAGTCAATTACCAAGACTTTCCCGATCACACCACCATTCCGTCCCAGCAATAAGCACAAGTTTGACTTTTATTATAACAACGTGCTTGCTTTTCTTGGCAAGTCCCAAATACCTGGGTCAGCATCAGGGCATGATGAACCCAAGATCCATAGATCGGTCCACAGCATGCTGGCTCACAGCTGCAAAGGCCTACAATCCAAGACCAGCAGGTGAGGTGGCAGGCTGCTGCAGGCCCAAATCCCAAGAATTGGAGGTCAGATGATGATGAGCCAAATACTGGATCCAGGGCAGAGTAAAAGCCAGTGAGCTTTGCCAGAAAGTCCAGATATACTGTATACATGTAACAACCTAAGAAAACTCCCTTTTAATTGATTGGCTACTTACAGCAGATCCCATCATAGAAGTGATCACAATATATCAGATCTCATCATGGTGGTGATTACATCATTATACGACTGCCAAACTACTCCATAATTGCCAAGACACTGAGGATCATGTCCCAGCCAAGTTGGCGCACAATCTTAAAGATCACACTACCTAATTGTCATTCAGATATGAAGTCTTAAAGGAGTATTTTATAACAATAGATCCACTATTGTCCTAGAATCTTGCCTCTCATCTCAGCTGGAATTATACCAGATTCTTATTTTCTACTAAATGAAGTTTAATAGGATTCACACCTTAAAAGAGGGTTCACAGAAGGAATGATGTTGGGCAAATATGGTAGAATGCTGCAGGGAAAAGAAAAAGTCACTTTGTTGGGATTAATCTTGGGGCAAAAAAAAAAAAAAAGAAAAAAAGCTTTTGTACTAGATTTAATATATCCAAAAGCCAGTTCTCAGTTTGCCCAGGTAGCCTTGAAGAAATAGATTATATATTACATGATTTGTAGGTAAAGATATTCTTTGTTTTCAGAACATTTATTACAAATCTTACAGAGGCCAGCTCCAGAATTAGGATCAAGGCACACATTTCAGAGGACAAAATACACAAAAACTTCACGAAAATGTGACAGGAGCTTAGTCTAACAGGAATAGAGGACCCATACGAAGCAGTCATAATAGATAAGGGGGGGAACTGGGTTTGAGTCAGTTTTGGATGGCCTCTTGTGGTATCATTCAGTTAAGGGTAATCCAGGACCCTATTTAAGTCTAAGAAATAAAACTTTCTGCACACTCTATTCCATTGAGACGCTGCAGAGGAAACGTATTCTGGGTAGAGTGAGAGAGATCTGGGAAAACAAATAAATAAACCAAATCAGAGAGTGCCAAAGAGATTTGTTTAATTAGAAATTTAACTGTGTCATGTGGAAGAGATCCCAGGAGTAGAGATAACTGTTTTGTACATGAAGAGCACTCCATGTTCAAAATGAACAAAGTGTTTTAAAGGTAAGTTACATACCATCGATGAAACAAGTTATTTCAGCCAAAGAATTTAAATACTTAAATATTTAAACCCTCTTCAGTGAGGAAGAAAGAAGATTATCACAAACAAACCAAAACACTAACCCACAGAGGTCAAGTAGATCCTGCCCCACAGCGACCCTTCAGGACAGAGCAGAACTGCCTCATCGGGTCTCCAGGCCCATAAATCTTTACGGAAGCCGATAGCCACAACTTTGTCCCATGGATGCGATGGTGGGTTCTAACGGCTGACCTCTTGGATAGAGAGCCGAGCCCTTTAACCATTCTTATTTTTGAAATTAAGGAAGGTAAATATGAAATGTTTTATTAATATTCAACTCTAGTTCATGATATTATTAAAATTAATATTTAATATAGAGTAGCAAATATGCTACTTTATTAAAGTAGCTCCTTTATATCTCTGACTCTGGTAAATACAACTTACTTTAAACAGTGAATTTAAATAGTGATGTTAGATTACTCTGAAACACTGAAACTTTGAAAAACTGCTATGTTTTTGTAAGAATAGTAAGTGATATTATAGGAAAACTTCAATTCCAGAAAAGACTGCAGTGAATAAGCATTATATTAATGTATTTTAGTTCTGATGGTACTTTAATAAGATATTTAAAGTAAACATTCCAGGAAATAAATTTGCAACAATCGAGGAATCCAAAAAACATTTATTTTGAAGAAAATAATACATTTATGTTAAAAAAATTATTAAGCAATGTAAATTTTTAAGGTTATATTGTTTTTAAAATTAGTTTCAGGGTATGTTGCTAATTTGTATTAAAACTACAAACATAACTTAGGTTTAGGGAAGATTGGGGATGCTGACAGTGATAAATATCTGTCTAAATCAGGATATTATTAACCAAAGCCAAACCCATTGACTTCAAGTGGAATCAAACTCATAACGACCATATAGGTTAGAGTAGAACTGCCTCAGTGGTTTCCAAGGCAGTAAACCTTTATGGAGGCCAAGTGGCTGGTGAATTTGAACCACTGACATTTTGGTTAGCAGCCAAGCACTTAAGCACTGTGCCACCAGGACTCCGTCAGAGTACTGTTATGCATTCCTTAATCATTTCTATTTTTTCTGGGGAATGGATGCTTAGATTTCAAATAAAAATATGATAACATTGAGTTTTATTTCCCTTAAATGAGAACTTAAATATTTCCAAGAAAGAAGAGTAATATAGATAGTTTTGGGAGAACACACAGGGTAAATCGCTGCTCTCTCTACCCTGTCCTCTTAAGAAAAACACTGATAAATCTTATGTATCTGGTGTTATACATGGGTAATTTCATCACCAAAGAGCTGAGTTTGTACCATTAGAAATGCTATTTCATTTAGCACTCAAAGTCATTTTATTCAATTAACAAGAATTAAATTACTTTTTATTAAATGCTGTCATTCATAAAATAATACATACATATTTGACTCTTGCCCTCTTGTGAGTCTTAATTCTTCTTTCCCTCTAGGAGTGATGCTTTCCTTTTAATAATGCCTATTCTTTATTTCAGTTCATAAACAAATCCTGAGTAACGTATTAGATGTACGCCCATTTTCTAGGATCATTTAAAGTAGGACAATAGTCACAGCCTTTACCTGTCAGATCGTTGAGTATCAGTAAAAGAAAATGCATACAAAGGCTATTACCATAACTGCAACTCTAAGTGCTGAGCAGTGATGGGTACTATAGGTGTTACTGTCCACAAACTAGAGATAATGCTATAAACCCAAATATTAGCAGAGAAATCATGGAAAAACTGCAACTTGAGAGTTGAATGTTTTTTGAAGTTTCATTACACTTTCATAATTGATTTAAGATCTCACTTCATTCCCACAACAATCCTGTGATACAAAAAGAAAATAAACTAGAGTATTGTTTACATTGTATAGCATAATGAGTAACAGAAGAATAAATTACAATTAGTTTTAATAATAATAATAACAAATAGATGATATAACTGTTGATAACAATAAATAACAATAATAATAGCCTTTTATTAATGTCAGGACTTCTTCAAGGTGTTTTGCTTATATTAAATGATTTAGTTTATGTAACAACACTAAATGTGGGTATAGTTGCTGGCCATTTAACAGCTGAGCAAACTGTGAAGCAGCAAGATTAATTAACTTGTATAAAGTCATCACACAGCTAGATGTTGTTGGAGCTATAATTCAATTCCAGTCCATCTGGAAACACTGTTCTTTAATCATGGGCATGGAGACCTGGTAGCTCAGTGGTTAAGTGCTCAGCTGCTAATCAAAATGCCAGTGGTTCAAACCAAACTGCTGCCCCTTGGAAGAAAGTTGTGACAGTCTGCTTCCCTAAAGATTTATGTCCTGGCTATGACTCAGAATTGACTCCTTGGCAATGGGTTTGCATTTTTTTTTTTTTAAACCATGGCACCATATTCTGCTTTATTTAGGGGACAAGGTGCAAACCCATCAGAATGGAGACATGAAAATCAGGGTGAGCCAAAAGGCATCTTGACTCTTGTAAAATCTAAGGAGGCACTCGCTGTCAGGATTGTGCAAGTGCAAAGATGGCCCTGAAAGCCTCTTTACGTTTTGCACCTTAGGAGCTTCACTGACCAGTCTCTGTCCTGACTCTGATGCAAGGGAATGGTGGGAAAAACAATTGCCAACAATGGCTCAAAACCACTCTATCAAATACCTTCTTAACTAGGCAATCTGTTAAATCCTAGGGCTACAGGCTTAAATAACATACTATCATAATCATAATTATACAAACGTAACTAAAAAAGTAAATAGTTTAAAATTGGTAGGTAGGGAATAGATTTTACCAATATTATCTCATATAATTCTCACAAACAAAGAAGTAAATCTTAGAAAATTTAAATAATTGCCTAATATCACATGGATAATAAATCATGGAGAGAGGAGTCAAACTCAAGTCCATTAAAAAAAATTAAAAAAAGATACTAACTTGCAGTCATAAAACCTGTGTGCCTCACTTAGTGGGCCTCAATATTTTTATATCTAAAGATAAATGAGTTTAGAAACTGTTAACTAAAGTGTTATTTTTTGAGTAACAACAAAAATAATGGCGGGTGTACACAGCATAAAGGGTATAAATAACATAACAGCCAATGTCTTTCCTCCTCCTGTCCCACACACATAAACACAGGGAAAAAATACTCTCCATGTTACCCCTGTTTTTCCAGGGTGACTACATTCATTGTTTTTATCTGAATCAGTGTACCCAGGCTACTTTCCCTGAAAAAAAATATCCTCTTACCTACCTAATATACTACCAAAAGATATTTGTTTTATTCCCCTATGCAAAATGAAATATTCTCTCAATTTTCTTTCAAAACAATTTAATATGAACTGTGTAATAGGAACCTCTATAGCTTAAAGTCATCAAGTGATGGGAGAGTGAAGCATTCATTGACATAGTCAGTTGAAAATGTACGTGAGAAGACAGTTTATGGAATAGTGTTTGAGAAGCTTGACTGAGAGAACGCATACGGAAGTACAATAGGATTGTTAAAACATGTAATTAAAGTGAGATTAGATGGCAAAGCTGAGAGTTCATCTCCAGCAGTTGTCAATTGCTCCAGTGCCTCTACTGAGTCAGGTATAGCTTAGTCTATCCTGGGCTGTGCTTGGAAAGTATAGTAAAATGATCTTAAAATAAATTTGAGGGGACTGTTTACTGTGATTTAACAGGAGGACTTGGGATATACATAAATAGTATCATTCTTAAAGGGTTAACAATAGCAGTGATCATACAATCCAACCCAGACACCTCAAAACAGTTTAGAGAAGAGGCAAAGAGATACAGGAAGATAAAGGAAATGCACATATAAATTTACATTTTCCACAGATGAATTATCAAGTAAAACCACCAGAAGACAACCTAACAGAACTGATGGCATTTGTTCTCTTGGGCTTTGCTGACATGCCCCATCTCCGGTGGTTTCTTTTTGGATTGTTTTTAATCATCTATATCATTATCCTGATGAGCAATGGCACCATATTTCTAATAACAAAAATGGATCCTGCTCTCCAGAGCCCTAGGTATTTTTTCCTGGCAAATTTTTCCTTCTTGGAAATCTGCTACGTATCAACTACTCTCCCCAGAATGCTGATGAATCTAGGAACCCAGAGAAGAAGAATTTCCTCAGTTGCCTGTGCTACACAGATGTGCTTTGTCCTCATGTTTGGAGGTTCAGAGTGTTTGCTCCTGGCAGTGATGGCCTATGACCGCTATGTGGCCATTTGTAATTCTCTGCACTATCCTCTTATCCTCTAGTCATGAACCACAGGGTCTGCATTCAGTTGGTGACTGGGTCCTGGACCATTGGAATCCCAGTTATGATAGGGCAGACATATCAGGTTTTCTCTCTGCCTTTTTGTGGATCTAACCAAATTAACCACTTCTACTTTTTTTTACTGTGATATTCCCCCAATACTCAAGCTGGCTTGTGGGGACACTTTTGTAAATGAGCTGTTGGTCTACACAGTTTCTGTGTTATTTGTCATGGTTCCCTTCCTGTTGATTCTTGGCTCCTACAGTAAAATCATCTCCATCATCTTGAAGTTACCATCAGCCACAAGTCAAGCCAAAGCCTTCTCTACTTGTTCATCCCATCTTATGGTTGTGACGTTATTCTTTGGATCAGGCACGATTACATACTTCAGACCCAACACCAGACATTCAGAAGGAACTGACAAAGTTTTATCTCTTTTCTACACTATCCTAACTCCTATGTTTAATCCCATGATATATAGTCTAAGGAACAAGGATGTCATAATGGCACTGAGAAAATTACTAATAATTCATTTTATTAAAGAATGAGTTAAATGTATAAGAATTGCTTTCTTACATATTTTTAATCAAATTTCAGCAGATGTATACTTTTAATTATAACTTGTATTATGGATAGATTGAGTCCCCCAAAAATGTCTGTCAGCTTGGCTAGGCCATGATTCCCAGCATTGTGTGACTGCCCACTATTTTGCAATATGAGTCAGAATGGTCTAGAAGGCAATGGGTTTGGTTTGGTGATTTTCCTATGTGTTGTAAATTCTACATCTATGATGTCAATGAGACAGGGTTAGAGGCAGTTATGTTAATGAGGCAGGACTCTATCTACAACATTAGGTTTTATCTTGAGTCAATTTCTTTTGAGATTTAAAAGAGAGAAACCAACAGAGAGACAGGGGACTTCCTACCACCAAGAATGATGAACCAGAATGGGAGCGTGTTCTTTGGACCCGGGTTTCTTGAGCTGAGAAGCTCCTAGACCAGGGGAAGATTGATGAAAAGGACCTTGCCCAAGAGCCGACAAAAAGAATAGCTTCCCCTAGAGCAGTCACCTTGAATTTGGAATTCTAGCCTCCTAGACTGTAAGAATAAATTTATCTTTATTAACCAATATACTTGTGGTATTTCTTTTAGAGAAGCACCAGATTCCTAAGGCACCTTGTCTCTTCATACGATTATTTCCAAATTTAAAATCACTTTTAATATTGTCAGAAGTTTCTGCTCAAATTACATAAGTGACATATATATATCAGCAGATAGTAAATCATTCCTGTAGTAATTATATTATAATTTTGTTGTGCAATGTGCAATATGTTCAATAGAACTTTTACTTGGGCTGATTTAATTTAGTCAATTTATATCATTTAGTTTAAACCATGTCATTCACTTCTAGTGTGTCCTAGCAGTTGTGATACCGATTTTAAGAACCAAGTCTGCAATATGCATTAATTAAATATTCACAGGGGATTGGTTCCAGTACCTCCACGAATATCAAAATCCATGGATGCTCAACTCCCTTTTATAAAGTGGTACAATATTTGCGTAAAACCTATGTACAGCCTTCTGTATACTTTAAATCATCTCTAGATTACTTGTAATACCTAATACAATGTAAATGCTATGTAAATAGGCATTGTACAGTACTGTATTGTTTAGGGAATAATGACAAGAGGCAAACAATGCCCAAACAATGAGTGCTGGACGGAGACTGAGCATCTTTGAAATGGAGGGAGGCAACATCAGGGAATGTCTACAAATAATTTCATTCTAGTTTTGCTTTTTGGAACTTTTTTTTTTTTATGAATACTTTCAATCTCAGTTGAATCTCTCAAGGTGGAACCTGAGAAACTGAATCCCAACTGTACCTATCTATCTATCTGTCTGTCTATCTATCTATTGATAAATATAGATACACACACACACACACATATATATATTTTTACTTGGATCCACAAATAACACATGCGGAAGCAGCAGTAAAGAAATCAAATGGCATATTGTGTTGGCCAAATCTACTGCAAAAGAGCTCTTTTTAAGGTGTTGGGAAGGAAAGATGACACTTTGAGGGCCCCAATTTATATATTTATGTATTTATATATGTGTGTGTATATACATGCTTATATATAAAAGCTGTTAATGCTGTCACATTATTTTATACATTAAAAAAAAAAAAACGAGATACAAAGAGTTAGCATAACTTTTCCTACTTCACAGGCATGCAAGGATCGTAACTGACTATGCATATTCTGGATCCCCGTTGGCACAGTGATTAGGAGTTATGGCTGCTAAACAAAAGGTCGACAGTTCAAATCCACCAGTTGCTCCTTGATAAACCTATGTGGCAGTTCTACTTAGTCCCATTCGGTCACTATGAGTTGGAATTGAATGGACAGAAGGACTTGTTTTTTTTTGTTTTTTACACATTGTTTCTAGGCCTGGGTTTGAGTTAGGCCTTGACCACTTAAGTTTTTGACTTGGAAAATTATTTAATCATTTAATGTCATTTTTTATATTTGATATATATATATATATATATATACCTTACAGAGTTGTGTGAAAACGAATATCTTGTAAAGAGCAC
Source organism: Elephas maximus indicus (assembly GCF_024166365.1). Classification (NCBI taxonomy): domain Eukaryota; kingdom Metazoa; phylum Chordata; class Mammalia; order Proboscidea; family Elephantidae; genus Elephas; species Elephas maximus. The sequence goes on along the minus strand of NC_064825.1, from coordinate 105,937,664 downwards.
ACATACCACTGATTTAGTTTATAATTGTGATCACAACTGTAGTTAAGGAATTTCCTTAACATCTTCTCTTATTTGGAGACATAGGAACAAAGATATCATGGAGACAATTAGAAAGTTAATTATTCATACCAAACTGCTTTGGCACCCAATATAATCCAAATAGGTATTTCTTCATTTATGCCCTACTTTCAAACACTTTTCATAAATTTTGTTCACTCTTTTTTGATTGTGGTCTAAGTCAACTGCTGCTGTTTTGGTATTAGCTGTCATCAAGTCAGAGCAGGACTCACGGCAAAGCCATGTGTTGTAGAGTAGGACTGTGCTCTATAAGGTTTATTTGGTGGTGATCTTTACAGAAGCAGATAGCCAGGCCTTTCTTCTGCAGAGCCACTGAGTGGGTTCAATCTGCCAACCTTTCCATTAGCAGCTGATTGCAAACTGCTTCTGCTATCCGTGTTCCCTCTTAAATCAATTCAACTTTACCTGTTCCATGATTTTCAATCTTTTGCATGCTTTACAACCATATCTGAGTTAATATAGAAATGATGCATTCTGATTCATTTGCTCTCAGGTGGTGTCAGAAAAATGCATATTAAAAACTTCCTATCAGGCGCTATCTCAATCTGAATGGAGCAGTAGAAGTCTATGTTTAGGGACTCAATACTGATATCATTGCTTGACTTTAACTTGTGCTTAATAATAAAAGAACTGCAAACACTTATCATAACTGCCTTTATTGTGTCCTCACAACTAACTCTTTGTGTGTGAGTGCATTTTTTAGGTGACATTTACAGTTTAAGTTAATTTCTCATAAAAAAATATATACCCATATTGTTTTGTGACATTAGTTGAAATCCCCACAATACGACAGCACACTCCTCCTTTCCAACCCAGGTTCCCTGTGTCCATCCAATCAGTTCCTGTCCCTTCCTGCTTTCTCATCCTACTTTTGGACAGAAGCTGCCCACTTGGTCTAGTCTATCCGATTGAACTGAAAAGCACATTCCTCGCTTGTATACTTTTTGTTTTATACTCCTGTCTAATCTTTGTCTGAAGAGTGGGTTTTGGTAATGGTTTCGGTTCTGGTTTAACAGACCATCTGGAGACCATAGTTTCAGGGTTCCTCCAGTCTCAGTGAGCACCTAGAGCCTGGTCTTTTTACATGAATTTGAGTTCTGTTCTACGTTTTTCTCCTGCTCTGTCTGGGACTCTCTGTTGCGTTCCCTGTCAGGGCAGTCATCCGTGGTAACCGGGCACCATCTAGTTCTTCTGGTCTCAGGCTGGTGAAATTTGGGTTTATGTGGTCCTTTAGTCCTTTGGGATAATATTTTCCCTATGTCTTTGGCGTCCTCCATTCTCCTTTGCTCCAGGTGGAATGGGACCATTTGATGTATCTCAAAAGTTTTAAGTTCCCAGATGGCACTCATCAAAGTGGGATGTAGAACATTTTCTTAATTAACTCTGTTATGCCAATTGATCTACATGTCCCCCAAAATCATGGTCCCCAAACACCAGCCCCAGCTACTCTGTTCCTCAAAGTATTTGCATGTGTCCAGGAAACTTTTTAGCTTTTGTTTCAGTCCTGTTGTGTTGACTTCCCCTGCGTTGTGTATTATCCATCCCTTCACCAAAATTGATCCTTTTCTACTGTCTAGTTAGTGAGTTTCCCTCCACTTCCCTTCCCACCCTGGTAACCACCAAAGAATGCTTTTTTCTGTGTTTAAACTTTTTCTTGAGTCCTTATTATAGTGGTCTCATACAATATTTGTCATTTTCTGACTGACTGATTTCATTTAGCATAATGCCTTCCAGTTTCATCCAGATTGTGAGATATTTCACAGATTTATCATTGTCCTTTATCATTGCATAGTATTCCTTTGTGTGTATGTACCATAATTTGTTTAACTATTCAGTTATTGATGGGCATTTACATTGTTTCCATTTTTTTTGTTATTGGGAATAGTGATATAATGAATATAGTTGTGCATATGTCTATTCATGCAACGGCTCTTGTTTCTCTTGGGTATATTCCTAGGAGTGGAATTGCTGGATCATATGGCACTTCTATATCTAGCTTTTAAAAGAAGCACCAAATTGTTTTCCAAAGTGGTTGTATCATTTTATACTCCCAAGGGCACTGTATAAAGTTTCCAATCTCTCCACAACATCTCCAACATTTGTTATTTTGTGCTTTTTGCATTAGTGCCAGCCTTGGTTTGGTAATATAGTATCACACTCTAGCTTTGATTTGCATTTCTCTAATGATTACCCTAGTGGCGTAGTGGTCAAGAGCTACAACTGCTAAACTAAAGGTTGACAGTCCGAATCCGACAAGTACTTCTGGGAAGCCCTGTGGGGCAGCTTTACTCTGTTCTACAGGGTCGCTATGAGTTGGAATTATCGACAGCAATGGATGTGGAGTGACCAATGATTGTAAGCATTTCCTCATGTGCCTGTTACCCCCTGAATGTTTTCTTTGATAAAGTGTCTGTTCATATCCTTTGCCCATTTTTTAATTGGATTATTTATCTTTTTGTTCTTGAGAGTTTGTAGTATCTTATAGGCTTTACAGATTAGACCCTGATCGAATATGTCATAGCCAAAATTTTTTTCCTAGTCTTCGTTCTCTTTCTACTCTTTTGGTGAAGTCTTTTGATGAGCATAAGTGTTTGATTTTTAGGAGCTCCTGGTTACCTAGTTTCTCTTTTAGCGTTTGTGCATGTTAGTTATGGTGTGTATACTATTTATGCCATTTATTAGGGCTTCTGTGTTGTCTCTATTTTTTCTGCCATCATCTTTATCATTTTAGATTTTATAGTTAGATCTTTGATCCATTTTGAGTTAGTTTTTGTGTATGGATTGAGGAATGGGCCCTGCTTCATTATTTTTAATTTATTTTTAATTTTATTTTATAGATGGATATCCGGTTACACCATCATTTGTTAAAGAGATTATCTTTTCCGTATTTAATGACCCTGGGCCTTTGTTGAATATCAGCAGCTCATAAGTGGATGGATTTACGCCTAAGTTCTCGACTCTGTTCCATTGTCTTGTGTCTGTTGTTGTACCAGTGCCAGGGAGTTTTGACTACTGTGACAGTATAATAGGTTCTAAAATTAGTTAATACAAGGCCTCTCACTTTGTTCTTCTTCTTCAGTAATGCTTTACTTGTTCCGTATGAAGTTGGTGATTTGTTTATCCATCTCGTTAAAAAATGCTGTTGCAATTTGGATCAGAATTGCTTGGTATCTGTAGATCCTTTCTAGTAAAATTGACATTTTCATTATGTTGAGTCTTCCTATCCATGTGCATGGTATGCCTTTCCATTTATGTGGGTCTCTTATGGTACAAGTAACTCTTTGGATTCTGGAATTGTATAAAATACAATTTTCTACTTCCCCTGAAAAACTTTATTTTATTTCAAGTATTGGAAAAATTGCAGTTTACATTGTGAAAATGTTATCACATTCTTAAGGAAGAGAACATTAAAAATATTAGCTACTATCTATATACAGCCTCATTTTTTGAGTATCAATGTAATATAATTCAATAACATTTTGAAAAAAATTCTGTGCATGAAGAAAATGTTCATTGTACTTCTTCAAGTTTTATATGCAAAACTAATGTGATATCAAAATCAAAATTTATACAATGTACTTTTCAATGATCCATTCTCACTCCTAAACCTATTCTTCCTACCAGTGTCCTCTGTATCAGTAAATTACTTCTGTACTTACTGAGTCACTTAAACGAAGGTGTAAAAGTTATTTATTATTCTATCACCTCTCACTCATATCTGTAAAATTTCCAAAATATAGCCATTTTTACATGTGTTTTCTCTTTGATCACTTATTGTCATTAACTTGATCTTTAACAGTTATTACCAAAAGAATCTACTTGCCTCATATCATAATCTCCTATTAGCCATTAATCTAAGGTTACCTCTAGGATTTTTAAGAAATAGATAAATAGTTTATTTCACTTTTCTTTTTACAAACATCCAATAGTTTTATATTACATTGAGGACAAAAATTGAACACTTTACAAAATTTAGAAAATACCAAACTCGCTGGCTTCATCCTTTTTGAAATAAAATATATTGTAGGATTGGGTGGAGCAAGATGGAGAAGTGAGTAGATACTCTCGTTTACTCCCCCAGCAAGTTACACACAGAATAATGAATACAAAGAACCACAGACTGAAATCTCAGAACTCCAGGGGCAGCTGAGGCTTTGGAGATTCTTTTTGAGTATAGAAGCAAGACAGAGCAGGAACAGGGATGGCACAGAAGCTGGGAGAACCTAAATGCTATTATTGGGACCACTTGCTCATTGCTGCCATTTTGCAACACCCTAAACAGGGAACACAGAAAGGGAGCTCATTTCAGGAAGCTGTAGCCCACTTTTTTTTTTTTTTTAAGCAGCACAAATTGGCCCTGGGAGTTCATGGGCTATCCAACTGAGAGAGTTTGAAGGGAGTTTGTGGTGCTGTGAGAGCTGTTGGATCTCACTGAGGTCCAGAAAGATGGGTAATAGAGCCAGGAGGATTTGCATGGGCAGCAGTGGGAGGGGAATACTTTAAATTAGTGGATGAAAAAGAGGGAAACACTTGGCTCCTACTTACAGTGTGACACCATGGGAGACCTGTGCAGGGGTGACCATGAAAAAAAGGCATAAAGAGCCCCCCATTTTTGTCACAGGAAAATCAAGCTCCACCCATTATGTCAGCATCTTTAACCAGCTAAACACCCCCTCACCCATGCAAGCATTATGAATTCCAAAGATCAAGCATCCTAAACTCCTGATTAACTGTTGAAAAAAACCTATGAATAAGAGTGCCTTCTAGTGGTTCTTAAGTGAAGAAACAAAGCTTACTAATGTTGAGTTGATTCTGACTCATAGCAACCCTGTGAACTGGAGTGTGCTGCTCCAAGGGGTTCCTAGGTCCATGAGTCCTTGTACACGTCAGATGCCACAGCTTTCTCCCACAAAGTGGCTGGTGGGACAAGTGCCAGGCTTTTGGTTAACAGCTGAACACTTGACCACCGCACCACCACAGTACCTAATCAGAAAATTTTCCCACACAAACCAGAAGACCAAATTTAAGGGAAAAAAATTAACAAAAAGTCTCAAGTTCTAGAAAAAATAGTAAAACATGCAAAATCACAAGATAAGAAGAATCAGTTAAAGAAAAACATGAAGAAGAGAAAATGTCTCCTAAGCACATCAGACTAAAGCAAAAAATCAATAATTTTCAGACTCTGGTGCCAGATATATTTAAAGAAAGCTAAACCGCACAGAATACAAACCACTGGATATCAGGAAAAAAACAAAAAACAGAAGAACAAAATAATATTCCAAGAAGAATTTGAAAGCATCAAAAAAAAAAAAAAAGAACAATTGGAACTGAGGAAAAAAGCAACTGATTTAGAAAAAGTAAGAGAAACACTCAACAATAGAACAAACAGACTGAAGATAGAATAAACTAAAAGACAAAATAACTGAACTTATCAAATCTCAAGAGAAAAAAAGACTTAAAGCAAACAAACCAAAAAGAAATATGGAATTCAATTAAGAAGTCTAACATTAGAATTATTGAAATCCCAGAATGCTATTACAATAAGAAAAGCATGGAAACAATTTTCCAAGAGATAATCAAAGAGAATTTCTTAGACCTGAACAGAAAATCAATTCTGTAACTATAGGAAGCTACAGGAACCCAAATCAGAAGAGACAAAAAATACCAACTCCATGCCACAACCAAATCAAATTCTTGAAAACAGAAGACAAGGAAGGAATTCTGAAAGGAGCAAGAGAACAACACCATATATTTTACCAAGGATCTTTCACAAGAATCAGTGCAGGTTTCCTCAAAGACTCTAGAGCCCAGAAGACAATGGAGAGACATATATAAAATACTGAATGAAAAGAATTACCAACCAAGAATTCTTTACCTAATGTCTTCGACTGGGTTCTCTAGAGAAGCAAAACAAGTAAAGTACATAAATATATATACAGAAATTTATATTAAGGAAATGGCTCATGTGGTTGTAGAGGGTGGAGTATTCCAAGTGCAGGGGTCAAAATAGAGGCTTCTCTTGATTCACATAACCACAGGGGCTGGTGAGCCCAAGACTGGCAGGTCAGAGAGCCAGGCTCTTGCTCACAGGTGGTGAAGATCGATGAATCCCGAGATTGGTGGGCAAGACCATAGGTAAGCTGCTAGCTCAAGTCCCAGGAACCAGAGGTCAGATGAACAGGAGCCAGATACAGGATCAAGCATGAACAAAAAGCCCCAAATCCTTGCCAGAATGTCAGTTTATATTTGAAGCAGGTGGCACACCCAAGGAAGTTCCCATTCAACTGATCAGAGCAGATCCCATCATGGGGTGATCACATATCAAATCTCAACAGGAAGTGATCTCAACATTATACAACTGCCAAAATAGTGAAAATCATGGTCCAGCCAAGGTGACACACAATCTTAACCATGATGGTCCATCGCTTGTCCTCTTGGCACCTGTACACATCTTTTTAAATCATACATAATCTCTGAATAAAGACAGTGATAAGTCATTCTTGCACCTAACATGATAAACAAACACACATACCACTGAAAATGCACTAGCCCTGTTTACATCTTATACTTCATAAGTGAAGAAAACAAATATATTTGATGTGTACATACAAAGCTGAAATTTTCATAACAATTAAGGTCCTCATTTCTGTAACTGGTCATGTGGACATTACTTGTATTCAGAACTACCTTCTTCCACCATCCATGCTGTATTCCCTTTGCCCTCAGCAAGCTCCTCAGCTGGTCACAGTTCAGGGTCTGGTGAGGTGATCCAAACCTTCATTCCTGAAGGGTCTACACAGTAAGTAGTCATGCTGGAATGGGGTTGCTGTAGGTTTCTCCTGACTTTAATCACAGGACATGGTAGAACTAAGAGAAACCCTAAGGGATCTCCTGCATTCCAGGCATACTCCTCTTTATTTCCATTATATAATGTCAATCTGATTTCCTCTTGGTAATCAGGTTCAATTATACCAGCCAGTATGGCAATTCCCTTCTTTGGCTGTTGATCCAGAGGCATAAGGAGCCTAAACTGGCCATATGGTATTCTTAGTTTCCAGTTCAATGGAATCAGTGATATGTCTCCAGGCAGGAGCATAGATCTTGGGGACAGGCAGCAAAATTCTTGTGAGTGGGTCACTGGGGGTAATAGTGAGTGGTGCCATGTCCATTTCAACCCTTTGATTCCTGAGTGCATGAATTCTGGCTATGGGAGAAAGAGCACAATATATTGGAAGCTGGTTAGACCATTTACAGCCTTCTGGTGAACATTGCCCCAACCCTGCAATGTACTGTCACATAGCTAGTGCTATAATTATGTCTTTAGAAGGCCATTCCATCATTCTATCAAGCTAGTGAAATCCGTTATCATGCACCCACTGCCAGATTTCATTGCTGTGAAGTTAGTCCCTTGATCTGAGGCAATGTTGTGTGTGGTACCAAGATGGTGGATAAGGCATTCTATAAGTCCATGGATGGCAGTTTTGGCAGAAACATGGTGTGCAGGGAAAGCAAATCCATATCCAGAGTGTCTATTCCAGTAAGGACAAAACATCTTTCCATGATGAAAGGGGTCCAATGTAATCAACTTGCCACCAGGTTGTTGGCTGATCAGCTTGAGGGATGGAGCCACACCGGGGACTTGGTGTTGGTTTCTGCTGCTGGTGGATCGGGTATTCAGCAGCGGCTGTAGCCAAGCCAGCCTTGGTGAGCAGAAGTCCATGTTCCTGGGCCCGTGCATTATCTCCATCTCTGCCAACATGGCCACTTTGTTCATGAGCACATTGAGCTGTGACAGGAGTAGATGGGAAAGAGGATGAGTGTTTTCCACAGAACGAGTGTTCCTATTCACTTGATTATTAAAATCATCCTCTGCTGAGGTCATCCTTTAGTGAGCATTCACATGAGACACAAATATCTTCCCTTCTTTGGCCCATTCTGAGAGGTCTATCCACATGCTTTTTCCCCAACAATCCCTGTCTCCAATTTTCTAATCATGTTCCTTCTAAGTCCCTGACCACCCAGCCAAACCATTGCCCATGAATAAGTATACAGTCACACAACTGGCCATTTCTCCTTCCAATCAAAGTAAACAACCAGGTGCACTGTTCAAAGTTCTGCCCATGGGGAGAATTTCTCTCCACCACTGTGCTTCAGGGAGTTCTCAGAGAGGGGCTGTAGGGATGCCACTGTCGACTTTTGAGTGGTGCCTGCATATCATGCAGAACTATCTCTAAACCAGACATGAGTGTTCTCTTCCTCAGTCAAGCAATCACAAGGAACTCCCCATGAGACCATCGGTGCAGGCTAGGAGATATAAGGTAATGTGACAGGAGTGGAGACCATGGGCATTTGGGCCACTTTCTCAGATAACTTTCTTGTGCCTTCTGGTCCTGCTTGAGCCAAATCTCATATATACCAATTGCACTTAACGAAGGAGTGCTGCTATGGACTTCCAACTTTATGGTTCTGTGGGTCAGACAACACCAAGTTCATGATGGGCACCTCAGGCCACATAGTGATTTGGTGTCCCATGGTTAAACTTTCAGTATCCACTAAGGCCCAGTAACAAGTCAAAAGCTATTTCTCAAAAGGACAGTAGTTATCTGCAGAGAATGGAAAGGCTTTGCTCACAAATCCTAACTGTCTGTGTGTGATTCACAGTTGGTGAGAAGCAGCAGCAGAGAACTGGCAGCCATAGAGAATCAGAAAGAACAGAGCCAGGAGACCAGCATGAGACAGCACTGGAGCCAACCCACAGGGCGAGATAGCAGAATGCCTGTGTGCAGGAGGTGTTCTGGTGCAGTGGGTTGTCTATGGGCACTTATTAGTGGAGCTAGACTTGTTGACCCAGAGAGCAAGAGAGATGATTGCTTTCCAGCTGAAGTTTATTGGCAGAGTGGGGTGCCTACAGAAACCTACTGGTGGAGCTACAGAGTTGCCCCAGCAGGGCAGATGTGTGCTGGATGGTCTGAAGTGCTGAGACGCCAAGGGAGCAGGAAGCAGAAGCTTTTGGTTAGACAGCCAACAATACCAGACAACAATCCAACTAGAATCCAGGACAGATCAACCAGTTATCAATCCATACAGGGAACTCGTAAAAACAAGTCAAAGCTAAAGGACTGAAAATAGGGAACCAGAGATGTCAATATGTAAACGATGACAACATCAAACCAAAAAAAATGGAATAAACAGAGTAGTCATAGAACTTCCATATGGAGAGGAAGTTAAGGCAACATCAAGAAATAGTAGATTGTTTTGAACTTAGAAAAATAAAGGTAAATTGTAAGGTAACCACAAAGTAAATACATAAAGAAAATTGTCTCAGCACAGAAAATTAAATGAACAAGGAAACTGTCAACACCACACACACACAAGAATGCATGAAATGTTAGCCGTTAACTCATATCTATCAATAATTACATAGAATGTAAATGGACTAAATGCACCAATAAAGTGACAGAAAGTAGTAGAATGGATTAAATTAAAAAAAGGTCTATCTGTGTGCTGCCTACAAGAGACACAGTTTAGACTCAATGACACAAACTAAAACTCAAAAGCAGCAGAAAAATATATCAAGCAAACAACATCCAAAGAAGAAAAAGATTGGCAGTATTAATTTCTGACAAAATAGACTTTAAAGCAAAATCCCCCACAAAGGAGAAGGAAGAACAATACGTAATCATTAAAGGGTCAGTACACCGAGAGGATGTGACCAAAACAGGTATATACACACCAAATGACAGGGCTCCAAAATACATAAAACAAAGCCTAAGAGCATTGAAAAGAGAAATAGGTAGCTCCAAAATAATAGTAGGGGTCTTTCACACATCACTTTCAGTGAAGGTCAGAACATTTAGAAAGAAACTCAATAAACACATTGGAGATCTAAATGCCACAATCAGTCAACTTGACTTTATACACAAATATAGAGCACTCCAGCCAAGAGCAGCCAAGTGTACATTCTTTGTGGCCGAAATTTAGGCCACGAAGCAAGCCTTAGAGAATCCAAAACATCAAAATATTACAAAGCCTCTTTTCTGAGCATAATGCCATAAAAGTAGAAATCAATAACAGAAATAGTAAGGAAAAGAAATCAAACATATGAAAACTGAAAAACACCTTGCTTAAAAAACTACTGGGTTATAGAAAAAATCAAAAACTGAATAAAGAAATTAATAGAATCAAATGGGAAAGAAAACATATTACCAGAACTATTGGGACACAGCGAAATCAGTGCTCAGAGGTCAATGTATAGCAATAAATGCACACAGCCAAAATGAAGAAAGGGATAAAACCAAAACATTAACCCTACAATTCACATAAACAGAAAGAGAGCAACAAAAAAAGCCCTCAGTCACCAGAAGAAATAAAAGAATAAAGATCAGAGCAGAAATAAATGATATAGAGAATACAAAAACAATTGAAAGAGTGCAAAAGACCAAGAGTTAGTTCTTTGAAAAGATCAACAAAATTGACAAGCCACTGGTCAAACTGACAATAGAAGAACAGGAGAGAAAGCAAATTAGTTGAATAAGAAAAAAGAGGGGTTCTATCACAATGGACCCAACTAAAATAAAAATAATCATAATAGAATGCTATGAAAAATTATACTCCAACAAATTTGAAAACCTAGAGGAAATGGACAAATTTCTAGAAATACACTACCTACTTAAACTAACACAAACTGAGGTAGAGAAAAAAAAAGTAACAAAAGAAAAGATTGAAGAGTTTAAAAACAAAACACAACAAAAAACTCCCAACAACAACAACAAAAAAGCCCTGGACCTGACAGCTTCACTGGAGAATTCTACCAAACTTTCAGAGAAGAATTAACACCACTACTACTAAGGATATTTCAGAGCATTGAAAAGGAAAGAACACTCCCAAATTCATTCTATGAAGCCACCGTAACCCTGATACCAATATCAGGCGAAGACACCACAAAAAGAGAAAATTACAGACAAATATCCCTCAGGAACATAGAGTCAAAAATCCTCAACAAAATTCTAGCCGATAGAATTCAACAGTATATCAAAAAAATAATTCATCATGACCAAGTGGGATTTAATCTGGGACCTCATAAAAATTAAAAACATGATCACCAAAAGTCTTATTAAAAGAGTAAATAGACAAATGAGAGATGGCAAAAAAGTCTTTGGAAATGACTTATCAGATAAGGGTCTAATTTCTAAAATCTGTAGAAAGTTGGAACAAGTCAACTTGCAAGAGAAAACTCATTCACAATATAGGCAAAGACAGAAGTTTCACCAAAGAGTTTATACAAGCCGACAACTAACATATGAGAAGATATTCACGATCATTAGATATTAGAGACCAGCAACACAAAATTACAATGAGATACTCTCTTACCCAGCTAAAATTACACTGACAAAAAAAGAAGAACAAAAACAAAACAGATAACAACAAATGTTGGCAAATTTGTGGGGAAATTGGAGCCCATATCCATTGCTGGTGAGACTGTAAAATGTAACATTCACTATCGAAAATGGTATGGCATTTTCTCCAAAAACTAGAAATAGAGCTACCATATGATCCAGCAATCCTCCTCCTAGGTATAGACCTTACAGCCATTGTAGTCTTGTCGATTCCAACTCATAGAGACCCTATGGGACAAAGTAGACCTGTCCCACAGTGTTTTTAAGGAGCGGCCTGTGAATACGAATTTTTGTTCTGAATTCATCGAGCTTTTGATTAGCAGCTGAGGTCTTAACCACTACACCAACAGGGCTCCAGGCATATACCCTGTTGTTGTTGCTGGTGCCTCAGAGTTGATTCTGACTCATAGCTAACCTATGTACAACACAAGGAAACACTACTTGGTCCTGTGCCATCCTCACTATCAATTGCTATGCTTGAGCTCATTGTTGTAACCGCTGTGTCAATCCACCTTGTTGAAGGTCCTCCTCTTTTTCACTGACCCTCTGCTCTACCAACCATGATGTCCCTCTCCAGGGACTGGACCCTCCTGATAACATGTCCAAAGTTAGTGAGATGAAGTCTCTCCACCCTTGCTCCTAATAAGCATTCTGCCTATATTTCTTTCCAAGCAGATTTGTTCATTTTTCATTATTTTATCCATTATTGGATAATTTCATATGTGTGTGTGATTTATCGATGCAAAGACTAAATATCCCCAAAATAACATTGCTATCAAATTGATTCCACCTCACAGAGACCCCATGTGTTACAGAGCAGATCTTCTCTATAAGGTTCTCTTGACTGTACTCTTAACAGGAGCAGACCCCAGACCTTTCTTCTACTGTGTTTCAGGGTGAGTTCAGACCACCAACCTCTAGGTTAGTACCCAAACAACACCAAGCCTGTTGCCACTGAGCCAATTCCAACACATAGCTACCCTATAGGACAGAGTAGAACTGCCCTATAGGGTTTCCAAGTAATGGCTGGTCAGTTTGAACTGTGACCTTCTGGTTAGCATCCTGAGCTCTTAGCCACCACTCCACCAGGGCTCTTTTAGGTTAATAGTGGAGCACAAACCATTTGTGCCACCAAAGACTAGAAACATTTGTGATATTAATCAATGGTGTCCAATTTCTCTCCACAAGACTTGAACTGTTTTGCACTTTTCCAAGCAATATATATTAAAAAAAAGCATGCTTTCCCCAAGATACTGTGTATTCTTTATAAACTCAATTATCTGCAGTTTAAAATTTCACTCTTTTTCATGAAGTTGGATATGTTTTTATATATTTAAGTGATGATTTTTCTCCCTTTTTATGTGAAGTGTTATATATTTGGTCCATTTTTCTATTTACGTATTTTTACTTTTCCTTGATACTTAAGAATATTTTATTTACAAGAGAAATGAGCACTTTATCTGAGATACGATTTATTATTATTTTCCCCACTTTATTCTTTATAATTTGGCATGACTTTTGGTGCTTTTTTATTTTTAATATATGGAACTATTTACTTTTACATAGCTGATTATTTTTCAATAATTTCTGTCCTACATTCTAAAATTTTAATCATAGTTAGACAAATCTTCCTTACTCCAAAATTATATTTTAAAAAATCTTTCTCTTAGAATTATTTTATTGTTTAATTTTTTAAAAACATTTAAACTAGAGTACCATTTAGAGTCTTTCCTGCTATAGTATGGAGTATTGAAAAAAAATATGTTTTTCCTAAATGACTGTCCAAGTATCCCAGTAATATCAATTCTAAAAGTACATATTTAAACTATTTCATTTGCTATATTTATTATGGAAACCTTGATAATGTAGTGGTTGAGTGCTACACTGCTAAGCAGAAGGTCAGCAGTTCAAATCCACCAGGCACCCCTTGGAAACTCTGTGGGACAGTTCTACTCTGTCCGATAGGGTCACTATAATTCTGAATTGACTAGGTGGCAATTTTTTTTTAATGTTTATTATATGATATATTCTCATGTGTATTTGTTTCTTCCATTTACATCATCATATCTCACTATTTATGCAGAATATCACAAACAAACAAAAAACAAGAAAAATCCTTGAAACTTATAACGAACCTACAGGAAAAAGTAAAACTGCCCCCATAGGGTTTCCAAGGAGCAGCTGGTAAATTTGAACTGCTGAAATTTGTCACTAACAGCTGAAGTCTTAACCATTGGCCACCAAGGCTCCACATGCACAATAAAATCCTGTGAAAATTATGAGACTTCAGAATTCCCTTTTAGTTTACTTACTTCTGGGAAGGGCACCTACTGTAGCTCAGGTCTGGCTGGCATTTCACCCCACTGCTGTGCTCTGTCACACCTTATTCCCATGAGAGGCCTTGCTCACCACTCACTCTTCTCAATCTCCATGTTTTCAAGATTGTAATTCCTAACACCTTCCAATTAACTTCCCTAATCACTATTTGTGATTATAATATTATAGGGTTTCCCTCTCTTGGAGATAGAAAGATAGAGAGGTGATGATATAGATAGATGATAGATAGATGGATGGATGGATGGAAGGATGGATGGATGGATGGATGGATGGATGGATGGATGGATGGATGGATGGATGGATGGATGGATGGATGGATGGATGGATGGATGGATAGATTGATTAGACAGAGAGATAGATAGACAGATAAATGATGGATGGATGGATGGATGGATGGATGGATGGATGGATGGATGGATGGATGGATGGATGGATGGATGGATGGATGGACGGATGGATGGATAGATTGATTAGACAGACAGATAGATAGACAGATAATAGATAGGTTTATAGGTAGGTAGGTAGATAGATAGGTAGATAGATGAATGGATAGATGGATGGATAGATAGACAGATGGTAGATAGATACTATATTACAACTTTCAGGTTAGTGGTGGGAACATATATATATTTCATTACTAACCTCAAATTTTTGCTCTAAGTTTAGAGGACGTGAAGTTTTTATTAATGAAGATCAGAGACTAAAGTCTCCAGTATGGATTATACCTCAAAATTAGGAAACAAAAATCCTCACAACTGGACAAATGAGCAACATCACAATCAATGGAGAAAAGAATGAATTTGCCAAAGACTTCATTTTACGTGGATCTAAAATCAACACGGAAACCCTGGTGGCGTAGTGGTTAAGTGCTATGGCTGCTAACCAAATCCACCAGGCACTCCTTGGAAGCTCTGTTGGGCAGTTCTACTCTGACCTATAGGGTTGCTATGAGTCAGAATCGACTCAACGGCAACGGGGGTGTGTGTGTGAAAATCAACATCCATTAAAGCAGCAGTCCAGAAATCAAAAGACGTATTCCATTGAGCAAACCTGCTGTGAAAGACCTCTTCCAGTTAAAAAAGCAAAGATGTCACTTTGAAGACTAACGTGCACCTGACCCAAGCCATGGTGTTTTTAATCACCTCACATGCATGCGGAAGCTGGACAATGAATAAGGAAGACCAAAGAAGAACTGACACTTTTGAATTACGGTATTGATGAAGAATATTGAATATACTATGGACTGCCAAAAGAACGAACAAATCTGTCTTGGAAGATGTACAAACAGAATGCTCCTTAGAAGCTAAGATGCCAAGAATATGTCTCACATACTTTGGACATGTTATCAGGAATGATCAGTCTCTGGAGAAGGACATCATGCTTGGTAGAGGGTCAGTGAAAAAGAGGAAGACACGCAACAAGATTGATTGACTCAGTGGCTGCAACAATGG
This sequence comes from Elephas maximus indicus, assembly GCF_024166365.1. Lineage (NCBI taxonomy): Eukaryota > Metazoa > Chordata > Mammalia > Proboscidea > Elephantidae > Elephas > Elephas maximus. The sequence continues at coordinate 105,922,402 of NC_064825.1, read as the reverse complement.
GCTGAAGTATAACTACTGTGAGTATGGTGCAGGGCAGGGCAGTGTTTTGTTCTGTTGTACACAGTGTTGCTATGAGTTGGAACTGACTCGATGGCACCTAACAACAACAACAAAAACAACTAACCTCAAGGATGGAGGGAATTATAACCCCTTGAAATAACTACTTAGTCAATAATAGTAGGAAACTCTGGTGGTGTAGTGATTAAGTGCTTTGGCTGCTAAGCAAAAGGCCGGCATTTGGAACCCAACAGGTTGTTAGTTTTTAGGTGCCGTTGAGTTGGTTTTGACTCATAGTAACCTTATGCACAACAGAATGAAACACTACCCGGTCCTGAGCCATCCTTAAAATCGTTGTTATGCTTGAACTCATTGTTGCAGCCACTGTGTCAATCTACCTCGTTGAGGGTCTTCCTCTTTTCCGCTGACCCTGTACTTTGCCAAACATGATGTCCTTCTCCAGGGATTGATCCCTTCTGACAACATGTCCAGAGTATATAAGATGCAGTCTCTCCATCCTTGCTTCTAAGGAGCATTCTGGTTGTACTTCTTCCAAGACAGGTTTATTCATTATTTTGGGAGTCCATAGTATACTCAATACTCTTTGCCAACGCCAGAATTCAAAGGCGTCAATTTTTCTTCTGTCTTCCTTATTCTTTGCTCACGTTTCACATGCATATAATGCAACTGAAAATACCACGGGTTGTGTCAGGTTCACCTTAGTCTTCAGGGTGACATCTTTGATCTTCAACACTTTAAAGAGGTCCTTTGCAGTAGACTTATCGAATGTAATGGATCTTTTGATTTCTTGACTGCTGCTTCCATAGCTGTTGATTGTGGATCCAAGTAAAATGAAATCCTTGACAGCTTAAATCTCTTCTCCATTTATCATGATGTTGCTCATTGGTCCAGTTGTGAGGATTTTTGTTTTCTTTATGTTGAGGTGCAATCTGTACTGAAGGCTATGGTCCTTGATCTTAATTAGCAAGTGCTTCGAGTCCTTTTCACTTTCATCAAGTAAGGTTGTGCCCTCTGCATAACGAAGGTTGTTAATGAGTCTTCCTTCAATCCTGATCCACCGTCTTCTTCATATAGCCCAGCTTCTCAGACTGCTCAGCATACAGATTAAATAGGTATGGTGAAAGAGTACAACCCTGACACACACATTTCCTGACTTTAAACCAATCAATATCCCCTTGTTCTGTCCAAACAACTGCCTCTTGCTCTATGTAAAGGTTTCACATGAGCGCAATTAAGTGTTCTGGAATTCCCATTCTTGGCAATATTATCCATAATTTGTTATGATCCACACAGTCGAATGCCTTTGCATAGTCAATAAAACACAGGTAAACGTCCTTCTGGTATTCTCTGCTTTCAGCTAGGATCCATCTGACATCAGCATTGATATCCCTGGCTCTACGTCCTCTTCTGAAACAGGCCTGAATTTCTGGCACTTCCTGTGGATATACTGCTGGAGCCGTTTTTGAATGGTCTTCAGCAGAATTTTGCTTGTGTGTGATTTTAATGATATTGTTCTGTAATGTCTACATTCAGTTGGATCACCTGTGTTGGGAATAGGAATAAATTATGTATCTCTTCCAGTCAGTTGTCAAGGGAGCTGTCTTCCATATTTCTTGGCATAGACAAGTTAGTACCTCCAGAGCTGCATCTGTTTGTTGAAACATCTCAATTGATATTCCATCAGTTCCTTGAGCCTTGTTTTTCACCAATGCCTTCAGAGAAGCTTGGACTTCTTCCTCCAGTACCATCGGTTCCTGATCATATGCTACCTCTTGAAATGGCTGAACATTAACTAATCCTCTTTGGTGTAATGGCTCTATATATTCCTTCCATCTTCCTTTGATGCTCCCAGCGTTGTTTAGTATTTTCCCCATAGAATCCTTCACTATTGCAACTCGAGGCTTGAATTTTTTCTTTAGTTCTTTCAGTTTGAGTAACACTGAGCGTGTTCCTCCCTTTTGGGTTTCTATCTCCAGCTCTTTGCAAATGTTGTTATAATACTTTGTCTTCTCAAGCCGCCCTTTGAAATCTTCTGCTCAGTTCATTTACTTCATCAATTCTTCCTTTTGCTTAAGCTGCTCAATGTTCGAGATCAAGTTTCAGAGTCTCCTCTGACATCCATCATGGTCTTTTCTTTCTTTACTGTCTTTTCAATGACATCTTCTTGCTTTCTTCATGTATGATGTCCTTGATGGCACTCCAGAATTCGTCCAGTCTTAAGTCACTAGTGTTCATTGCATCAAATGTATTCTTCAGATGGTCTCTAAAATCAGGTGGGGTATACTTAAGGCGATATTTTGGTTCCCGTGGACTTGCTTTGATTTTCTTCAGTTTCTGCTTGAACTTGCATATGAGCTTTTGATGGTCTGTTCCACAGTCAGCCCCTGGCCTTGTTCTGACTGATGATATTGAGCTTTTCATCATCTCTTTCCACAGATGTAGTCGATTTGATTTCTGTGTGTTCCATCTGGCGAGGCCCATTTGTATAAAAAAGTCACCGTTTATGTTGTTGAAAGAAGATATTTGCAATGAAGAAGTTGTTGGTCTTGCAAAATTCTATCATTCAGTCTCTGGCATTGTTTCTATTACCAAGGCCATATTTTCCAACTACTGATTCTTCTTCTTTGTTTCCAACTTTCACATTCTAATCACCAGTAATTATCAATGCATCTTGATTGCATTTTGGAAAAATTTCAGACTCCAGCAGCTGATAAATATCTTCTATTTCTTATTCTTTGGCCCTAGTGGTTGGTGCATAAACTTGAGTAATAGTCGTATTAACTGGTCTTCCTTGTAGGTGTACGGATATTATCCTATCACTGACAGCATTGTACTTCAGGCTAGATCTTGAAATATTCTTTTTGACGATGAATGCAATGCCAATCCTCTTCAAGTTGTCATTCCCAAAGCAGTAAACTATATGATTGTCCAATTCAAAATGGCCAATACCAGTCCATTTCAGCTCACTAATGCGTAAGGCATCAATGTTTATGTGTTCCATTTCATTTTTGACGATTTCTAATTTTCCTAGTTTCATACTTCATAAATTCCAGGTTCTGATTATTAATGGATGTTTGCAGCTGTTTCTAATCATTTTGAGTCAAGCCATATCAGGAAATGAAGGTCCTGAGAGCTTTACTGCATCCACGTCATTAATGTTGACTCTACTTTGAGGAGGCAGCTCTTCCCCAGCCATCCTTTGAGTGCCTTCCAACCTGGGGACTCATTTTCCAGCACTACATCAGACAATATTCCACTGCTATTCATAAGGTGTGTGTTAGTTTGTCGTACTGTGGGGGCCTGCATGTTGCTGTGATTCAGGAAGCTATGCCTCCGGTATTCAGATACCATCAGTGTCATCCATGGAGGTCATGTTTCAGGTGTGCTTCCAGAATAAGACTGGCTTCCAGACTAAGACAAGCTAGGAAGAAGGACCCAGCAGTCTACTTCTGAAGAGTAGAGCATTAGCCAGTGAAAAATCCACCAAGAGCTCCTTGGAAACCAAATGGGGCATTTCTACTCTGTCCTATAAGGTCGCCATGAATCAGAAATTACTTGACAGCAATGGGTTTGGTTTTGGTTTTAAATAATAGTAAGTAACATCCCATTTTCACAAAGGGAAATTTAGCTTCAAGCCAATATTCTTAAACTACCTGCCTTAGGATGAATTCTCTAGAAAAGCAAAAACAGAGAAGCGTTTTGTCTTAGTCATCGATTACTGCTATAAAATAAATGCCACAAGTGGATGGCTTTAACAAAGAGAAATTTATTCTCTCGTAATCTAGTAGGTTACAAGTCCAAATTTAGGGTCTCAGCTCCAAGGGAAGTCTTTCTCTCTCTGTCAGCTCTGGAGGAAGGTCTTTGTCATCAATCTTCCCCTGGTTGAGGACCTTCTCAGGCACAGGAACCCCAGACCCAAAGGACGTGCTCTGCTCCTGGTCCTGCTTTCTTGGTGGTATGAGGTCGCCAACTCTGCTTGCTTCCCTTTCCTTTTATCTTTTGAGAGACAAAAGGTGGTACAGGCCACACCTCAGGCAAAATCCTGGGATGTGGCCTGAGCAAGGGTGTTATATCCGACCCTAATCCTATTTAACCACAGGCAGAGATTATGATTTCTAATACATAGGAAAATCACATAATGGAGGACAACCACATGTGGCCTAACCAAGTTGACACATATTTTTGGAGGACACAATTCAATCCATTACACATTTATTTTATATGTATGTATTTTTTTTTTATATAGCGAGAGATTTATCTCAAAAAAATGGTACACAAAGTTGTAGAGGCTAGCAAGTCCCAAGTTCGTGGGTCAGACATTAGGGGCTGATGAACCCAAAATATGCAGGTCAGATGGCAGGCTGCTAGCTCACAGCTGTGAAGGCTGATGAATCTAAGATCAGCTGGTGAGACAGCTTTCTGCTGGCTCAGGTCCCAAGAGGAGAAGGTCAGATGCTGATGAGCCAAATGTAGGATCCAGGGCAGAGTAAAATCCAGCCAGCTTTGCCAGGAAGTTTACATATATTGGATTCAGGCCACATTCAAACAAAACTTGCTTTTACCTGATTGGCTGCTTACAGCAGATCCCATCATGGAGGTAATCACATTATATTAGATCTCATCATTATACCATTATACCACTGCCAAAATAGAGTATAACTGCCAAACCACTGAAAATTATGATCCAGCCAAGCTGGCATGCAATCTTAATGATCACACTTCCTAGATGTATCACTCAGATTTGAGGTTTCAAGGGGAAATATTTTATAACAGTAGACTGACTAGTGTCCTGAAATCTTGCTTCTCTTCTCAGCTGGAATTATATCAGAATCATATTTTCTTCATATGAAGTTCAATAGGATTCATACCTTAAAACTAGGCTCACAGATGGAATGAAGTTGAGGAAAGATGGTAGAATGCTGCAAAGAATAGAAAAAGTCCTCCTGTTGGGATTAATCTTGGGACACAAAACAAAACAAACACTTTTGAACTAGACTTAATATACCCAAAAGTCAGTTTTCCAAGGTAGTCTTGAGGAAATAAATTATATACTTTATGATTTTTAAGGAAAAAATATTCTTTGTTATAAGAACATTTATTACAACTCTTATAGAGACCAGCCCCAGAATTTGGATTAAGGCACCCATTTCAGAGGAGAAAATATGCAAAAAAACTTCAGGAAAATGTGAGAAGGGCTCAGTCTAATAGGAACAGTTGGTCCATATGAAGCAGTCATGATAGATAAGCTGAGAATTGGATTTGTGTCAGTTTTGGATGGCATCCAATGGCATTGCTCAGTTAAGGGCAATTCAGGACTCTGTTCAAGTCTAAAAATTAAAACTTCCTGTTCATTCTACTCCATTGAGAGGCTGCAGGGGAAGAGTATTCTGGGTAGAGTGAGAGCTATCTGGGAAAATAAGTAAATAAACCAAATCAGAGAGTGAGAAAGTGATTTAATGACAATTTTAACTGTGTTAGGTGGAAGAAGTCCCCAGGGGAAGAGATAACTCTTTTGTATTTAAAGAGCATTCTATGTTCAAAATGAACATGCTGTTTTGAAGGTGGATTGACCAGCATTGATGCAACAAGTTGTTTCAGCTGAAGTAAATTAAATACTTAAATATGTAAGGCCTCTTCGGTGAGGAAGAAACAAGATTATCACAAACAAACCAAAACTCAAACCCACTGCTATCACGTTGATTCAAACCAACAATGACCCTTCAGGACAGGCTAGAGCTGTCCCACTGGATTTCCATGGCAATAAACCTGTAAGGAAGCTGACTGCCACAACTTTCTCACATGAAGCAGATGGTAGGTTCTAACTACAGACCTTTTTGGATAGCAGCCGAGCACTTTGACCACTGAGCCACCAGGGATCCTATTTTCCAAAATAACAAAGGTAAATATGAAATATTTTATATTAATAGTCAAAGTTAGTACATATTATTAAACTTAACATTTCATAGAGAGTAGCAAGTATGCTGTTTATTAAAGCAGCTCCTTTATATTTCTGACTCTATTAAATATACTTTACCTTAAACAATGAATTTCAATAGTGATATTAAATTACTTTGAAACAATGAAAATTTGAAAAACTTGTTTTTTAAGAATGCTAAATAATATAGGAAAACTTCATTTCTAGCAAAGGTTTTGTAGCAAAAAAGCATTATATTTATTTTACTTCTGATATTTTAAAAAGATATTTAAAGTAAAATAGTTCATGAAATAAGTTTATAATCACTGAGGAATCCAAGAGGCATTTACATAAAAAAAGTACTTTCACTTTAAAGAATTCACAAGATAATAAAATTTTAAGTTCATATTGTTTCTCAAGTTAATTTCAGAGATTATGTTTTCAATTTTTATCAAAAATACAAGCATAGCTGAGGTTTAGCTAGATTGGGGACATTGACGATGACTAATTTTTCTATCTGAATCAGAATATTGTTAACCAAAAGCAAACTCATTGCCCTCCAGTGAATTCCGACTCATAACTACCCTACAGGATAGAGTAGAACTGCCTCATAGGGTTTCCAAGTCTGTAAATCTTTATGAAAGCCAACTGTCATATCTTCCTCCCACAGAGTGGCTGATGGGTTTGATTCACTGACCCTTTCATTAGCGTCTATGCACTCAACCACTGTACCCACCAAGACTCCTTCAGAATATTGTTACACACTCTTTAATCATTTGGATTTTTTCCAGGGAACGGATGCTTAGATTTGAAATAAAAGTATGATAACATTAAGTTTTATATATCTAAAGGTAATAAGAACTTAGACATTTTAAAGAAAGAAGATTAATACAGTTTTGGGAGAACACACAGGGTAAAAAAAATCTCTACTCTTTCCACCCTGTTCTCTGGAGAAAAACATAGACAAACCTTACATATTTAGTGTTATACCTGTATAATTTTTATCACCAAAAAGATTGAGTTTGTACAATTAGAAATGCTATTTCACTTAGGATTCAAAGTCATTTTATTCAATTAAAACAATTTACTTTTTTGTTATTAAATGCTATAATTTGTGAAACCACACATAAAGATTTAACTCTTTTGTCCTCGTGTGAGTCTTAATTCTTCTCACCCTCTTAAAAGTGATGTGTTCATTTTAATAATGTCTATTCCTTTTTTTTTATTCCTTTATTTCAGTTCAGAACCAAATCTTGAGTACCACATTAGGTGAACACCCATTTTCTAGGATCTGTTTTGAATTCAAGTGGGCATATAGTTGTTGCCTTTACCTCTCAGATCATTTAGTATCAATAAAAGAAAATGCATACAAGGAGTATTACCCTAGATGAAATTCTAAGTGCTGAGCAGTGATGGGTACTATAGGTGTTACAGTCCACAAAGTAGAGAAAATCATAGAAACACAAATGTAAGCAGAAAATTCATGGAGAAATTGCAAGTTGAGATTTGAATATTTTTGGAGTTTTATTACACTTTGGTAATAGATTTTAAGATCTTACTTCATTCCCCCAATAATCCCGTGATGCAAAAGAAAAATAAATCATTTTTCATGTTGAATATCATACAGTGTAAAATTCAGAAGAATAAATTAAAATTAGTTTTAATGATAACAGATTGATGATAATAATAGTAGCTGTTAATAACAATATAATAATAATAAATAACAAAAATAATAGTCTTATAAATATCAGAACTTCTTCAAGTCATTTTATTTATATTAAATGATTTAATTCATATAACAAAACTATATGTTGATATAGTTGCTAGCCATTTTACAGCTGAGCAAATTGTGTAAGTGGAAAGATTAATTAACCTGGATGAAGTCCTCACACAGCTAGATGTTGTTGAGCTATAATTCAATTCCAGTCCATCTGGGAAATACTGTTCTTTAACCATGATCACTCGACTCGATGGCAGTGGTCTTCGTAGTGGTTAACCATGATCACTGGGCACTAGTGACACAATGGTTAAGCCCTCAGCTGTTAACCAAAAGGCCAGTGGTTCAAACCAACCAGGTGCTCCTTGGAAAAAAGATCTGTCAGTTGACTTCCCTAAAGATATAGAGTCTAGGAAACCCAGTGGGGCAGTTCTACTCTGCCCTATAGGGTCGCTGTAACTTGGAATTGACTCCTCGGCAACTTGTTTGTTTGTTTGTTAACTGTGCCACCATACTTCTACTCTACTTAGTGGACAAGGTACAAAACAATTAGGATGGAAAGGTGAATAGCAGGGTGAGGCAAGAGGAACCTTGTGTCTTTAAAAATTTAAGAAGGCACTCACTTTTCAGGATTGTGCAAGTGCAAGGATGGCCCTGAATGTCTTCTTAAATTTTACGCCTTATTAGTTTCAGTGATCAGTCATTTCCTAACCCTGATGAAAGAGAATGGTTAAAAAATAATTGCCAACAAAGAAACTCAAAACCACTTCATCAAATACCAATTTTACTAGGCAATCTGTTAAATCCTAGGCCTACAGGCTTAAAGAACATACTATCATAATCATAATTAAAGAGCCATAACTAAAGTGTAAACAGCTTAAAACCTGTAGGTAAACGATAGATTTTACATATATTATCTCATTTAATTCTCACAAACAAGTACATGTTAGAAACCTTAAATAATTGCTTAATATCACAAAGATAATAAATCATGGAGATAAGAGTCAAACTCAAGTCCATTAAAGTAAAAAAAAAAAGATACTGACTTGCAGTCACAAAACCTGTGTGCAATTGGTCGAATTGTCCACACTTAGTGAGTCTCAATATCCTTAAATCTAAAGAAAGTGAGTTTAGAAACAGTTATCTGAAGCGGTAATTTTTGAGTAACAACAAAAATAGTGGTGGGTGAATACAACACAATCAGCACAACATAAAGGCCAGTATTTTTCCTCCTTCTGTCCCACGCACATACACACAGGTAACGAATACTTTCCATTCCACCTCTGTTTTTCCAGGATGACTACGTTTATTGTTTGAATCAATGTTCCCAGGCTAATTTCCCTGAATAAAAATCCTCCTTTTATACAGACTTAATATCCTACAGAAAGATATTTGTTTTATCCCTCTATGCAAAATGAAATAGTCCTTAAATTTTCCTTTTAATCTAATAAGAGCTGTGTAATAGAAACCTATATGCTTAAAATTGTCAAGTGTTGGGAGAATGAAGCATTGAAATAGGCAGTTGAAAATGTATGTTAGAAGAGAGTTTATGACTTAGTATTTTGGGAAGCTTGACTGAGAAAATTCACAGAGAAATACAATAGATTGTCAAAATGTGAAATTAATGTAAAGTGAGATTAGATGGCAAAGCTCAGGGTCATCTCCAGACGTTGTCAGTTGCTCCAGTGCCTGTGCTGAGTCAGATATAGCTTGATTTATCTTGGACTGTGCTCTGAAAGTGTAAGGAAATGATCTTAAAAATTTTTTTTTTTTTTTTTTGAGGGAACTGTTCATTGTGATTTAATAGGAAGGGAAGGGGCATACATAACTAGTATCACTCTTAAAGTGAAAACAACAGCAGTGATCATAAAATCCAATCCACATGTCTCAATACAATTTGGAGAAGCAGCAAAGAGATATAGGAAGCTAAAGGAAATGTACATGTAAATTTACCTTTTCTGTAGATGAATCATCCAGAAAAACCTCCAGTAGATAATCTAACTGAACTGATGGAATTTGTTCTCTTGGACTTTGCTGACATGCCCTGTCTCCAGTGGTTTCTTTTTGGATTGTTTTTAATCATCTATATTATTATCCTCATGAGCAATGACACCATATTTCTAATAATAAAAATGGATCCTGCTCTCCAGAGCCCTATGTATTTTTTCATAGCAAATTTTTCCTTCTTGGAAATCTGCTATGTATCAGCTACTCTCCCCAGAATGCTGATGAATCTAGGGACACAGAGAAGAAGAATTTCCGTGGTTTCCTGTGCTACGCAGATGTGCTTTGCCTTTATATTTGGAGGCATAGAGTGTTTGCTCCTGGCAGTGATGGCCTATGACCGTTATGTGGCCATTTGTAACCCTCTGCACTATCCTCTAGTCATGAGCAACAGGGTCTGTGTCCTGTTGGCGACTGGGTCCTGGACCATTGGAATCCCAGTTATGATAGGGCATACCTATCAAATTTTCTCTCTATCTTTTTGTAGATCGAAACAAATTAACAATTTCTTCTGTGACATTCCCCCAATACTCAAGCTGGCTTGTGGGGACACCTTCATAAATGAGATGTTGGTCTACACAGTTGCTGTTTTATTTGTAATGGTTCCATTTCTGTTGATACTTGGCTCCTACAGTAAAATTGTCTCCATCATCCTGAAGTTGCCATCAGCCACAAGTCGAGGCAAAGCCTTTTCCACCTGCACATCTCATCTTATGGTTGTGATATTATTCTTTGGATCAGCCATTATCACATACTTAAGACCCAACGGCAGACACTCAGAGGAAACTGACAAAGTTCTATCTCTTTTCTACGCTATCCTAACTCCTATGCTTAATCCCACGATATATAGTCTAAGGAACAAGGATGTCATAATTGCACTGAGAAAATTGCTATGTCAATAAGTCACCAGTAAAGAATGAGTTAAATGTATCAGAAAGGCTTTCTCACACATTTTTAGTCCAATTTTAATAGATGTAAAGCTTTATCTATACCTTGTCTTTCATACTGTGGCAATTATTCCCAAATTAAAAATCACTTGTAATGTTGTCAGGACTTTCTGCTCAAGTTATATAAATAATATATGTGTCATCTGATAGAAAATTATTCCATTAGTAATTCTAAAATTTCATTGTACAGTGTTTTCCCTCAAGAAGAACTTCTGCAGTGGTTGATTTAATCTAGTCATTTGTAATGTATAATCTATTAGATCACTTACTGGAGAACATTTAATTCATTTCCATGATTGTCCATACAGTTGTGACACACATTTTAAAAACCAGGTTGGTGATATGCATTAATCAAAACTATACAGTGGTCCCTCGATAGCCACCGGGAATTGGTTCCAGGATCCCGATGAATACCAAAATCTGTGGGTGCTCAAGTCTCTCATATAAAGTGCTTAATATTTTCATATAACCTATGCATGACCTCCCATATACTTTAAATCATCTCTATATTACATATAATACCTAATACAATGTAAAGACTGTGAAAATGGTTCTTATACAGAATAGTTTAGGGAATAGTGACAAGATGCAAGGCAAAAAATGTTCAAACAAGTGCTAGAGAGACTGAGGATCTGTGAAATGGCACGAGGCTACAGCAGGGTATGCCTACAAATCACTTCATTAGCTTGGATTCAGTGTGATGTTTGGCACAATAATAACAATAATAATAATAATCTGTGATAAACCTGGAAAGACTTATCTGAAGAAGTAACATTTGAGCTGAGTCTTAAATAGTTAGAAGGAGTAACTAAAGAACATTCTAAGCAGATGAAAAAGCAAAGGATGGCCCCTAAGGTTTACATTCTTGGAAGCCTAAAGAACTGATTGCCAAGGGAAAAAAAGTCTTAACAGACGAGGTTGTAAATATACAACAGTTTTCAATTCCTGGAAGGAAATTTGAATTACTCCATGTACAATGGGAATCCATGAAAGTGTTCAAGGTTTTTGAAGGAGAACACTTCAGCAGTTCAAATCTACCAGCTACTCCTTGGAAACACTATGGGGCAGTTCTACCCTGTCTTATAGGGTAGTTATGAATTTGAATCAAAACAGCAAGGAGTTTGTTTTTTGTTTGTTTATTTTTTATGGAGAACACATAAATAATTTTAAATTCAAACAGCTCAGAAAAATATTATAGAAGGTGATGGATACGGTAATGAATCTGTCAAGTATTTAAATCACTTTAAATTGTAAACCCAGCCTTGAAACAAGAATCATATGAGATGAGAAGCATACTAAGCAGCAATCTACTGCATTGTATGATGGTATTTGATTATATATATATAAAGAGAGAGAGAGAGTTCTCCCTTGGTATTTACAGTAGATTGGTTCCAGGAAACACCCATATACAAAATGGCATATTATTTGAACATATATATACAGAGAGAGAAAGAGAGTTGTTCCTTGGTATCTACAGTAGATTGGTTCCAGGACATACCCAGAGACAAAATGACATAGTATTTGAATATAATATACACACATTCTCCCATATACTTTAATCATCTGTAGATAATACCTAATACAATGTAAAAGCTATGTAAATAGTTGTTATACACTAGTGTATTCTTTAGGGAATAATGAAAAGATGCAGTGTGAATAATGATCAAACAACAAGTAGGGGACAGAGACTGAGGATCTGTGAAATAGTGGGAGGCTACATAAAGGTATGCTTACACATTGTTTCATTTAGCATGGATTCAGCATAGTACTACACTTGTGGCAAATTCAAATTTTGTTTTTCAGAAATCTCTTTTTATTTCCTCTAAATATTTTCAATCCGCAGTTGGTTGAATCTGTGAATGCAGAGCCCACAGATATGGAGGGCCCAGTGTCTATACACAAATACACATGCACAGACACACACTCGTAACCCAAAACATGAAGAAGAGGAAATTCCTCCTGTGGAGGTCAGATTAACGCAAAGAATTAGTAATGTTCAGACTATGGTGCTAAATATGCTTAAAGAGAAAAGCACACAGAATACAAATTACCAGAGTTCAGAAAAAACTAGAGGAACAAAATAAGATTCAACAATGAAATTGGAAATATACAAAAACAAAACAAATAGAACTATTTAAATAGAAGAACAAAGCAAGAGAAACACTTAACGATAGAATTGAACAGACAGAAGATAGAATAAACTAGAAGACAAAATAACTGAACCTATTAAGCCTGAAGAGAAACAAAAGAAAAGAACGAAGAAAAGCAAACAAATCCCAAAAAGAAATATGGTATTCAATTAAGAAATCTGAAACTAGAATTATTGGAATCCCAGAGCTTCACAAAAACAATAAAAAGATAGGAATGATTTTACAAGATGTAATCAGAGTTTCCCAAACCTCAACAGAGAATCAAGCCTGAAACTATAGGAAGCTACACAAATCCTAATCAGAAGAGACACAAAAAGATCAACTCCAAGCCATAACCTAATCAAATTCAGGTTCGATGTTGTTTTGGGTACTAACCTACAGGTTGGTTGTTTAAACCCACCTCGCAACACAGAAGAAAGGTGTAGGATATGCTTCTGTTAAGAGAAAAGTCAAGAAAACCCTATAAAGAAATTCTACTCTGTGACGGATGGGGTGTCCATGATTCAGAATAGATTTGACATCATTGGTTTTTTGTTTTATTTAGTCTTCAAATCAATAAAACATGCACACATATGAAATTGTCCAATAAATCTATATGCAACATTGTTTGTAATTGTAAAAGATTGTAAGCCAATTAAATGTGGTTCATTAGGTTGTTTGTCTTTCTTGATGTTATGAGTTCTCATTATAATATTCTCATCAGAATTTTTTATCTTCCACAGTTACACGATGCATCTTAATACAATTTTTTAAAATGTATCCAGAGGTGGGACAAAGACAGTGGAGTAGTCAGACGCTTCTGGTGGTCCCTCTTACAACAAAGACTCCCCCCAAAAAAACAAAAACAAAAACAAGTGAATCCATTACGTATACAATAAGCTAGGAGCCCTGAACCTCAAACACAAAGTTAAAAAATTTGACTGAGTGGCTGGGAGAGGGAGAGACAGTTCAGAAGCAATGAAGAGTTGCTGGTCCTGACTTGGCAGGAACCAGTGCCCCTCAGCCCCGATCCCCAATGTGACCACAGAGGGGCTGGCAGTAGCATTAGGAAGATGCAGTTACTTCAGTGAAAGAAGACTAGTGTATGGCTCAGGCTCAATCCCCTGGTGCAAAGACATGGGGGAAGGTGGTAGCATTTGAGATGCAGCTTCCATAGCCACAGAGAGCCAGTGGCACAGAATCTACTCATGTCTCCAGAATCATTGAGAAATAGTGCTCTCGGCATAAGTGATTGTCTCTAATTTACTGTGCAGATCTAATAGTTCCCCTTGTGAAAGAGTTCTCTTTCATTTAACTGACCCCTCCACACCCTCCCCCAAGCAGGCTTCAGTGACAGTCGATTTCCCTGGGCATGAGATAGGTTTTGCTGCACACCCTAAGACATTCTCCCGGGTTTGGAGAAGGAACAAATTAAAAATGGGGGAAAAAAGGTTCTGCTGGCTCCTCTAAACTGGGAACTTAGGGAAGAAGTGGCTCCTGTCCAGGCACAAACGGTCCACAGATTTTGAATGCCTTTTACCCCTGCATGGACCCATGTGGTCCCATTTAAGGAGCTAGGCCCTTGTTGTTACATCCTAAGGGCATATGTACCTAAGGTCTGGCTCTAACTGTTTCGGCTGTGTGGTGGAGAGGCAGATTTTTGACGTTTGACACTGCTCTGCCTATTAAGTAGGGTCCTCACCTACTCAAATCAGGGACTTGAGAACTGGTGGTTCCACCCAGGCCATTTAGCCACCCTTGACAGCACTCCAAGAATAAGTAGTGCCTCCAAGTCCATAGTTAAACGCATTAGGTGCCTATGGTACAGCTGCTGAGTCCACCCACCGGTGCACTCTAGAGAATAGTGATATGCCTTCCTCCAGACACTGGGGAGAAGATTGTCAGCCCACTGCCTGATCAGGGTGTGACCCCCTGCAGCAACCAGAAACCTGTGCCTATACCAATCACCACTCCTACTCTAAGACAGTAGGTGAGAGTCTGCACCATGCACTTCGTGACTGACTACCTGGATACCTGAGTTGAACTGGTACAAGAAAAGTGAATGGAGGCCTAGGCTCATATACCTGGTAACAGCTCTAGCCAACTGGTGACAGGACATTAGAGTTTTAAAGGCTCCAAAAATAATAAAGTTGACCCACTTGAGCAGCCTATTTGGGTAAAATAAAACAAAAAGCTAGAAGCTGGGACACAGTAAGCAAACATAAAATAAATAAATACAATGATATATAGATGGTTGATATCAAATTACATAAACAGTTGATATCAAATTACATAAAGAAGAATACCCAGATCGCTTCAACAAACTCCCAAAACAAAGGATCGGGGAACCTTTCAGATGAAGATATATTCCTGGAATTATCAGAAGTAGAATACAAAAGATTAATATATAGATCTCTTCAAGAGATCAGGAAGGAGCTCAGACAAAATGCAGAACAAGCCAAGGAACACACAGATAAAGCAGTCAAGGAAATTAAGAAGGATATTCAAGAGCAGAATGATAAATTTAATAAGCGTCAAGAATCCATTGATAGGCAGCAATCATAAATTCAGATTAAAAACAAAATTTCAGCATTAGACAACTCAGTAGAAAGCCTGAGGAGCAGAATTGAGAAAATGGAAGTCTAAATTTGTGAAATAGAAGATAAAATACTTGGGATCAATATATTCAAAGTAAAATCAGATTAAAGAATTTTAAAAAATGGAGAAAGCCTAAGAATCCTGTGGGACACTATCAAGAGAAATAACTTAAGAGTGATAGGACTATGAGAACAGGGAAGGAGAACAGAAAATACAGGGAGAATTGTTGGAGAACTGTTGGAAGGAAATTTCCCTGATATAGTGAAAAATCAGAAGTTACCTATCCGAGATGCTCAATGAACCCCTTACAAGGTAGACCCCAAAAGAAAGTCACCAAGACATTATAATCAAATTTGCCAAAACCAATGATAAAGAGATAATTTTAAAAGTAGCTAGGGATAAAGAAAAAGTCGCCTACAAATGAGTCACTAAGACTAAGCTCAGACTACTCAGCAGAAACCATGCAGGCTAGAAGACAACGGGATAACATATATAAACCTTGAAAGAAAAAAAAAAAAATGCCAGCCAAGAATCATATATCCAGTAAAACTGTCTCTCAAATATGAAGGCATAATTAGGATATTTCCACATAAACAAAGTTCACGGGAATTTGCAAAAACCAGACCAAAACTACAAGAAATAATAAACGGACTTTTCTGGTTAGAAAATCAATAACGCCAGATGACAACCCAAAACTAGAACAAAGGACAGGGAAACCACATATCAATCCAGATAGAGAAATCTCAAAAATAAATCAAGATAAAAAAAAAAACAGGGAACAGAGATATCATTCTGTAAAAGATGACAACATTAAATCAGTGGGAGACTAAAAGATGTAGTCATAGGTCTTTCATAAGGGAAAGGAAGTAAATTTAAACTTAGAGAAATAGGAGGAAATAATAAGGCAACTACAAAGGAGACTAACAATCCAATACATTAAAATAAAATACTAGAAAAACGTAAAGACTCAGCAAAAACAAAATCAAGAACAATGGAAAAGAGGAAAATATGATTTACAAAGAAAAACTACTCAGCACAAAAAAATTAATTGAGAAAAAGAGACTGTCAACAACACACCAAAAAAAACATCAAAATGACAGCAGAAAAAATATCTATCCATAATTATGGTGAATGTAAATGGACTAAATGCACCAATAAAAAAAGAGTTGTAGAATGGATAAAAAAACATGATCTGTCTACATGCTGCCTACAAAGACAAACCTTAGACTAAAAAACACAAAGTGGAACTCAAAGGATGGAAAAATATATCAAGCAAACAACAATCAAAAAAGAGAAGTAGTAGCAATACTAATTTCTGACAAATAGATTTTAAAGTGGAATTCACAACAAAGGATAAGGAAGGACACAATGTAATGATTAAAGGGGTAATATATCAAGAGGATATTACCATATTAAATATTTACACACTCAATGACAGGGCTCCAAGATACAGAAAACAAACACTAACAGCATTGAAAAATGAGATAGATGGTTCCCTCCACAATAAGAGTAGGAGAATTCAATACACCACTTTCAGTGAAGGACAGAACACCCAGAAAGAAGCTGAATAAAGACACGGAAGATCTAAATGCCACAGTCAATGAACTTGATCTCATAGACATATACAAAACACTTCACCCAACAGCCACCAAGTGTATTTTCTTTTCCAGTGCACATGGAGAATTCTCTAGAATAGACCCCATGAAGAAAGCCTTAACAGAATCCTAAGCATTGAAATCTTACAAATCATCTTCTCCGAACATAAAGACATAAAACTAGAAATCAATAACGGAAAAAAGCAAGGAGAAGAAATCAAACACATGGAAACTGACCAATAACTTGCTCAGAAATAACTGGATTATAGAAGAAATTAAAGACAGAATAATGATGTTCATAGAGTCAAATGAGAATGGAAACACTTCCTATCAGAATCTTGGAGACACAGCTAAAGCTGTGCTCAGAGGTCAATTTATAGAAATAAATAAATGTACACATTCAAAAAGAAGAAAGGGCTGAAATCAAAGAATTATCCCTACAACTTGAACAAACAGAAAGTGAGTGACAACAGAAACCCTCGGGCACCAGAAGAAAGCAAATAATAAAAATTGGACCAGAATTAAATGAAATAAAGGACAGAAAACCCATTCAAAGAGTTTAAAAGACCAAAAGCTGGTTCTTTGGAAAAAATTAACGAAATCAATAAATCATTTGCCAGACTGATAAAAGAAAAACGAGAAAGGAGGAAAGTAATATGACTAAGAAATGAGACTGGTGATATTACAACAGAACCAACTGAAATTAAAAGAATCATATCAGGTTACTATGAAAAATTGTACTCTAACAAATTTGAAAACCTGGAAGAAATAGACAAATTTCTAGAAACACATGACCAACCTAAAGTAAAAAATACAGTTGTAGAACAACTAATTAAACCCATAACAAAAGAATAGATTGAAAAGGTAATTAACAAACTCCCAATGAAAAAAAGCCCTGACCCTGACAGCTTCATTGGAGAATTCTACCAAACTTTCAGAGAAGAGTTAACACCACTAATATCAAAGGTATTTCATAGTATAGAAAAGGATGGAATACTCCCAAACTCAGTCTATGAAGCCAGCATTTTCATGATGCCAAAACCAGAAAAAGACACCACAAAAAAAGAAATTTACACACTTATATCCCTCATGAACTGAGATGCGAAAATCCTCAACAAAATTTTAGCCAATAGAATTCAACAACATATCAAAAAAATAATTCACCATGACCAAGTGGGATTCATACCAGTTATGCAGGGATGGTTCAATATTAGGAAAACAATTAATGTATTCCATCACATAAATAAAACAAAAGACAAGAATCACATGATTTTATCAATGGATGCAGAAAAGGCATTTGACAAATTTCAACACCCATTCATGGTAAAAACTCGGCAAAGTAGGAATAGAAGAAAAATTCCTCAACATAATAAAGGGCATTTATAAAAAGCCAAAAGCCAACAGCATCCTAAATGGAGAGAGCCTGAAAGCATTCCCCTTTAGATCAGAAACCAGACAAGGATGCCCTTTGTCACCACTCTTATTCAACATTGTGCTGGAGGTCCTAGCCAGAGCAATTAGGTTAGATAAGGAAATAAAGGGCATCCAGATTGGCAAGGAAGAAGTCAAGGTAACTCTATTTGCAGATGACATGATCTTATACCCAGAAAACCCTAAGGAATCCTCCAGAAAACTACTGAAACTAATAGAAGAGCTCAGCAGAATATCAGGATACAAGACAAACATAGAAAAATCAATTGGATTCGCCTACGCCAACAAAAAGAACTTTGAAAAGAAACTCAAATCAACACCATTTACAGTAGCCTCCAAGAAGATAAAATACTTAGGAATAAATCTTACCAGAAATGTGAAAGACTTATACAAAGAAAACTACAATACACTTCTGCAAGAATCCAAAAGAGACCTACATAAGTGGAAAAACATACCTTGCTCATGGATAAGAAGACTTAACATTATTAAAATGTCTATTCTACCAAAAGTGATCTATACATTTAACGCAATTCCAATCCAAATCCCAAGGACATTCTTTAATGAGATGGAGAAACAAATTAGCAACTTCATATGGAAGAGAAAGAGGCCCTGGGTAAGTAAAGCATTACTGAAAATGAAGAACAAAGTAGGAGGCTTCACACTACCTGATCTTAGAGCATATTATACCACCAAAGTAGTCAAAACAGTCTGCTACTGGTACAACAGATACACAGACCAATAGAACAGAATTGAGAATCCAGACATGAATAAATCCACATATGTGCAGCTGATACTTGACAAAGTCTCAAAGTCATTTAAATGGGGGAAAAGACACTTTCTTTAACAAATGGTGCTGGAATAACTGCATAACCACATGCAAAAAAATGAAACAAAGCCCATACTTCATACCATGCACAAAACTAACTCAAAATGGATCAAAGACCTAAATGTAAAATTTAAAACAATAAAGATCCTGGAAGAAAAAATAGGGACAACACTAGGAGCCCTAATACATGGCATAAACAGTATACAAAACATAACTAACAATGCAGAAGAGAAACTAGATAACTGGGAGCTCCTGAAAATCAAACACCTATGCTCATCCAAAGACTTCACCAAAAGAGTTAAAAGATTACCTACAGACTGGCAAAAAGTTTTTAGCTATGATATTTCTGATGAGCATCTGATCTCTAAAATCTACATGATACTGCAAAAACTCAACTACAAAAAACAAATAACCAATTAAAAAATGGGCAAAGGATATAAACAGGCACTTCACTAAAGGAAATATTTAGGTAGCCGTCAGATTCGTGAGGAAATGCTCACAATCATTAGCCATTAGAAAAATGCAAATAAAAACTACAATGAGATACCATCTCATCCCAACAAGGCTGGCATTAATTCAAAAAATATAAAATAATAAATTTTGGAGAGATTGGAACACTCATACACTGCTGATGGGAATGTAAAATGGTACAACCACTTTGGAAATTGATTTGACACTTCCTTAAAAAGCTAGAACTAGAACTACCGTATGATCCAACAATCCCACTCCTTGGAATGTATCCTAGAGTAATAAGAGCCTTCACGCAATCAGGTATATGCACGCCCGTGTTCATTGCAGCAATGTTTACAACAGAAAAAAGATGTAAGCAACCAAGGTGCCCATCAATGAATGGATGGATAAATAAATTATGGTATATTCACATAATGAAATACTATACAACAATTAAGAACAATGATGAATCCATGAAACATTTCATAACATGGAGGAATTTGGAAGGCATTATTCTGAGTGAAATGAGTCAGTTGCAAAAGGACAAATATTGTATTCCACCACTATTACAAGAATTTTAGGAAAAGTTTAAACAGAGAAGAAAATATTCTTTGATGGTTATGAGAGTGGGGCAGGAGGGAGAGGGGTATTCACTAATTAGATAGTAGACATGAACTGTTTTAGGTGAAGGGAAAGACAACATACAATACAGGAGAGGTCAGCTCAACTGGACTAAACCAAAAGCAAAGAAGTTTCCTGAATAAAACGAGTACTTCAAAGGCCAGAGTAGCAGGGGCGGGGGTTTGGGGACCATGGTTTCTGGAGACATCTAGGTCAATTGGCATAACAAAATGTATTAAGAAAACCTTCTGCATCCCACTTTGGTGTGAGGCGTCTGGGATTTAAATGCTAGAAGTGTCCATCCATTTAACCATCCATCTAAGATGCATCAATTGGTCTCAACCCAACTGGAGGAAAGGAGAATGAAAAACACCAAAGGCATATGGTAAAGATGAGCCCAAGAGACAGTAAGGAACATATAGCCAGAGCCTACATCAGCCTGAGATCAGAAGAACTAGACGGAACCCAGCTACCACTGATGACTGCCCTGACAGGGAACACAACAGAGGCTTCCAATGGAGCAGAACAGTGGGATTCTGAACTCAAGGGCAGTCATCGATTGTGGCTGGGCACCAACTAGTTCTTCTGGTCTCAGGATGATGTAGGTCTCTGGTTCATGTGGCCCTTTCTGTCGCTTGGGCTCTTAGTTGTCGTGTGACCTTGGTGTTCTTCATTCTCCTTTGCTCCAGGTGGGTTGAGACTAATTGATGCATCTTAGATGGCCGCTTGTTAGCATTTAAGACCCCAGATGCCACATTTCAAAGTGGGATGCAGAATGTTTTCATAATAGAATTATTTTGCCAATTGACTTACAAGTCCCCTTAAACCATGGTCCCCAAACCCCCGCCCTTGCTCCGCTGACCTTTGAAGCATTCATTTTATCCCGGAAACTTCTTTGCTTTTGGTCCAGTCCAATTGAGCTGACCTTCCTTGTATTGAGTGTTGTCCTTCCCTTCACCTAAAGCAGTTCTTATCTACTAATTAATCAGTAAAAAACCCTCTCTCTCCCTCCCTCCCTCCCTCGTAACCACAAAAGTATGTGTTCTTCTCAGTTTATACTATTTCTCAAGATCTTATAATAGTGGTCTTATACAATATTTGTCCTTTTGCCTCTGACTGATTTCGCTCAGCATAATGCCTTCCAGGTTCCTCCATGTTATGAAATGTTTCACAGATTCGTCACTGTTCTTTATCGATGCGTAGTATTCCATTGTGTGAATATACCACGATTTATTTACCCATTCGTCTGTTCATGGACATCTTGGTTGCTTCCAGCTTTTTGCTATTCTAAACAGAGCTGCAATAAACATGGGTGTGCATATATCTGTTTGTGTGAAGGCTCTTATTTCTCTAGGGTATATTCCGAGGAGTGGGATTTCTGGGTTGTATGGTAGTTCTATTTCTAACTGTTTAAGATAACGCCAGAGAGATTTCCAAAGTGGTTGTACCATTTTACATTCCCACCAGCAGTGTATAAGAGTTCCAATCTCTCCACAGCCTCTCCAACATTTATTATTTTGTGTTTTTTGGAGTGAGATGGAATCTCATCGTAGTTTTAATTTGCATTTCTTTAATGGCTAATGATCGAGAACATTTTCTCATGTGTCTGTTAGCTGCCTGAATATCTTCTTTAGTGAAGTGTGTGTTCCTATCCTTTGCCCACTTCTTGACTGGGTTGTTTGTCTTTTTGTGGTTGAGTTTTGACAGAATCATGTAGATTTTAGAGATCAGGCGCTGATTGGAGATGTCATAGCTGAAAATTCTTTCCCAGTCTGTAGGTGGTCTTTTTACTCTTTTGGTGAAGCCTTTTTTAGATGAGCATAGGTGTTTGATTTTTAGGAGCTCCCAGTTATCGGGTTTCTCTTCATCATTTTTATTTAGTAATGTTTTGTATTCTGTTTATGCCTTGTATTAGGGCTCCTAGAGTTGTCCCTATTTTTTCTTCCATGATCTTTATCGTTTTAGTCTTTATGTTTAGGTCTTTGATCCACTTGGAGTTAGTTTTTGTGCATGGTGTGAGGTATGAGTCCTGTTTCATTTTTTTGCAAATGGATATCCAGTTATGCCAGCACCATTTGTTAAAAAGACTATCTTTTCCCCAATTAACTGACACTGGGCCTTTGTCGAATATCAGCTGCTCATATGTGGATGGATTTATATATCTGGGTTCTCAATTCTGTTCCACTGGTCTATGTGCCTGTTGTTGTACCAATACCAGGCTGTTTTGACTACTCTGGCTGTATAATAGGTTCTGAAATCAGGTAGCGTGAGGCCTCCCACTTTCTTCTTCTTTTTCAGTAATGCTTTGCTTATCCGAGGCTTCTTTCCCTTCCATATGAAGTCGGTGATTTGTTTCTCTATCACATTAAAAAATGACATTGGAATTTGGATCGGAAGTGCATTGTATGTATAGATGGCTTTTGGTAGAATAGACATTTTTACTATGTTAAGTCTTCCTGTCCATGAGCAAGGTATGTTTTTCCACTTAAGTATATCCTTTTTAATTTCTTGTAGTAGAGCTTTGTAGTTTTCTTTGTATAGGTCTTTTACATCCTTGGTAAGATTTATTCCTAAGTATTTTATCTTCTTGGGGGCTACTGTGAATGGTATTGATTTGGGTATTTCCTCTTCGATGTTCTTTTTGTTGATGTAGAGGAATCCAAGTGATTTTTGTATGTTTATCTTGTAACCTGAGACTCTTCCAAACTCTTCTATTAGTTTCAGTAGTTTTCTGGAGGATTCCTTAGGGTTTTCTGTGTATAAGATCATGTCATCTGCAAATAGAGATAATTTTACTTCCTCCTTGCCAATCCAGATGCCCTTTATTTCTTTGTCTAGCCTAATTGCCCTGGCTAGGACTTCTAGCACGATGTTGAATAAGAGCGGTGATAAAGGGCATCCTATCAAAGGAAATTAAAGAGAGTGAAATGTAAAGCTAATGAATGGAAAAAATAGTTTTAGGATATATAACTGTCAAAGAGATTATATCCCGAATATAAAAGAAAATGTCAAGTAAATAATCATAAAGACAAATAATTCAAAAGAAAATCAATAAATTGATACCTGAAGGCAATTTAAAAGAGAAAAATCCATAAACATATTAAAATGTGACCTACTTCAATCATAGTAAGTATTCATATTGAAACTACAATGACATATTTAATGAAGATGCAATGACATTTTACCAAGCTATCAAAAAGAACAATAATACTGAGTGCTGGTCAGGAAGTAAAATATCACATTGGTACTTTCAAACATTGCTATTACAAGTATAAATTGATACATCCAATCTGAAAGCTTATTTGAGAGCGAAACAAATGATTCCTACTTCTAGGTAGAAACCCCATTCTAATGCATTCTTATGTGCAAAAGCAAGAGTGCCCATGTCTCAAAATAAACATCCCAAATGTCCACCATAGTAGAATGAATTTTTAAAAACTGTGAATGTTTTTACCTGAAATAATAGGAACAAAATTGAACAAACTGTAAGTGTACACAATAACACAAATGATTTTTAAAATACAGTGTTCACTGACAAAATATATAGAATACACTCTGCATGATTTGTTTTACATAAAGCTTGCAAAGAGAGAATATTAACTTGTATTTTTTCATAGGCATAGTAACATAGTGAAAATACATAGGAGAGGAAGTGAATGATTATAATGGAAGTCAAATTTGTGGTTATTGCTGGGGTGGGGGATAGTGTTATCAGGATGTGGTTGGTAAGTGACTTCTACAGTGCTGGTGATGTTCTATGAACCAATTTACTCTGGAATTGCATGAGTGCCTTTTAAAAATTCATTTGCCATATTCATTTTTAAGTAATATTTTATCAAGTTTTTGTCAAAAGTTTGCCCAGCAAGTTAGGTTCCCACTTGACAATTTCTGCACAAATTGTTCAGTGACATTAGTTACATTTATCACAAAAATATGTCAACATTCCTTTTAATTGTGTTCTGTTTATTCCATTTCCAGTACTCTAATTTCTCTGCCACCACATGTCTATCAGTTTGTCACACTGTAGGGGCTTGTGTGTTGCTGCGGTGCTGGAAGCTATGTCACTAGTATTCAAATACCAGCAGGGTCAGCTATGGCAGACAGGTTTCAGCTGAACTTAGGAAGGACAGGGCAGTCGACTTCTATAAAGATTTACCCAGTGAAAACCTTATGAATAGGAGCAGAGCATTGTTTGATATAGTGCCAGAAGATGAGTTCCTCAGGTTGGAAGGCACTCAAAAGAGCTGCCTCCTGAAAATATAATCGACCTTAATGAAGTGAATGGAGTCAAGCTTTTCAGAACCTTCATTTGCTGATGTGGCATGACTCAAAATGAGAAGAAAGAGCTGCAAACATCCATTAATAGTCAGAACATGAGAATGTATGAAGTATGAATCTAGAAAAATTGGAAGTCATTAAAAATGAAAGGGAACACATACACATAGATATCCTAGGCATTAGTGAGCTGAAATGGACTGGTATTAGCCATTTTGAATCACACAATCATATGGCCTACTATGCTGGGAATCATAACTAGAAGAGGAATGGCGTTGCATTCATCATCAAAAAGAACATTTCAAGATCTATACTGAAGTACACTACTGTCAGTGATAGGATAATATCCATACACCTACAAGGAAGACCAGTTAATACGACTCTTATTCATATTTATGCACCAGCCACTAAGGCCAAAGATGAAGAAACTGAAGATTTTTACCAACTTCTGCAATCTGAAATTGCTTGAACATGCAGTCAAGATACATTGATAATTACTGGAGATTGGAATGTGAAAGTTAGAAACAAAGAAGAAGAATGAATAGTTTAAAATATGGCCTTGGTGATAAAAATGATGCCAGGGATCACATGGTAGAATTTTGCAAGACCAGCAAGTTCTTCATTGAAAATACCTTTCTTTGCCAACATAAACGGCGACTATACACATGGACCCCACCAGATGGAATACTCAAGAATCAAATCGACTACATCTGTGGGAAGAGACAAGGCAAAAGCTCAATATCATCAGTCAGGGCAAGGCCAGGGGCTGACTGTGAAATAGATCATCAATTGCTCATATGCAAGTTCAAGTTGAAACTGAAGAAAATTAGAACAAGTCCACAAGAGCCAAGCATGACCTTGAGTATATCCCACCTGAATTTAGAGACCATCTCAAAAATAGATTTGACACGTTGAATACTAATGAACAAAGACCAGACGAGTTGTGGAGTGACATCAAGGACACCATACATGAAGAAAGCAAAAGGTCATTAGAAAGAAAGAAAAGAAAGAAAAGACCAGAATGGATGTCCAAAGAGACTGAAAATTGCTCTTAAACATGGAGTAACTAAAGTGAAAGGAAAAAATGATGACGTAAAAGAGTCGAACAGACGATTTCAAAGGGCAGCTGAAGAAGACAAAACAAAGTATTATAATGACATGTGCCAAGACTGGGAGCTGGAAAACCAAAAGGGAAGAACATGCTCAGCATTTCTCAAGCTGAAAGAACTGAAGAAAAAATTCAAGCCTCGATTTTTGATATTGAAGGAGTGTATGGGTAAAATATTAAACAATTCAGGAAGCATCAAAAGAAGATGGAAGGAATACACAGATTCACTATACCAAAAAGGATTGGTCAACATCCAAACATTTCAGGAAGTACCATATGAGCAGGAACCAATGGTACCGAAGGAAGAAGTCCAAGCTGCGCTGAAGGCATTGTCTAAATACAATTGATGGAATACAAATTGAGATGTTTCAACACAAGGATGCAACACTGGAAGTCCTCATTAATCTATACCATGGAAGTTGGAAGACAGCTACCTGGCCAACCCAGTGGGAGAGATCTATATTTATGCCTATTCCCAAGAAAAGTGATCCCACCAAACGCAGAAATTATCAGACAATACATTAATATCACACACAAGTAAGATTTTTCTGAAGATCATTCAAAAGCTGCTGCAGCAGTATACTGACAGGGAACTGCCAGAAATTCAGGCTGGATTCAGAAGAGCACATGGCACCAGGTATATCCTTGTTGATGTCAGATGCATCCTGGCTGAAAACAGAGAATACCATGGATACTGTATGATTTAAAGTCAGAGGGGTGTGTGTCAGGGTTGTATCCTTTCACCATATTACTTAATCTGTATGCTGAGCAAATAATCCGAGAAGATGGACTATATGAAGAAGAAAGGGTCATAGGATTGGAGGAAGACTAATTAACAATTTACACTATGCAGATGACACAAACTTGCCTGCTGAAAGTGAAGAGGACTTGAAGCACTTAATGGTGAAGGTAAAAGTACACAGTCTTCAATATGAATTACACCTTAACATAAAGAAAAGGAAAAATCCTCACAACTTGACGAATAAATGACATCATAATAAACAGAAAAGTTCAAAGTTGTCAAGGACTTCATTTTACTTTGATCCACAATCAACACCCATGGAAGCAACAGTCAAGAAATCAAAGAACTCATTGCTTTGGGTGAATTTGTTGAGAAAGGCCTCTTTAAAGTGTTAAAAAGCAAAGATGTCACCTTGAAGACTTAGGTGTGCCTGACCCAGGCCATGGTGTTTTCAATCACCTCATATGCCTGCAAAAGCTGGACAATAAATAAGGAAGACCGAAGAAGAATTAATGCCTTTGAATTGTGTTGTTGGTAAAGAGTTTTGAATATACCATGGACCACCAAATGAATGAAAAATCTGTCTTGGAAGACATACAACCAGAATGGTTCTTAGAGGCAGGGATGGCGAGACTTCCTCTCACATACTTTGGACATGTTATCAGGAGAGATCAGTCCCTGGAGAAGGACAGCATGCCTGGTAAAGTAGAGGGTTAACAAAAGAGAGGAAGGCCCTCAAAGAGATGGATTGACACGGTGCTTGCAACAATGGGCTCAATCATAACAACGATTGCGATGATGGTGCAGGACTGGGCAGTTTTCATTTTGTTGTACTTAGGTTTGCTATGAGTCGGAACTGACCTGACAGCACCTAACGACAACAACAACTAAGGACAACTGATTTTATATGTAATATATATAAAAGCCAGAGAGACTGGCAGTCGAGGACAGAGGACTCCCTGAGACTATAACCTAGAGACACTCTTTAAAGGTTGAACTAAGCCTTTCCCCTGAGATCACCTTTAAGTGAAAAAGCAGAGTGGCCCACAAAATATATCATATTACCTGTATGATCTGTGCTCTACTTAAAAACCAGCAGTATGAAACCAAAATGTCAACAATTTCTCAAAAGAAAAGAAGATAAGGAGGCAGGGAAACTAGAGTACTAGAAATGGAACAAACAAAACATTAATAAAGAGAATATTGACACATTGTGATAAATGTAAATAATGTCACTGAAAAATTTGTGTGGAAATTGTAAAATGGGACCCTAAATTGCTTTGTAAAATTTCACTAGAAAGTCAGTAAAATATTAATGAAAATACATTGCTAATTAATTTCTAAAAAATTATAGAAACACTCATGTAACTATCAACTAGATTAATACATGGAATGTTACCAAAAATAAAAAATAAATAAAAGCAACACTTTGCTGCCCAGTCGATTCTGACTCATAGCACCCTCTAAGACAGAGTAGAACTGCCCCATAGGATTTACAAGGGGCGCCTGGTGGGTTCAAAATGCTGACATTTTGATTAATAGCCAAGCTCTGAACCACTCTATCACCAGGGCTCCAGAGCATTACCAGCACTGTACAAGTCAATTACTAACCCTTTCCTAATCTCACCTCCTTCCTGTCCCAGCAATATCCAAAAGGGTGTCATTTATTATGATCATACATGTACTTTTGTATATATTTTTCCTGTGTATTTATACCTGTAAAAAATACAAATTAATATTTACTTGATGCAAACTTCTTATAAAAGAAGCCGTGCAGTGTGTATTCTGTTTTAATTTTGATGAATATTTTATGCTTATGAATTATTCATATTGCATATATTTACAGTTTGTTCAATTTAATTCTATTTATTACTTCATGGTATAAATATTCAGAGTCTTTCAAAATGCATTCTACTATGGTGGATATTTGGGATGTTTCCATTTTGGGACATGCACACTGTTATTCTGCACATGGGAACTCATTAGAGTGGCGTCTACTCCTAAAACTATCAGGCATTTATTCAGGTCTCAAATAATCTTTTTTTTAAATGGATGTATCAGTTTATACTTGTAGTAAGAATGTTTGAAATTTCCAATGTGATGTTCTACTTCCTGACCAAAAAAAACCAAAAACCAAAAACCAAACCCAGTGCCGTCGAGTCAATTCCGACTCATAGCGACACTGTAGGACAGAGTAGAACTGCCCCATAGTGTTTCCAAGGAGCGCCTGGCAGATTAGAACTGCCGATCCTTTGGTTAGCAGCTGTAGCACTTAACCACTACACCACCAGGGTTTCTACTTCCTGACCAGCACTCAATATTATCATCCTTTATGATATTTACTATTAGCTTGTTGTACAATATATCACTGTAGTATCAATTTCAGTGTTTATAATTATACAGGTAAAAAAAAGGCATGTTTTAACATGTTTATGAATTTTCTCTTGTAAAGTGCCTCAGGTGTCATTTCTTCAATTTTATTTAGAATTCTCTTTAGTCTTATTTATTTGACATTTTCTTTTACATTAGGGTTATAATCTCTCTGTCAGTTACATATCTTGAAACTATCTTCCCATTCATAGGCTTTACTTTTAACTCCCTAAATGTCCTTTGGTAAATAGCATCCTAAATTTTATTTATTTTGATTATTTTTTAAATTGTATTTTAGATGAGGAAAACCTGGTGGCGTAGTGGTTAAGTGCTACGGCTGCTAACCAAGAGGTCGGCAGGTCGAATCTGCCAGGTGCTCCTTGGAAACTCTATGGGGCAGTTCTACTCTGTCCTATAGGGTCACTATGAGTTGGAATCGACTCGAGGGCAGTGGGTTTGGTTTGGTTTTCGGTTATTTTAGATGAAGGTTTACAGAAGAAACTAGCTTCTCATTTAGCAGTTAGTACACAAACTCTTCTATAATATTGGTTAACGACCCCACAACATGACAACACTCTCCCTTTTTAATTTTGGGTTCCCTATTACCACCTTTCCTGTCCCCTCCTGCCCCTTCTTCCTAGTCCTTGTCCCTGGGCTGGTGTGCCCTTTTGGTCTTGTTTTGTTTTATGGGCCCGTCCAATCTTTGGATGAAGATCAAACGTCAGGAGTGGCTTCATTACTGTGCTACTGTGGTGTCCAGGGGCCATACTCTCCAGTCTATGTCAGGCCAGTGAGTCTGAGTTAGAGTTTTATTGTGAATTAGAATTTTGTTGTACATTATTCTCCAGTTCTGTTGTGATCCCTGTCAGAGCAGTGAGTGGAGGTAGCCAGGCACCAACTGGTTGTACTGGACTCGGTCTGGTGGAGGCCCTGGTAGATGTGGTCCATTAGTCCTCTAGACTAATCTTTCCCTTGTATCTTCAGTTTTCATTCTCCCTTGCTAACAAAGGAGTGAGACCAGTGAGTATCTTAGATGGCTGCTCACAGGATATTAAGATCCCAGACACTCCTCACCAAAATAGAATATAGGCATTTTCTTTATAAACTATGTTATGCCAATTGAGCTAGAAGTTCCCTGAGACCATGGTCCCCACAGCCCTCAGCCCAACAATTCCATCCCTCAGGGAGTTTGAATGTGTCTATGGAGCTTCCATGATGATGCCTTGTAGAAGTTGTGCTGGCTTCCCCAGAATTGTGTACTGTATTACCCTTCACCAAAGTTACCATTTATCTATTATCTATTTAGTGTCTTTCCATCCTCACTCTTCTCCTCCCTGGTAACCATCAAAGATTGTTTTTTTTGTGTGTGTAAACCTTTTCATGAGTTATTACAGCACTGGTCTCATACAACTTTTGTCCTTTTGTGATTGACTTATTTCACTCAGCATAATGCCCTCCAGATTCATCCACGTTGTGAGATGCTTCACAGATTCATCATTGTTCTTTATTGTTGCTTAGTGCTCCATTGTGTGTATGTACCACAGTTTGTTTATCCACTCACCTGATGATGAGCATCTGGTTTATTTCCATCCTTTTGCTATTGTGAACAATGCTGCAATGAACATGGGTGTTCATATGTCTACTGATGTGACAACTCTTATTTCTCTTGGATGTATTCCTAGGAGTGGGATTGCTGGATCAAATGGTGTTTCTGTTTCGAGCTTTCTAAGGAAGAGCCCTATGGTTGTATCATTTTGCATTTGCATCAGCAGTGCATCAGCAGTGCATCAGAGTTGCGATCTCCCTGCAGCCTCTCCAACATATATTATTTTCTGTTTTTTTGATTCCTGCCGGTAATCCGGGGGTAAGATGGTATCTCATTGTGGTTTTGATTTGCATCTGTCTAATTTTTTTTTTTTTTTTAATGGCTAGTGATTGCGAGCATTTCCTCACGTGTCTTTTAGCGGCTTGAATGTCTTATTTGTTGAAGTGTCTGTTCATTTCTTTTGCCCATTTTGTAATTGGATTATTCATCTTTTTGTTGTAGAGGTGTTGGATTTTCCTGTAGATTTTAGAAATTAGACCTTTGTTGGATTAGTCATATGCAAATTTTTTTTTCCCAGTATGTAAGTTCTCTTTTTACTGTTTTGGTGAAGTATGTTGATGAACATAAGTGTTTGATTTTTAGAAGATACCAGTTATCTAGCTTGTCTTCTGCAGCTTGTGGGCTATTACTTATGGTTTGTATCCTGTTAATGCAGTGCATTAGCATTTGATCCTATTTTTTCTTCTATGATCCTTAGAGTTTTGGGCTTTATATTTAGATCTTTGATCCATTTTGAATTAGCTTTTTATATGGTGTGAGGTATGGATCTTGGTTCATTTTTTTTTTTTTGAGATGGACATCCAGTTTTGCCAGCATTATTTGTTAAAGAAACTGTCTTTCCCCTATATGATGGACTTTGGGCCCTGGTCGAAGATCAGGTGACCAGCCAAAAAAACCAAACCCACTGCCGTCGAGTTGATTCCGACTCATAGCAACCCTATAGGACAGAGTAGAACTGCCCCATAGAGGTTCCAAGATGGATGGATTTACATCTGGGTTCTCAATTCTGTTCCATTGGTCAGTGTATCTGTCATTGCACCCGTATCAGACTGTTTTGACTACTGTAGCTGTATAGTAGGTCCTGAAGCCTGGTAGTGGGAATCTTCCTACTTTATTCTTTTCTTCAATAGTGCTTTACTTATCCAAGGCTTCTTCCCTTTCCATATAAAATTAATGATTAGTTTTTCCATCTCTTTGAAGAATGTTGTTGGTATTTGAATCCAGATTGCATTATATTTGTAAATCGTTTTGGGTAGAATTGTCATTTTCACAACGTTGAGTCTACCTGTGCATGAGCATGCTACGTTTTTCCATTTATATAGATCTCTTTTGGTTTCAGGCGATAGTGTTTTGTAGTTTTCTTTGTATAGGTCTTTTTACCACCCTGGTTAGATTTGTTCCTAAGTATTTTATTTTTTTTTTAGGGACTATTATAAATGGTATTGTTTTCCTGATATCCTTTTAATCGTTCTCTTTATTGGTGTTTAGGAATTGAACTGATTTTTGTGTTTATCTTGTATCCTGCTTCACTCCTGCCACTTTCTGTAAGTTCCAGCAGTTTTCTTGTGAAATCTTTTGTATTTTCTAGGTACAGTATCATATCATCCCCAAATAGGGACAGTTTTACTTCTTCATTATGAATTTGGATGCCCTTTATTTCTTTTTCTTGCTTTATTGCCATATGTATTTTTTATTTCTTTTTCTTGCTTTATTGCTGTATGTAGGACTTCCAGCACAATGATAAATAGTAGTGATGATAAAGGACATCCTTGTCTTGTTCCTGTTCTCAAAGGGAATGTTTTCAGCCTTTCTCCATTAAGAATGATGTTGGTTGTTGGTTTTATATTCATGCCTTTTATTATGTTGAGGAATTTTCCTTCTATACGTATTTTATTGAGAGTTTTTATCAGGAATGGGTACTGGACATTGCCGAATGCCTTTTCTAAGTCAATTGAGAGGATCATGTGATTCTTTTCTTTTATGTATGTAGTGGATTATGTCCATTGATTTTCTAATGTTGAACCATGATTGCATACCCGGTATGAATCCTACTTGGTTGTGGTGTATTTTTTTTTTATTATTATTATGATGAATTCTATTGACTTGAGTATTGTTGAGAATTTTTGCATCTATATTCATGAGAGATATTGGTCTGTATTTTTCACTCTTTTAATGGTGTCTTTGCCTCATTTTGGTGTCAGGGTTATGCTGGCTTCATAGAATAAATTTGGAAGTATCCCTTCCTTTTTTGAGTTTTGAAATAGTTTGAGTAGTACTGGAGTAAGCTTTTCTGTGAATGTCTGGTAGAATTATCCAGTGAAGCCATCTAGGTTAGGTTCCACCCCCGCCCTTGGGAGTTTTTTTTTTTTTTTACCTTTTCACTCTCTTGTTATAGTTCTGTTCAGATTTCCAACATCATTTTGTGTTAGTTTAGGCAGGTAGTGTGTTTCTAGAAATTTGTCTATTTCCTCAAGGTTTTCATAATACTCTGCATAATATTCTGTTATGATTCTTTTTGTTTCACTTGAGCCTGTTGTAGTGTCCTCCATTTCATTTCTTCTGTTTTTCTCTTGTCAGTT
Source organism: Elephas maximus indicus (assembly GCF_024166365.1). Taxonomy (NCBI): domain Eukaryota; kingdom Metazoa; phylum Chordata; class Mammalia; order Proboscidea; family Elephantidae; genus Elephas; species Elephas maximus. Next base: position 105,889,472 of record NC_064825.1, on the reverse strand, counting down.
TGACCGGTAGTTTGTCGATTTTGTTGATCCTTCAAAAAACCAACTTTTGGTTTTATTGATTCTTTCTATTGTTTTTCTATTCTCTATTTCATTTATTTCTGTTCTGATATTTATTATTTCCCTTCTTCTCTTGGCTGTGGGCTTCTTTTGCTGTTCTCTTTCTATTTGCTTGAATTGTGTAGCTAATGTTTTGAATTTGTCCCTTTCTTCTTTTCTGATGTGTGCATCTATTGCTATAAATTGACCACTGAGGACTACCTTTGTTGTGTCCCAAAAGTTTTGGTATGAAGAGTTTTCATTCTCATTTGATTCTAGGAATTTTTTGGTTCCATCTTTGATTTCTTTTATCGTCCAGTGGTTTTTAAGCAGGATGTTATACAGTTTCCATGTAATTGATTTTTTCCCTTGCTCTTCCTGTTGTTAATTTCTACTCTGGTGGTGTTGTGATCAGAGAAGATACTTTGTATTATTTCAATGTTTCAAATTTTGTTGATGGTTGTTTTGTGTCCTAAGATGTGGTCTACTCTAGAAATTGTTCCATGTGCATTGGAAAAGAATGTGTGCTTTGCAGCTGTTGTGTGGAGTGTTGTATATATGTGTATGAGGTCAAGTTGTTTGATTGCGTCCGTTAGATTTTTTGTATCTTTTTTGAGTTGCTCTCTAGATGGTCTGTCCTTTTCCAAGAATGGTGTGTTGAAGTCTCCTACTATTATTGTGGAACTGTCAATTTCTCTTTTCAGTGCTGTTAGAGTTTGTTTTGTGTATTTTGGAGCCCTGTCACAGGGGCATAAATGTTTATTATGATTATGTCTTCATGATGGATCATCTCTTCAATCATTATATAGTGCCCTTCTTTGTCTTTTATGGTGGATTTTGTTTTAAAATCTGTGTTATCTGAAAGTACTATTGCCAGTTCTGCTTTTTTTGGTTGCTGTTTGCTTAATGTATTTTTTCCATCCTTTGATTTTTAATAAATTTATGTCTTTATTTCTAAGGTGTGTCTCTTATAGACAGCAGAATAATGGATCCTGTTTTCTTATCCATTCTGTCACTCTCTGTTTCTTTATAGGTGCATTTAGGCCTTTTACGTTCAGTGTAATTATTGAGTTTATTGCTGTCATTTTATAGTTTTTTTTTTTTTTATTTTTGTGGTGCAGACATTTTCTTTGTTCCTCTTACTCTCATGTACTGAATTTCGTTCGTGGATTTTTTTTTGCATTTCTTTTGTTTTCGTAGATTTTGTTTTTACTTAGAGTTTATCTTTTTCTTCATTTTGATGCATAGATCTGTAAACTTTCCTTGTAATTTTCTTCAAATTTACCCTTGTCTTCCTAGGTTTGAATAAGTCTATTATTACTTGGTATCGCCTTGCCTTCCTCTCCATTAAGGAGTTCTATACCTACACAATTTATTCTGTATTTTCTTGTTCTGACATTGTTGTAATTTACAGATTAACCTATTTGGTTCCCTGTTGTATATCTTTTGGTTTTGAATACCCCTTGAGAGTTCATTCCTATGTTGGTATCTGGCTGGTACAATATTGCATCCCAGATTCAGGCTGATCTCTCCTTGCTCTTTGTTCTCTGTCAGTTTCTTATTCCATTTGGTGCTTGGCTGAGTTATTTTCTCTTCATTTAATGCTTAGGGTTCCAGGATTGATGTTTGTCTCTGTTTTACTTAGTTTTTCCAGTCTTTATTGTGGAGGGATGTTGTGGTGCCATGTCAGCTCCACCCTCTGGAACCTAAATTTTAATTTAGTCAAATAAACCAATTTGAGGAAACAAACGAAAATATTACGATTGAACAGACTTAAACTCAAATCATGTAAAGTTACTAACATTTAAAACAAAGAAAGAACTTCTATTTGTAGTTAAAATTCAATGTGTCACAGCAACCCAAAGTTCCTGCTTCAACCATTAGAAAAATCTGGATACCTTTCTTAAAAAGTATTTTTAGAGGCATCAAATAGCTGTGAAAAAGAAAAGAATGATGAGAGTATTAAAATGAAAACTCATTAAGTCAGAGAAAGACAATCCACTTAATAATTAACACTTAATTGACTTATAATCTTTTGCAATTACAAACTATACTGGAATATAGTTTATTGGATAAATTCATATGTGCGCATGTTTTATTCATTTAAAGACTAAGTATCCCCCCAAAATGTTGCTGTCAAATCGATTCCAACTCACGGAGACTCCATGTGTTACAGAGTTGAACGTCTCTATAGGGTTTTCTTGAATGTATTCTTAACAGGAGCGTGTCACCAGGTCTGTGTTGTGCTGTGTTGCAGGTGGGTTTGAACTGCCAGTCTTTAAGTTAGTACCCCAAACGCACCAAACCCTTTGCCAATAAGTCAATTTCAACAATAGTGACCATACAGGACACAGTAGAACTATCCTGAGATATTATGCACTGCGCCACCAGGGATCTTTATGTTAGGAGTGGAGCACAAATTATTTGTGCCACCAAAGACTAGATACAATTGTGATATTAGTCAATGGTTTCCAACTCCTTCAGAGGACTTGAACCAAAAGTTATATATAAAAAGATACATATTTTCCCAAGATAATGTATATTCTTTATAAATAAATGCTGTGCAGTTTAAAATTTCTTTCTTTTTTATGATGTTGAATGTATTTTCATATATTTTAGGGATGATTTTACTCCCTTTTTATGTGAAGTGTTACCTTACATATTTGGTACATTTTTCTATTTGCATTTTTCACTTCTTCATACTTAAGAATAATGTATTTATAAGGGAAATTGGTACTTTCTCTGAGACATGATTTATAATTATTATCCCACACTTTATTAATTACTTTTTGACAGTAGTTTGGTTCCTGTTTATTTTTAACATACACAATTATTTAACTTTACATAGTTGATTTTTTATCAATCATTTGTGTCCTGCATTCAAAATGTTTAGTTGTAAGTAGAAACCTTTATTACTCCAAAATCATTTTCTAAAAAATATTTATCTTAGAATTATTCTATGGTTTAATTTTCTAAAATAGCTGAACTAGTGTACCATTTGGAGTCTCTCCTGCTGTAGTATGAAATATTCATAAAAATTTATCTTTTCCTGCTCAAGGACTTCTCAAGTATCCAAATAACAATTATCTTAAAAGCTCAGTTTTCATCTATTCATTTGCTATCTTTATTCTATGATCAATTCTAATTTGTATTTGAATCTTCCATTTATGGCATTAGAAGATCCTGCTATTTATGCACAATATAATACTGATTATATTGTGAGACTTTAGAGTTTCCTTTTATCTGAATTACTCCTGGGATATGCACCTACTGTAGCTCAGTCCTGGCTGGCATTGCACCCCCTGCTGTGCTCTCCCACACCTGATTCCCACGAGAGGCCTTGCTCACCACCTACTCTTAACTAACCTTCCATGTTTTCAAGGTCATATATGGTTCCAGATACCCTTCAATTAACTTCCCTAATAATTCTCTGTTATTATAATATTATAGGGTTTTTCTCTTTCTGGAGATTGATAGAGAGATACTTTATACAACCATTAGATTAGTAGTGGAAGTATATATAATCCACCGCTAATCTCAAGATTGGTGGTAATTATAAACCCTTAGAAATCACTGTTTACAAATATTAGGAAGTAACATCCTATTTTCACAAGGGGAAATTTAGCTTCATGCCAATGTTCTTAAACTACTGTCACACACATTTAAAGTCTTGAAGTGGAAGTATTTTATAACAATAGACAGACTATTGCCCTGGAATTTTGCCTCTCATCTCCGTTGGAATTATATCAGAATCTTATCTTCTCCTAAGTGAAGTTTAATAGGATTCACATCTTAAAAATGGGTTCACAGAAGGAATGAAGTTGGGGAGAGGAGAGAATGCTGCAAGGAAAAGAAAAATTTCCCATTTTCGGATTAATCTTGGGGAAAAAAAAAATATTTTTGACATAGATTTAATACACCCAAAAATCAGCTCTGAGTTTTCCCAGGTAGTCTTGAAGAAACAAATTATATGTTATATACTTTATAGGTAAAATATATGTACATACATACATATAAATATTTGTTTGTTTTCAGAATGTTTATTACAACTGTTACACAAAAGCCAGTTCCTGAATGAAGATCAAGGAACCCATTTCAGAGGAGAAAACAAGCAAAACAACTTCAGGAAAATGCAAAAGGGATTCAGTCAAGTAGCAACAGAGGGTCCATATGAAGCAGCCCTAATAGGTAAGGGGAAGATTGGATTTGTGTCAATTTTGCTTGGCCTCCAAATGTATTGCTCAGTTAAGGGTAATCCAGGACCCTATTCAAGTCTAAGAAATAAAACTTCCTGCACACTCTATTCCATTGAGAGGCTGCATAGGAAGTGTTCTGTGTAGAGTGAGAGCTCTCTGGGAAAATAAATAAATAAACCAAATCAGAGAGTGCCAAGGAGATTTGTTTAATTAGAAATTTAACTGCATCAGGTGGAAGAGATCCCAGGGGAAAGAGATTACTGCTTTTTATTTAAAGAGCATTCCCCATTCCAAAAGAACTGTTTTAAGGGTGGATTGAATATCTATGATGAAATGAATTGTTTCAGTGCAAGTAATTCAAATACTTAAGTATTAAAAACTCTCTTCAGTGAGGGAAAAACAAGATTATCCCAAAAAAACCAAAACTCAAACCCCCTCCCACTGAGTTAATGTAAACTCCTATCGACCCTGCAGGACAAAGTAGAAAAGGCTGCAAATCTTCATGGAAGCTGCTGACTGCCACGTCTTTTGCCTGCAGATTGGCTAGTGGGTTTGAACTGCCAGCCTTTGGTTAGCAGTGGAGCGCTTTAACAACTTCACCACCAGGGCTGTTATAATCCCAAATGAGAAAGGTAAATATGAAATGTTTTATGTTAATATTTAACTTTAGATCATGAAATTATTGGAATTAATATTTAATATAGAGTAGCTAATGTGATGTTTTATTAAAACAGCTCCTTTATATTTCCAACTGTATTAAATATAATTTACTGTTAACAATGATTTTAAATAATGATGTTATTGTTTTCATAAGAATACTAAATAATATTATAGGAAAACTGCATTTCTAGTAAAGACATTTTAGCAAATAAGCATTATATTTATGTATTTTAGTTCCGATATTTTAATGAGATATTAAAAGTAAAACAGTCCATTAAACAAATTTACAACCATTGAGAAACCCAGCAAATATTTATTTCAAAGAAAATATTTTTTAAATTAAAGAATTTATAAAATAATAAAGTTTGAGGTTCATATTGTTTTCAATTTAATTTCAGGGTGTATGTTTCTAATTTACTTCAAAGATACAAGCATAGTGAGAGGTTTGGTAGATTGGGGACATTGATAATGACTAACATCTAAGTGAAACAAAGCATTGTTAACCAAAGCCAAACCCATTGCCTTCAAGTGGCTTCTGACTCCTAAGGACCCAATAAGATAGAGCAGGACTGCTTCATAATGTTCCCAAGGATGTAAATCTTTACAGAAGCAAACTGCCACATCTTCCTCCCACAGAATGGCTCATGTGTTTGAACCACTGACCTCTTGGTTAGAAACTGAGCGCTCAACCACCGTGCCACCAGAATGCTGTCAGAATATTGTTAAGCATTCCTTAACCATTTGGATTTCTTCTGGGGAAGGAATGTTTACATTTCAAATAAAAATATGATAACATTAAGTTTTATTTTCCTTAAGTAAAAAGAACAAACATTTTCAAGAAAGAAGAGTTACTATAGATAGTTTTGGGAGAATACACAGGGTAAATCTCTGCTCTTTCTATCCTGTTGTCTTGAGAAAAAAAAAAGGTACATCTTAATATTTGATATTATATGTGGATAATTTCATCACCAAAAAGGTTGAGTTTGTATAATTGTATTCAATTAATAAAAATTTAATTATTTTTTAATTAAATGCTGTCATTTGTAAAGCAATACCTAAAGATTTGGGTTTTTTGTCCTTTCATGAGTCTTAATTCTTCTCTTGTAAGTGTTCACTCCTTTTAAGAGTGATGCTTTCTTTTTAACAATATCTATTCCTCCATTTGTCTATTTCAACTTGTCTGCTAACCAAAAGGTCAGCAGTTCCAATCCACCAGCCATTCCTTGAAACTGGAAACCCTATGGAGCAGGTCTCCTCTGTCCTATACAGTTGTTATAAGTTAGAATTGACTTGACCACAATAGTTCCTGTTTGTTTGTTTGTTTTATTCCTTTATTTCAGTCCAGAATCAAATCCTGAGTGCAGTATTAGATGTACACCCATTTTCTAGGATCTATGTTGATTTCAAGTAGGAAAATAGTCACAGCCTTTTCCTCTCAGATCATTTAGTATCAGTAAATACCACACAGATAATACAGGCATACCTTGGACATATCGTAGGTTCAGTTGCAGACTACCACAATAAAGCAAATAATGCAATAGAGCAAATCACACAAATTTTTTGGTTTCCTAGTGCATATAAAAGTTAGGATAACACTACACTGTAGTCCATTAAGTGTGCAGTAGCATAATGTCTAAAAAAATAAGTACATACCTTGATTAAAAAAATACTTTATTGCAAAGAAATGCTATCACTAAGCCTTCGGCAACTTGTAATCTTTTTATGGGTGGAGGGTCTTGCCTCAGTGTTGATGGCTGCTGACTGATCAGGGTGGTGGTTGCTGAAGGTTGGGGTGACTGTGGCAACTTCTTAAAATAAGGCAACAGTGAAGCTTGCCACATCAGATGACTCTTCCTTCGCAAAAGATTTTTTCTGTAGCCTGAAATGCTGTTTGATAACATTTTACCCACCGTAGAAATTCTTTCAAAATTGAAATTAATCCTCTCAAACCCTGGCGCTGCTTTATCAACTAAGCTTATGTAATATTCTAAATCTCTTGTGGTCATTTCAACAACATTCTCAGCATCTTCACCAAAAGTAGATTCCATCTTAAGAAACCACTTTCTTTATTCACCCCTAAGAAGTGGCTCCTCATCCATTAAACTTTTATCATGAGATTGAAGCAATACAGTCACATCTTCAAGGTCCACTTCTAATTCTCATTCTATTGCTATTTCTACCACATCTGAAGTTACTTGCTCCACTGAAGTCTTGAAACACTCAAAGCCATCCATGAGGGCTGGAATTGACTTCTTCCAAATGCCTCTTAATGTTGATATTTTGACCTCCTTCCATGAATCACCAATGTTTCTAACGGCTTCTAGAATGGTGAATCCTTTCTGGAAGATTTTCAATTTACTTTGCCTAGATTCATCAGAGGAATCACTGTCTATGACAGCTTTAGCCTTACAAAATCTCTTTCTTAAATACTAACACTTTAAAGTTGAAATTACTCCTTGATCCATGGGATGCAGAATGGATGTGGTGCTAGCCAGCATGAAAACATTAATCCCCTTGTACATCTCCATTAGAGCTCTTCGGTGACCAGATGCCTTGTCAAAGAGCAATACAATTTTGAAAGGACTCTTTTTTTTCTGAGCAACAGGTCTATAAGAGTAGTCTTAAAATATTCAGTGAGCCATGTTGTAAACAGATGTGCTTATAGAGATGGCTTCTTTCCTTAAACCTCATTAGCCAACCTCTGCTAGCTTCAAAATTTTCTTCGGCAGCTTCCTCGCTTCTCTCAGCCTTCATAGAATTTAAAGGATTAGGGCCTGTCTCTGGATTAGGCTTGGGTTTAAGGTAAGGTTGTGGGTGGTTTGGTCTTCTATTCAGACCACTAAAATATCCTCCTTATCGGCAATATATGTCTATTTGACTTTCTCATTGTTCATGAGTACACTGGAGCAGAAATTTTAATTTCCTTCTTCAACTTTTCCTTAGCATTCACAACTTGGCTAACTGGTGCTAGACACCTAGTTTTAGGCTTGTCTCAGGTTTCAACATACCTTCTTATTAACTTAATAATTTCTGACTTTTGATTTAAAGTGAGAGACCTGTGAGTCTTCCTTTCACTTGAACAGTTACAGGCCATTGTAACATTATTAATAGGCCTAATTTCAATATTGTCATGTCTCAGGGAATAGGGAGGCGTGAGGAGAGGGAGAGAGATGGGAAAATGGAGGGTTGGTGGCACAGTCAGAACACATGATTAAGTTCACTGTCTTGTATGGGTGTAGTTTGTTACCCCAAAACTATTACCATAGTAACATCAAAGATCACTGACCCCCATAACAGATCTAAAATCATAAAAAAAATTTTGAAATAATGTGAGAATTACCCAAATATGACACAGAGGCATGAAGTGAGCACATGCCATTGGAAAAAATATACAGCTAGAATTGCTCGATGCAGGGTCGCCACACACTTACAATTTGTAAAAAAATGCAGTATCTGCAAAGTATGATAAAGCAAAGTACAATAAAACGAGGTATGCCTGCAAATCATGGAGATAGAAGTCAAACTCAAGTCCATGAAAAAAGAAAAATAGATACCGACTTGCAGTCACAAATCCTATGTGCAATTGGTCAAGTTATTCACACTTAGTGAGTCTCAATACCCTTATAGCTAAAGAAAAGTGAGTTTAGAAACATTTATCTGAATTGTTGCTTTTTGAGGAACAAGAGAAATAATATGGGCATACACACCACAATGGGTATAACATAACAGCTAATATTTTTCCTTCTCCTGACCCATACACACACACATTGCTAACAAATACCCTCCATGCTATCTCAGTTTTTCTGAGATGACTACAATTTATTCTTTGTATCTGAATCAATGTACACAGGCTAACTACCCTGAAAAAAATCTTCTTATATTACCCATTTCATATCCTACCAAAAGATATTTGTTTTATTCCTCCATATAAAATGAAATATTCCTTCAATTTCCTTTCTAAACTACTTACTATGAACTGTGTAATATACTTAGAATCATCAAGTGATAGGAGAATGAAGCACTAAAATAGACAGTTGAAAATATATATTAGAAGACAATTTATGATATACTGTTTGAGAAACTTGACTGAAAAAATGCATAGGGAAGTACAATAGGATTGTCAAGGTGTGTAATTAAGTTAAAGTGAGATTAGATGGCAAAGCTGAGTGTCTGTCTCCAACAGTTACCAATTGCTCCACTGCCTTCGTTGAGTCAGGTATAGCTTGATCTATCCTGGGCTGTGTTCCGGAAGTAGATTGAAATGATCTTAACGTAAATGCGAAGGGACTATTTACCGTGATTTAACAGGAAGATGTGGGACATGCATAAATAGTATCATTCTTAAAGTGCAAACAATCATAGTAGTCATAAAATCCAAGCCAGAGGACATCTTAATAAAATTTATGGAAAAGACAAAGAGATATAAGAAGGTAAAGAAAAATGCACAGGTAAATTTCCCTTTTCCACAGATGAATCATCAAGAAAAACCACCAGAAGAAAATCTAACTGAATTGATGGAATTTGTTCTCTTGGGCTTTGCTGACATGCCCCATCTCCAGTGGTTTCTTTTTGGATTGTTTTTAATCATCTATATCATTATCCTGATGAGTAACGGCACCATATTTCTAATAATGATAATGGACCCTGCTCTCCAGAGCCCTATGTATTTTTTCCTGGCAAATTTTTCCTTCTTGGAAATCTGCTATGTATCAGCTACTGTCCCCAGAATGCTGATGAATCTTGGGACCCAGAGAAGAAGAATTTCCTTAGTTGCCTGTGCTACACAGATGTGCTTTGTCTTTATGTTTGCAATCACAGAGTGTTTGCTCCTGGCAGTGATGGCCTATGACCGCTATGTGGCCATTTGTAACCCTCTGCACTATCCTTTAGTCATGAACCACAGGGTCTGTATCCAGTTGGTGACTGGTTCCTGGATCATTGGAATCCCAGTTATGACAATGCAGACTTACCAGATTTTCTCTCTGCCTTTTTGTGGATCTACCCAAATCAATCACTTCTTCTGTGATGTTTTCCCAATACTCAAGCTGGTTTGTGGGGACACCTTTGTAAATGAGATGTTGGTCTACATAGTTGCTGTGTTATTTGCTGTGGTTCCCTTTCTGTTGATACTTGGCTCCTACAGTAAAATCATCTCCATCATCCTGAAGTTGCCATCAGCCACAAATCGAGCCAAAGCCTTCTCCACTTGCTCATCCCATCTTATGGTTGTGGTGTTATTCTTTGGATCAGGCAGTATTGCATACTTAAGACCCAACACCAGACACTCAGAGGGAACGGACATAGTGCTTTCTCTTTTCTACACTGTCCTAACTCCTATGTTTAATCCCATAATATATAGTCTAAGGAACAAGGATGTTGTAATGGTATTGAGAAAATTGCTATGTAAATAATTTGCTTTGTTAATGATCAGTTAAATGTGTAAGAATTGCTGTCATATGTATTTTGAATTAAATTTCAAAAGATGTACACCATTCAGTATAACTTGTGTTATGGATTGAACTGTCTTTCCCAAAAATGAGTGTCAATGTGGGTAGCCCATGATTCCTAGTATTGTGTGATTGTCTGCCATTTTGTCCCATATGCTGGAATCCTCTAGAAGGCAGTGGGTTTCGTTTGGTGATTTTCCTAAGTGTTTTAAATCCTACCTCTAAGATATAAACAAGGCAGAATTAGAGACAGTTACGTTAATAAGGCAGGACTCAATCTACAACATTAGGTTATATTTTGAATCAATCTGTTTTGAGATTAAAGAGAGAAGGAAGCAGAGGCAGCAAGAATTCCTACCACCAAGAATGAAGAATGGGGGGGCCTGCATCCTTTGGACCTGAAGTCCCTGCATTGAGAAGCTCCTATACCAGGAGAGATTGATTAAAAGGACCTTCCCCCAGAACTGACAGAAAGAGAAGGCTGCCCGTTGTCCCGTCACCCCAAATTTGAACTTCTAGCCTCTTAGACCTTGAGAAAATAAATTTCTCTTTGTTAAGCTGTAAACTTATGGTACTTTTGTTATATCAGCACTAGATTACTAAATTGCCTTGTCTTTCGTACAGTGACAATGATTTCCAAGTTAAAAATCACTAGTAATATTGTCAGAACTTTCTGCTCAAATTATAAGTAATATATGCATCAGCAGAGAACAAATCATTCCATTAGTAATTCTATAATTTCATCATGCAATGTCCTCCCTCAATAAGAACTTTTGTTTGGGCTGATTAATTTAGTCATTTGTAATGTATAATCCATTATATCACTTACTGTAAACTATATCAGTCATTTCCGTGAGGGTTCATACAGTTGTGACACTCATTTTAAAAAGCAGGTTTGTAATATGCATTAATTAAAACTATGCAGTGTCCCCTCGTTATCCATGGCATATTGGTTCCAGGGCCCCCATGAATACCAAAATATGTGAATGCTCAATCCCTCAGATAAAATGGTAAAATATTTGCATGTAACCTATACAGAAACTCTGTATACTTTTAATCATCTCTGGATTACTTATAATACCTAATACAATGTAAATGTTATGTAAATAGTTGTTATACATTGCTGTATTGTTTAGGGAATAATGTCAAAACAAGAGGTGAACAATACTCACATATCAAGTACTGGAGATAGACTGAGGTTCTGTGAATTTTTTTTTATATCAGGGAATGTTTACACACCAATTCATTAGTGTGGATTCAGCATGATGCTTGTAGTGTGACAAATTCAAATTCTGCTTCTGGAATTTTATTTTCTTTTTTTCCCTTTCCAAATACTTTGTCTTGATTGGTTGAATCTGTAGCTCTGGAACCCACAGATATTGAGGACCAACTATATGTACATATATACATATGTGTGAATATATATAATACACAAAATATATACTTCATGTTATTAATTTTAAATGGTATTTATATATGATATTTGATTGTTTGTGTGTGCACATCTGTGTTTATGTGTGTGTGTGTGTGTGTGTGTGAATATATATATATATATGTATATGAGAACTTTTAGTGCAGTGGGTAAAGCACTCTGCAGCTAACAAAAAAAGGTCAGCAGTTTGAACCCACCAGCCACTCCACAGGAGAATGATGTGGCAGCCTGCTTCTATTAAGATTCACAGCCTTTGAAGCCATATGGGCAAGTTCTACTTTGTCCTATAGAGTCTCTGTGGGTTGGAATCAAATCAATGGCTCCCCTTTTGATTTAAGTATATGTATTATATGTATACATATAAAAGACTGGGAAGAATGGGGCTTCCAGGGCACTTAATAGTGCTCACGAGGAATCAAATGACAGAAAGAGGCTGTCGTTTGAAGAGAACTAGGGGTTTCAAAGTCAGGAAACTTGTGTGTCAGGGTTGTATTCTTTCTCCATGCTATTCAATCTGTGTACTGAGCACACAACCTGAAAATCTGGACTATAAGAAGAAGAACGTGGGAATAGGTTCAGAAGAATGCTCATTAACAACCCGCGATATGCAGATTACACTACCTTGCTTGCTGAAAGTGAAGAGTGCTTGAAGTATTTATTGATGAGGATCGAAGACTACAGCCTTCAGTATGGATTGCACACCAGCATAAAGAAAACAAAGATCCTCACAGCTGGACCAATAAACAATATCATGATAAACAGAGAAAGTTTGAAGTTGTCAAGGATTTCATTTTACTTGGAACTGCAATCAATGTCCGTGGATGTATCAGGATAGAAATTAAACGACATATTGCATTGGACAAATCTGCTGCAAAAGACCTCTTTAAGGTGTTGAGAAGCAAAGATGACACTTTGAGGGTGCCTATATCTATCTATTTTTATATCTATCTCTCTATGTATATGGAAACCCTCATGGGGTAGTGCTTAAGAGTCTGGCTGCTAAGCAAAAGGTTGGCAGATCAGATCTACCAGGTACTCCTTGGAAACCCTATGAGGCAGTTCTACTCTGTCCTGTAGGGTCACTATGAGTCAGAATGGAGTCGAAGGCAATGAGTTAGGTTTGAGTTTATATATGTATGTATGTATACACAAATATGCATGTATACATGTAAAGTTTTAATGCTCTCAAATCATTTTATAGATTTAAAACAAAACAAAAAAAGTTTTTGTAATTTTCCCTACTTCACACATATGCAGGGATGTTAATTCACTACCCCTGTTCTGGATCACTGGTAGAGTAGTGGTTAGGAGGTAAGGCTGCTAACATAAAGGTCAGCAGTTCAAATTCAGCAGCCACCCCTGGAAAAACCTACAGGGCAGTTGTACTCTGTCCTGTATGGTCATCATGATTTGGAATTGAATCAACTGCAACAGGTTTTATTTTTGGGTTTTTAACCATGTTCTATTTGTAGACCTGGTTTGGATTTAGGCCTTCACCACTTAAGTTTATGTTTGAATTGAAAAATCATCTAATCCTTCAATGTCATTTTTTATATTTGATTAGAAAAATGAACTTTACATTTTTCATGAGAATATATTTTTTTAACTTTTTTTTATAATTTTTATTGTGCTTTAAGTGAAAGTTTACGATTCAAGTCAGTCTCTCACAAAAAAATCCATATACACCTTGCTACACACTCCCAATTATACTCCCCCTAATGAGACAGCCCACTCTCTCCCTCCACTCTCTCTTTTCGTGTCCTTTTCGCCAGCTTCTAACCCCCTCCACCCTCTCATCTCCCCTCCCTGCAGGAGATGCCAACATAGTCTCAAGTGTCCACCCGATCCAAGAAGCTCACTCCTCACCAGCATCCCTCTCCAACCCATTGTCCAGTCCAATCTGTGTCTGAAGAGTTGGCTTTGGGAATGGTTCCTGTCCTGGGCCAACAGAAGGTCTGAGAGCCATGACCACCAGGGTCCTTCCACTCTCAGTCAGACCATTAAGTCTGGTCTTATGAGAATTTGGGGTCTGCATCCCACTGCTCTCCTGCTCCCTCAGGGGTTCTCTGTTGTGTTCCCTGTCAGGGAAGTCATCAGTTGTAGCCAGACACTGTCTAGCTCTTCCGGTCTCAGAACGATGTAGTCTCTGGTTCATGTGGCCCTCTCTGTCTCTTGGGCTCGTAATTGCCTTGTGTCGTTGGTGTTCATTCTCCTTTGATTCAGGTGGGTTGAGACCAATTGAGGCAACTTAGATGGCTGCTTGCTAGCGTTTAAGACCCCAGACGCCACTCTTCAAAGTGGGATGCAGAATGTTTTCTTAATAGATTTTATTATGCCAATTGACTTAGATGTCCCCTGAAACCATGGTCCCCAGACCCAGGCTCCTACTATGCTGACCTTCGAAGCATTTAGTTTATTCGGGAAACTTCTTTGCTTTTGGTTTAGTCCAATTGTGCTGATCTCCCCTGTATGTGTGCTGTCTTTCCCTTCACCTAAAGCAGTTCTTATATACTATCTAATTAGTGAATGCCTCTTTCCCACCCTCTCTCCCTCCCCTCTCTCGTAACCATAAAAGAATGTTTTCTTCTCAGTTTAAACAATTTCTCAAGTTCTTATAATAGTGGTCAGATACAATATTTGTCCTTTTGCAACTGACTAATTTCACTCAGCATAATGCCTTCCAGGTTCCTCCATGTTATGAAATGTTTCACAGATTCTTCACTGTTCTTTATCGATGTGTAGTATTCCATTGTGTGAATATACCATAATTTATTTATCCATTCGTCTGGTGATGGGCACCTTGGTTGCTTCCATCTTTTTGCTATTGTAAACAGTGCTGCAATATACATGGGAGTGCATATATCTGTTCATGCAAAGGCTCTTATTTCTCTGGGATATATTCCAAGGAGTGGGATTGCTGGATCCTATGGTAGTCCTATCTAGCTTTTTAACGAAGCGCCAAATCAATTTCCAAAGTGGTTGTACCATTTGCCATTCCCACCAGCAGTGTAGAAGTGTTCCAATCTCTCCAAAGCCTCTCCACCATTTATTATTTTGTGTCTTTTGGATTAATGCCAGCCTTTTTGGAGTGAGATGAAATCTGATTGTAGTTTTGATTTGCATTTTTCTAATGGCTAATGATCGTGAACATTTCCTCATATATGTTAGCTACCTGAATGTCTTCTTCAGTGAAGTGTCTATTCATATCTTTTACCCATTTTTTAATTGGGTTATTTGTCTTTTTTCAGTTGAGTTTTTGCACTATCATGAAGATTTTAGAGGTCAGGTGCTGATCAGAAATGTCATAGCTAAAAACTTTTTCCCAGTTTGTAGGTAGTCTTTTTACTCTTTTGGTGAAGTCTTTGGATGAGCATATGTGTTTGATTTTTAGGAGCTCCCAGTTATCTAGTTTTTCTTCTGCATTCTTTATACTGTTTTGTATACTGTTTATGCCATGTATTAGGGCTTGTAACATTGTTCTTATGTTTTCTTCCATGATCTTTATTGTTTTAGATTTGATATTTAGGTCTTTGATCCATTTTGAGTTAGTTTTTGTGCATGGAGTGAGGTATGCATCTTGTTTCATTTTTTTGCAGTTGGATATCTAGTTATGCCAGCACCATTTGTTAAAAAGACTGCCTGTTCCCCATTTAACTGTTTTGGGGACTTCGTCAAATATCAACTGCTCCTATGTGGATGGATTTATGTCTGGATTCTCAGTTCCATTCCATTGGTCCCTGTATCTGTTGTTGTACCAGTACCAGGCTCTTTTGACTACTGTGGTGGTATAATAGGTTCTAAACTCAGGTAAAGTAAGGCCTCCCACTTTGTTCTTCTTTTTCAGTAATGCCTTATTTATCCAGGGCCTCTTTCCCTTCCATATGAAGTTGGTGATTTGTTTCTCCATCTCATTAAAGAAGTCATTGGGATTTGGATCGGAATTGCATTAAATTTATAGACCGCTTTTGGTAGAATAGACATTTTTATAATATTAAATCTTCCTATCCATGAGCGCAAGGTATGTTCTTCCACTTATGTAAGTCTCTTTTGGTGTCTTGCAGAAGTATACTGTAGTTTTTTTTTTTGTATAAGTCTTTTACATCTCTGGTAAGATTCATTCTTAAGTATTTTATCTTCTTGGGGGCTACTGTAAATGGCACTGATTTGGTGATTCCCTCTTCGATGTTCTTTTTGTTGGTGTAGAGGAATCCAACTGATTTTTGTATGTTTATCTTGTATCCTGATACTCTGATGTACTCTTCTATTAGTTTCAGTAGTTTCCTGGAGGATTCCTTAGGGTTTTCTGTGTATAAGATCATGTCATCTGCAAAAAGAAATACTTTTAGTTCTTTCTTGCCAATCTGGATGCCTTTTAAATCTTTATCTATCCTAATTGCTCTGGCTAGGACTTTCAGCACAACGTTGAATAAGAGCAGTGATAAAGAGCATCCTTGTCTGGTTCCCGATCTCAGTGGGAATGCTTTCAGGCTCTCTCAATTTAGGGTGAGGTCAGCTGTTGGCTTTGTATAAATGCCCTTTATTATGTTGAGGAATTTTCCTTCTATTCTTATTTTGCTGAGGGTTTTAATCATGAATGAGTGTTGAACTTTGTCAAATGCCTTTTCTGCATCAATTGATAAAACCATGTGATTCTTGTCTTTTGTATTATTTATGTGGTGGATTGCATTAATTGTTTTTCTAATGTTGAACCATCCCTGCATACATGGTATGAATCCCACTTGGTCATGGTGAATTATTTTTTAGATATGTTGTAGAATTCTATTGGCTAGAATTTTGTTGAGAATTTTTAGATCTACATTCATGAGGGATATAGGTCTATAATTTTCTTTTCTTGTGGTGTCTTTACATGGTTTTGGTATCAGGGATATAGTGGCTTCATAGAAGTATTCCGTCCTTTTCTGTGGTCTGAAATACCTTTAGTGGTAGTGGTGTTAACTCTTCTCTGAAAGTTTGGTAGAACTCTGCAGTGAAGCCATCCGGACCTGGGCTTTTTTCTGTTGGGAGTTTTTTGGTTACCTTTTCAATGTCTTCTTTTGTTATGGGTCTATTTATTTGTTCTACCTCTGTTTGTGTTAGTTTAGGTAGGTAGTGTGTTTCTAGGAATTCATCCATTTCTTCTAGGTTTTCAAATTTGTTTGAGTATAGTTTTTCATAGTAATCTGATATGATTCTTTTAATTTCAGTTGGGTCTGTTGTAATATTGCCCATCTCATTTCTTACTCAGGTTATTTGCTTCCACTCCTGTTTTTCTTTTGTCAGTTTGGCCAGTGGTTTATCAATTTTGTTGATATTTTCAAAAAACCAGCTTTTGGCCTTGTTAATTTTTTCAATTGTTTTTCTGTTTTCTATTTCATTTAGTTCAGCTCTAGTTTTTATTATTTGCTTTCTTCTGGTGCCTGTGGGTTTCTTTTGTTGCTCTCTTTCTATTTGTTCAAGTTGTAGGGATAATTCTTTGATTTTGGCCCTTTCTTCTTTTTGGATGTGTGCATTTATTGATATAAATTGGCCTCTGAGCACCGCTTTTGCTGTGTCCCAAAGGTTCTGATAGGAAGTGTTTTCATTCTCATTGGATTCTCTGAATTTCTTTATTCCATCCTTAATGTCTTCTATAATCCAGTCTTTTTTGAGCAGGGTATTGTTCAGTTTCCAAGTGTTTGATCTCTTTTCCCTGCTTTTCCTGTTATTGCTTTCCACTTTTATGGTCAGAGAAGATGCTTTGCAATATTTCAATGTTTTGGATTCTGCTAAGGCTTGCTTTATAACCTAATATGTGGTCTATTTTAGAGAATGTTCCATGTGCACTAGAAAAGAAAGTATACTTGGTTGCTGTTGGGTGGAGTGTTCTGTATATGTCTATGAGGTCAAGTTGGTCGATTGTGGCATTTAAATTTTCCGAGTCTGTATCGAGCTTCTTTCTGGATGTCCTGACTTTCACCAAAACTGGTGTGGTGAAGTCTCCTACTATTATTGTGGACCTGTTTATCTCACTTTTCAATGCTGATAGAGTTTGTTTTATGTATCTTGCAGCCCTGTCATTCAGTGCATAAATATTTAATATGGTTATATCTTGGTGTACTGTCCCTTTAATTATTATTTAGTTTCCTTCCTTACTCTTCATTATGGATTTTACTTTAAAGTCTATTTTGTCATAAATCAATCTTGCCGTTCCCGCTCTTTTTTGATTGTTGTTTGCTTGATACTCTTTTTTCCATCCTTTGAGTTTTAGTTTGTTTGTGTCTCTAAGTCTAAGGTGTGTCTCTTGTAGGCAGCATATAGACAGATCTTGTTTTTTAATCCATGCTGCCACTCTCTGTCTCTTTATTGGTGCATTTAGTTCATCTACATTCCGGGTAATTATGGATAGGTATGAATTTGGTGCTATCATTTTGATGTCTTTTTTTGTGTGTTGTTGACAGTTTCTTTTTCCCCCTTGATTTTATGTGCTGAGCAGATTTTCTTTATATATTGTCCTTTCCTCATATTTGTTGTTGTGGATACTGTTTCTTCTGAGTCTGTATTTTTCCCTTGTATTTTATTTTGATGAATAAGATAGTTTGTCTCCTTTGTGTTTACCTTATTATTTACCAGTATTTCTCTAAATTTAAAACTAACTTTTATTTTTTTGTATCACAGTATCTTCCTCTCCATATGGAAAATGTATGATTACATTTCTTATTCCCTTTTTATTATTTTAATGTTGTCTACTTTTATATAATAACATCACTGTTACTCTGTTTTGGGCTTTTTTCTTTTTTTTTTTTTATTTTGCTTTGTTTTTTTCGATTTCCCTGACTGGGTTAACTTCTGGTTGCTCTGCCCAGTGATCTAGTCTTGGGTTGATACCTGGTATTATTGATTTTCTAACCAAAGAACTTCCTTTAGTATTTCTTGTAGTTTTGGTTTGGTTTTAATGAATTCCCTAAACTTGTGTTTATCTGAAAATGTCTTAATTTCACCTTCATATTTAAGAGACAGTTTTGCTGGATATACGATTCTTGGCAGGCAAATTTTTTCCTTCAATTTTTAAAATATGTCATTCCATTGCCTTCTTGCCTGCATGGTTTCTGCCAAGTAGTCCGAGGTTATTCTTTTTGGCTCTCCTTTGTAGGTGACTTTTCATTTATCCCTCGCTGCTCTTATAATTCTCTCTTTATCTTTGGTTTTGGCAAGCTTGATTATAATTGTCTTGGTGACTTTCTTTTAACTTCTACATTACGTGGAGTTCGATAATCATCTTGGATAGATGTCTTCTTGTTTTTCATGATATCAGGGAAGTTTTCTGCCAACAAATCTTCAACAATTCTCTCTGTATTTTCTGTTATCCCTCCCTGTTCTGGTACTCCAATCACTCGTATGTTATTTCTCTTGATAGAGTCCCCCATGATTAAAGGTTTCTTCATTTTTTTTAATTATTTTATCTGATTTTCCTTCAAATATATTAGCTTCAAGTGATTTATCTTTGAGTTCAGAAATTCTAGCTTTTATTTGCTCAATTCTGCTCCTCTGACTTTCTTTTGAGTTGTCTAATTCTGTAATTTTATTGTTAATCTTCTGAATTTCTGATTGCTGTCTATGGATTTTTCCAGCTTATTAGACTTTTGATTATGTTCCTGAATAATCTTTCTAATTTGTTCAGTTGCTTTATTGGTGTGTCCCTTGGCTTGTACTGCGTATTGCCCCGTTCCCTTCCTGATGTCTTGAAGGGTTCTGTGTATTAAACTTTTGTATCCTGCATCTGGTAATTCCAGGAATGCAGTTTTATCTAAAAGATCCCTGGATTCTTTATTTTGAGAGTCTGTTGAGGTGATCATGGCCTGTTTCTTTATGTGACTTGATATTGACTGTTGTCTTCGAGCCATCTATACGTTATTGTATTAGTTTATGCTTGCTTACTGTGTCGTAGCTGCTTGCTTTGTTTTGTTTTGGTATACCCCTGTGGGTTGTTTGTGTGAACTAGCTTGAATTATTTTCTCCTTTGGAGCTCTGGTGTCCTGTCCCCAGCTGGCTAGAGGTTTTGTCAGGTACATCTGTCTAGGAGTCCATTCAGTTTTCTTGTATGAATTCAGCTCAGGTTTCCAGGTAGCTGATTGTCAAGTGTGTGGCACAGGCTCTGTCCTACAGTCTTAGAGGGGCAGTGGTGACTGGCATATATACCGTTATCTGATTGCAGCAGGGGGTCACTCTCTGAACAAGGCAGGAGGCTGAGAACCAGCCCCTAAGTGTCTCTGAGGGAAACGTGTCTCTGTTCCCTACAGCATGATGATGGGTGGGATCTGCAGAGGGACTATGGACACCCAAAGATTTTGGTTGTAAGGACTGGGAAGTACCAGATCTTTGGACCCCTGTCATGGGTTGCTGGGTGACCTGAGTGGAGCTACCAGTCCTTAGGTCCCTGATGTCGGTATGGGAGGACCTTGTTTAACACGCAAAGCAACTTCAAACGTCAAACATCCACCTCCCCACCGCACAGCTGAAATGGTTGGAGATTGCCAACAAGGGCCTATTCTCCCAAAAGAGACCCACGCAACTCCATGCAGAAGGGAATGGTGCTCAAGGCTCATGGATGGTTTATGCCTGGACAGGAGCAGCTTCTGTCCTGAGCTCCCCCAGTTAATGGAGCTAGCAAATTATCTTTTCCCCCCAGTTGCAATTTTTTTTCCTTCCCCAAGGCCATGTGGGTGGCTCTAGGTGCTCACCAGGGTCTATCTCAGGCCCAAGGATTCAGCCGCTGAAGCCAGCTTGGGGGGTGGGGGGGAGCGCAGCAAAATATATACAAGTACTTAGCTTTTGCCTAGAGTGCCATTCTCCTCAGGTTCCAGAGGTATAAGTAGGCTGTGTGGCTGGCTGCTTCTCCCTAAGGAAACTGCGGCCGAACGTTAGTACCAGCCCACTGCCACGGGTGCTCCAGGAATGGTACCTGAGGGCTCCCCACAATTCCGGTCTGGTAACTCCTCTCCACTTCTGAAAAGTCTCTTCCTCACCCTGCCCCTCATTTCACTGTCTAAGCTTGCCTTTAATGCTCAGGGCGCCCAGCTTGTCACAAATATACTCATTTCACTTGTTTTTTCAGGTCTTTGTTGTAAAGAGGGCTCACCAGAAGCATCTGTCTATTCCACCATCTTGGCTCTGGCTCAAGAATTAATGTATTTTAAAGAGCACAACTACCATTGCTTTAGTTTGTCTATGACATTCTTATACTCTGTAAGTGTGATCACATTTCTGATTAAGAAATTTCCTTAACATCTTCTTTTATCTATAGCCTTAGAAACAAAGATATCACAGAGACAATTAGGACATTAATTAATCATCCCCAAACTGCTTTCATACTCAATATAATCCAAATAAGTTTTTGTTCATTTATGTCCTATTTCCAACACTTTTCATATATATTTTTCATTCTATTTTAAGTCAATTGTTGTTATTGGTGTTAACTGCCGTCGAATCAGAGCCTGACTAATGGCATATCCGTGTGTTACAGAGTAGAGCTATGCTCCATAAGTTTTCATTGGCCATAGTCTTTACAGAAGCAAGTAGCCAGGCCTTTTCTGCAGAGCCACTGGAAGGGTTCAATCTGCCAACTTTTCCAGCAGCAGCTGATTGCAAAGCACTTGTCATATCCAGGTTCCTTCTTAAACCGATTTAACATTGCATATTCAATGAATTTCAGTTGTTTGCATGCTTTACAACCATCTCTGTCTTAATATAGAAATGATACATTCAGATTCACTTGCTCTCAGGTGGTGTCAGAGAAATATTTTTAAAAACTTCCCTTGGACAATATTTCAATCAGGATGAAGAAGAAGAGGTCTATATTTAGGGACTCAATACTTATATTATTGTTTGACTTTAAGTCTTGCTTAATAAAAAAAGAACTGCAAACACATATAACTGCCTCTATGGTACCCTCGAAACTAATTCTTTGGATTCAGGAATTGTATAAAGCAAAACTTCCTACTTTCCTTCAACAACTTTATTTTATTTCACGTAACAGAAAAGATGAGTTTTGACTTTTATTATAATCATGCACTAGCTTTTCTTGGGGAGTCCTAAATCCCTGGGTCAGGCATCAGGGGTTGATGAACCCAAGATCCACATGTCAGATGGCAGGCTTTTGGCTCACAGGTGTGAAAGCCAACAATCCAAGGCCAGTAAGTGAGACAGGAGGCTGCTGGCCCCAGTCCGAAGAACTGGAGATCAGGTGATGATGAGCCAAATAATGGATCCAAGGCAGAGCAAAAAAGCCAGTGAGCTTTGCCAGAAAGTCTACATATATTGGATACAGGTCAGAACCCAAGAAAACTCCCTTTTAAATGACTGGCTACTCACAGCAGATCCCATCATGGAGATGATCACATTATATCAGATCTCATCATGGTGATGATTACATCATTATGTGACTGCCAAAGTACATCCTAACTGCCAAGCCACTGATAATCATGGCCCAGCCATGTTGATACACAATCTTAAAGATCACCCTACCTAAGTGTCACTAAGATTTGAAATCTTGAAGGGAAATTATTTTATCACAATATACCGACTATTGTCCTGGAATTTTACCTCTACTCTAAGCTGGAATTCTATCACAATCTTATTTTCTCCTGAGTGAAATTTCATAGGATTCTCGACTTAAAAGTGAGTTTTCAGGGGGAATCAAGTAGGAGAAAGAAGAGAGAATGCTGCAAGGAAAAGAAATAGTTCCCCTTTTGGGATTAATCTTGGGGGGAAAAATATTTTTAAGCTAAATTTAATATATTCAACGGCCAGTTCTCAGTTTGCGCAGGTAGTCTTGAAGAAATAAATTATATATTTTGTAGGTGAAAATATTCTTTGTTGTCAGAACAATTATTACAATTCTTACAGAGGTCAGCCTCTGGATTTGGATCAAGGCACCCATTTCAGAGGAGAAAAAAAGCAAAAAACTTCAAGAAAATGTGACAGGAGCTTAGCCTAATAGGAACAGAGGGCCCATACGAAGCAGCCATTGTAGTTAAGGGAAGAATTGCTTTGTGTCCATCTTGGATGGCCGCCAATGATATATTGCTCAGTTAAGGGCAATCAGGACCCTATTCAAGTCTAAGAAATAAGGCTTTCTGTACATTCTGTTCCATTGAGAGGCTGCAGAGGAAGAGTATTCTGGGTAGAGTGAGAGCTCTCGGAAAACAAATAAATCAGAGTGCCAAAGAGATTTGTTTAATTAGAAATTTAACTCTGTCAGATGGAAGAGGTCTCAGGGGAAGGGATAACTATTTTGTAGAGACAACTCCATGTACAAGTGAACAGACTGTTTTAAAGGTGTATTGAATACCATCGATGAAAGAAGTTGTTTGAACCAAAGCAATTTGAACACTTAAATATATAAACCCTCTTCAGTGAGGAAGAAATAAGATTATCAGAGACAAACTCAAACCCAAACCAACTACTGCCAAGTGCATTCTGACCAACAGCGACCCTTCAGGACACAGTAGAACTGCCCCATCCAGTTTCCAAGGCTGTCAGTCTTTAAGGAAGCTGAGGGCTACAACTTTCTCCCTTGGAGCAGATGGTGGATCCTAACTGCAGACCTTTTGGATAGCAGCCGAGCACTTTAACCACTGAGCCACCAAGCCTATTTTTCAAACTAAGAAAGGTAAATATGAAATGTTTTATATTAATATTTGACTTCAGGTCATATTATTAGAATCAATAATTAATATAAAGTATCAATATTTTAAAGTAAAATAATCCATGAAATAAGTTTACAAACATTAAGGAATCCAAGAAACATCTATTTTAAAGAAAATATTTTTATGTTACATAATTCATAAAATAAAGTTTTAAGTTCATATTATTATTAAAATTAATTTCAGGGTTTATGTTTCTAACTTCTATCAAAAATACAAATGTAGCTGAGCTTTAGGTAGGTTGGGGATATTGACAGTGATAAATATGTATCTGAATCAGAATATTTCAACCAAAGTGAAACATTTCCTGCGAGTGTAATCTGACTCATAAGGACCACATAGGATAGTGTAGAACTGTCTCACAGGGTTTCCAAGGCTATATATCTTTATGGAGACAGACCACCACATCTTCCACGCACGCAGTGGCTGTGTGGGTTTGAAGCACCTACATTTTGATTAGCAGCCCAGCATTTAACCCCTGAGCCACCAGGACCCCTTCAGAATATGAGATTACACATCCCTTAATCATTTGGATTTTTTCCAGGGAACAGATACTTAGATTTGAAATTCATATATATATACATACATATGATAACATTAAGTTATATTTTACTTGAAGCAATAAGAAATTAAACATTTTCAAGAAAGAAGAGTAATATAGATAGCTTCAGGAGAACACATGGTAAATCTCTGCACTTTTTACCCTGTTCTCTTGAGAAAAACAGACAAAACTTATGTATTTAATGTTATACATGGATAATTTCTTCACCAAAAAAGTTGAGTATGGAAAATTAGAAATTCTATTCCATCTGGCGCTCAAAGTCATTTTATTCAATTAAAAAGAATTAAATTATTTTTTCATTAAATGCTGTCATTCATAAAGTAATGCATAAAGCTTTGGCTCTTTTGCTCTCTTGTGAGTCTGAATTCTTTTCTCCCTCTTAAGAGTGATGCTTTCATTTTGATAATATCTAATCCTTTGTTTCAGTTCAGAAACAAATCCTGAGTAACATATTAGATGTACACCCATGATTTAAAGTAGGGAAATAGTCACTGCCTATAGCTCTCAGATCATTTAGTACCAATAAAAAAAATGCATAAAAGGCTATTACCCTAATTGCAATTCTAAGGACTGAGCAGTGACGGGTACTATAGGTGTTACAGTCCATAAAGTAGAAGTAAGGATATAAACCCAAATATTGACAGAATTCATGGTGAGATAGCAACTTGAGAATTGAATGTTTTTTTAGGGTTTTGTTACACTTTGATAATTGCTTTTAAGATCTCACTACACTCCCACAAAAATCCAGTGATACAAAGAAAATTAGGGAGTATTCCTAATGTGCTATAGCATACTGAGTAAAATTCAGATGAATAAATTAGAATTAGTTTTAATATTAATAAATGGGTGATGATAATAAGTAACTTTGATAACAATAATAATAACCTTTTATAAATGTCAGGGTTTCTTCAAGGTTTTTTACTTACATTAAATGATTAACTCACATAAAAACACTAAATGTTGCTATAGTTGCTAGCTATTTAACAGCTGAGCAAACCGTGACACTGGAAGATTAATTAACTTTCACAAAGTCATCACACAGGTAGCTGTTGTTGGAGCTATAATTCAACTACAGTCCATCTGGAAGTACTGTTTTTAACCATGGGCATATGCCCTGGTGCACAGTGGTTAAGCACTCGACTGCTAACCAAAAGGCCAGTGATTCAAACCAAACTGTTTTTTCTTGGAATGCAAACATGATAGTCTGCTTCCCTAAAAATTTACAGCCTTGGAAACAGTAGCAGGCAGTTCTAGTCTGTCCTATTCGGTCACTATGACTCGGGATTGACTTCTCAGCAATGGGTTTGGGAATTTTTTACCTTGGCACGATGCTCTCACTTTGCTTAGTGGACATTAGGATGGAGAGATGAAAAGCAGGGTGAGGCAAGAGGTACTTTGACTTTTACAATATTTAAGGAGGCCCTCACTTTCAGGATTGTGCAACTGCAAGAATGGCCCTGAATGCCTCCTTAAATTTTGTACCTCAGGAGCTTCACTGACTAGTCCTTGTCCTGATCCTGATGAAGAGAATGGTTGGAAAAATAATTGCCATTAAAGGCACTGACAACCACTTCATCAAATACCTATTTTACTAGGCAATTTGTTAAATCCTAGGGCTACAGGTTTAAAGAACTACAGTTCTAACTACAGAACTGTAACTAATAAGTAAACAATTTAAAATTGGTAAGTGGGTGGAAAATTAAATTATCACATTTAAGTCTTACAAACAAAAAAGTACACCTTAGACTTTAAATAATTGCTTAATATCACAAAGATAATAAATCATGAAGAGTCAAACTCAAGTCTATTTAAAAAATAGATGCTGACTTGCAGTCACAGAAGCTATGTACAATTGGTCAAATTACTCATACTTACTGAGTCTCGATATCTTTATATAAATGAAAAGTCAGTGCAGAAAGTTATCTAAAGTGCTATTTTTTAAGTAACAACCAAAATTATAACGGGTGCACACAGCACAGTGGATATAACAGCCAAAACCTTTCCTCCTCCTAACCCACACATATATACACAGGTCACAGAAACCCTCCGTGCTACTGCTGTTTTTCCAGGGTGACTACATTTATTGTTTATGTCTGAATCAGTGTTCCCAGGCTAACTTCCCTGAATAAAATCCTCTTATCTTACCTACTTAATAACCTACCAAAAGATATTTGTTTTATTCCCCTATGTAAAATGAAATATTGAGAGAATTTTCATTTTTCTTTCCAAAGCACCTAATATGAACTATATAATAAGAACCTCTATTTGTAAAATGTCAAGTCATGGAAGAATGAAGCCGAGAAATAGGCAGTTAAAAATGTATGTGAAAAGACAGTTTATAATAGAGTGTTTGAGAAGCTTGGCTGAGAAAATGCATAGAGAAGTACAACAGGATTGCCAAGACCTGTAATTAACTTGAAGTGAGATTAGACAGCAAAGCTGATAGTCCATCTCTAGTAGTTGCCAATTGCTCCAGTACCTGTGCTGAGTCAGGTATTGCTTGTTTTATCCTGGTCTGTCCTTGGAAAGTATAGTAAAATGATCTTAAATTTGAGGGGACTGTTTACTGTGACTTAACAGGAGGACGAGAGTCATATGTAAATAGTGTCATTCTTAAAGTGTAAACAATAGCAGTGATCATAAAATCCAATGCAGACACCTCAATACAGTTTAGGGAAGAGGCAGAGACAGAGGAAGGTAAAGGAAGTGCAAATGTTAATTTCCCTTTTCCACAGATGAATCATCAAGGAAAACCACCAGAAGACAACCTAACAGAACTGATGGCATTTGTTCTCTTGGGCTTTGCTGACATGCCCCATCTCCAGTGGTTTCTCTTTGGATTATTTTTAATCATCTATCTTATTATCCTGATGAGCAATGGCACCATATTTCTAATAACAAAAATGGATCCTGCTCTCCAGAGCCCTAGGTATTTTTTCCTAGCAAATTTTTCCTTCTTGGAAATCGGCTATGTATCAGCTACTCTCCCCAGAATGCTGATGAATCTTGGGACTCAGAGACGAAGAATTTCCTTAGTTGCCTGTGCTACACAGATGTGCTTTGTCCTTATGTTTGGAGCCACAGAACGTTTGCTCCTGGCAGTGATGGCCTATGACTGCTATGTGGCCATTTGTAACCCTCTGCACTATCCTCTAGTCATGAACACAAGGTCTACATTCAGTTGGTGACTGGGTCCTGGACCATTGGGATTCCAGTTATGATAGGGCAGACATATCAGATTTTCTCTCTGCCTTTTTGTGGATCTAACCAAATCAACCACTTCTTCTGTGATATTCCCCCAATACTCAAGCTGGCTTGTGGGGACACCTTTGTAAAGGAGATGTTGGTCTACATAGTTGCTTAGTTGCTGTGTTATTTTTCATGGTTCCCTTTCTGATGCTACTTGGCTCCTACAGTAAAATCATCTCCATCATTCTGAAGTTCCCATCAGCCACAAGTCAAGCCAAAGCCTTCTCTACTTCCTCATCTCATCTTACGGTTGTGGTGTTATTCTTTAGATCAGGCATTACTACATACTTAAGACCCAATGACAGATACTCAGAAGGAGCTGACAAAGTTCTGTCTCTTTTCTACACTATCCTAATTCCTATGTTTAATCCCATGATATATAGTCTAAGGAACAAGGATGACATAAAGACACTGAGAAAACTACTGTGTAAATAATTCATTTTATTAAACATATAAGGACTGCTTTCTTATGTATTTTTAACCAAATTTCAACAGATGTATACTTTTAATTACGACTTATGTTATAGATTGAGTCCCTTAAAAATGGGTGTCAACTTGTCTAGGCCATGATTCCCAGCCTTGTGTGACTGCCCACCATTTTGTAATATGAGCCAGAGGGGTCTACAAGGCAATGGGTTTGTTTTGGTGATTTTCCTATGCGTTGTAAGTCCTACATCGATGATGTTAATGAGGCAGGGTTAGAGGTAGTTATGTTAATGATGCAGGACTCAGTCTACAACATTAGGTTTTATCTTGAGTCAATTTCTTTTGAAACATAAAAGAGAGAAACCAACAGAGAGACAGGGGGCCTCCTACCACGAAGAATGATGAACCAGAATGGGAGTGTGTTCTTTGGACCCAGGTTCCCTGAGCTGAGAACCTCCTAGACCGGGGGAAGATTGAGGAAAAGGACCTTGCCCAAGAGCCGACAAAAAGAAAAGCTTCCCCTAGAGCAGTCACCTTGAATTTGGAATTCTAGCCTCCTAGACTGTGAGAATAAATTTATCTTTATTAACCAATACACTTGTGGTATTTCTGTTAGAGCAGCACCAGATTCCTAAGGCACCTTGTCTCTCCATACATTTATTTCCAAATTTAAAATCACTTTTAATATTGTCAGAACTATCTGCTCAAATTATATAAGTGATATATATATCAGCAGATAGTAAATCATTCCTGTAGTAATTATATAATTTTGTCATCCAATGTGCAATGTGTTCAATAGAACTTTAACTTGGGCTGATTTAATTTAGTCAATTTATATCATTTAGTTTAAACCACGTCATTCACTTCTAGTGTGTCCTTGTAGTTGTGACACCCATTTTAAAAACCAAGTTTGCAATATGCATTAATTAAATATTCACAGGGGATTGGTTCCAGTACCCCCATGAATATCAAAATCCATGGGTGCTCAACTTCCTTTTATAAAGGGAAACAATATTTGCATAGAACCTATGTACAACTCTCTGGTATACTTTAAATCATCTCTAGAAAGTAATCTAAATCATCTCTAGATTACTTGTAATACCGAATACAATGTAAATGCTATGTAAATAGGCATTATACAGTACTGTATTGTTTAAGGAATAATGACAAGAGGCAAACAATGCTCAAACAATGAGTGCTGGAGGGAGACTGAGCATCTTTGAAATGGAGGGAGGCTACATCAGGGAATGTCTACAAATAATTTCATTCTAGGTTTGCTTTTTGGAACTTTTTTTTTTATGAATACTTTCAATATCAGTTGAATCTCTCAAGGTGGGACCTGAGAAATTAAATCCCAACTGTACCTATTGATCTATTGATGTATCCATCTATCAATCGATCGATCTATCCATCCATCTATCTATCTGTCTATCATCTATCTACCTACCTACCTATCAATCTATCAATCTATCTATCTATCTATCTATCTATCTATCTATCTATCTATCTATCTATCTATCTATCTATCTATCTATCTATCATCTATCTGTCATCTATCTACCTGTCTATCATCTACCTATCATCATTCTATCTGTCTGTCTATCTATCATCTATCTTTCTATCAATCATCTATCTATCTGTCTATCTACCTATCTATCATCTATCTATCTGTCTGTCTGTCTATCATCTATCTATCCATAGATAGATATAGATATACACACACACGGACACATATATACATATTTTTTTTAACTTGGATCCACAATTAACACATGTGGAAGCAGCAGTAAAGAAATCAAATGGCGTATTGCATTGGCCAAATCTACTGCAAAAGAGCTCTTTTTAAGGTGTTGGGAAGGAAAGATGACACTTTTAGGGCCCCAATTTATATATTGTGTGTATTTATATATGTGTGTGTGTGTATACACATACATGTATGTATATATGCTTATATATAAAAACTTAATGCTGTCACATTATTTTATACATTAAAAAAAAAAAAAAACCGAGATACAAAGAGTTAGCATAACTTTCCTACTTCACACACATGCAAGGATCTAACTGACTATGCATATTCTGGATCCCTAGTAGCACAGTGATTAGGAGTTATGGTTGCTAAACAAAAGGTCAACAGTTCAAATCCACCCACTACTCCTTGATAAACTTATGTGGCAGTTCTACTTAGTCCTAAACGGTCACTATGAGTTGGAATTGAATGGACAGAAGGAGTTTGGTTTTTTGGTGTTTACACATGTTCTGTTTCTAACCCTGAGTTTGAGTTAGGCCTTGACCACTTAAGTTTTTGTTTGACTTGGAAAAGTATTTAATCATTTAATGTCACTTTTTATATTTGATATATATATATATATATATATATATATGAACCTTACAGAGTTGTGTGAAAATGAATATCTTATAAAGAGCACACATTCTACTGATTTAGTTTATAATTGTAATCACATTTGTAATTGAGAAATTTCCTTAATATCTTCCCTTATTTGCAGGCTTAGGAACAAAGATATCATGGAGACAATTAGAACCTTAATTAATCATACCAAACTGCTTTTGCACCGAATATAAACCAAATAGGTATTTCTTCATTTATGCCCTACTTTCAAACACTTTTCATAAATTTTGTTCTCTCTTTTTTGATTGTGGTCTAAGTCAACTGTGGCTATTTTTGGTATTAGCTGTCATCAAGTCAGAGCAGGACTCACGGCAAAGCCATGTGTTGTAGAGTAGAACTGTGCTCTATAAGGTTTATTTGGTGGTGATCTTTACAGAAGCAGATAGCCAGGCCTTTCTTCTGCAGAGCCACTGAGTGGGTTCAATCTGCCAACCTTTACATTAGCAGCTGATTGCAAACTGCTTGTGCTATCCATGTTCCCTCTTAAATCAATTAAACTTTGCCTGTTCCATGATGTTTTCAATCTTTTGCATGCTTTACAACCATCTCTGAGTTAATATAGAAATGATGCATTCTGATTCATTTGCTCTCAGGTGGTGTCAGAAAAATGCATATTAAAAACTTCCTATCGGGCGCTATCTCAATCAGAATGGAGCAGTAGACGTCTATATTTAGGGACTCAATACTGATATCGTTGCTTGACTTTAACTTGCACTTAATAATAAAAGAACTGCAAACACTTATCATAACTGCCTTTATTGTATCCTCACAACTAACTCTTTGTGTGTGAGTGTGTTTTTTAGGTGACATTTACAGCTCAAGTTAATTTCTCATACAAAAATGTATACCCATATTGTTTTGTGACATTAGTTGAAATCCCCATAATATGACAGCACACTCCTCCTTTCCAACCCAGGTTCCCTGTGTCCATCCAATCAGTTCCTGTCCCTTCCTGCTTTCTCATCCTACTTTTGGACAGAAGCTGCCCACTTGGTCTAGTCTATCCGATTGAACTAAAAAGCACATTCCTCGTTTGTATACTTTTTGTTTTATACTCCTGTCTAATCTTTGTCTGAAGAGTGGGATTTGGTAATGGTTTCAGTTCTGGTTTAACAGAGCATCTGGAGACATTAGTTTCAGGGTTCCTCCAGACTCTGTCAGCACCTTAAGCCTGGTCTTTTTACATGAATTTGAGTTCTGTTCTACGTTTTTCTCCTGCCCTGTCTGGGACTCTCTGTTGCGTTCACTGTCGGGGCAGTCATTCGTGGTAGCCGGGCACCATCTAGTTCTTCTGATCTCAGCCTGGTGAAATTTCTGGTTTATGTGGTCCTTTAGTCCTTTGGGATATTTTCTTTGTGTCTTTGGTGTTCTTCATTCTCCTTTGCTCCAAGTGGAATGGGACCATTTGATGTATCCCACAAGTTTTAAGTTCCCAGGTGGTACGCATCAAAGTAAGATGTAGAACATTTTCTTAATAAACTTTGTTATGCCAATTGACCTATATGTCCCCCAAAACTACTGTCCCCAAGCTCCAGCCCCAGCTACTCTGACCCTCAAAGTATTTGAATGTGTCCAGGAAACTTTTTAGCTTTTGTTTTAGTCCTGTTGTGTTGACTTCCCCTGCAGTGTGTGTTATCCTTCCCTTCACCAAAATTGATCCTTATCTACTATCTTAGATAATAGTTAAGGATCTTAGTTAAACTCACTTAGTTAGTGAGTTTCCCTCCCTTTCCCTTCCCACCCTGATAAGCATCAAAGAATGCTTTTTTCTGTGTTTAAACTTTTTTTGGAGTTCTTATTATAGTGGTCTCATATAATATTTGTCATTTTCTGACTGACTGATTTCATTTAGCATAATGCCTTCTTGTTTCATCCAGGTTGTGAGACGTTTCACAGATTCATCATTGTCCTTTATCATTGCATAGTGTTCCTTTGTGTATATGTACCATAATTTGTTCATCCATTCAGTTATTGATGGGCATTTAGGTTGTTTCCATTTTTTTGTAGTTGTTATTGTGAATAGTGCTGTAATGAATACAGCTGTGTATATCTCTATTCATGCAATGCCTCTTATTTCTCTTGGGTATATTCCTATGAGTGGGGTTGCTGGATTATATAGTACTTCTATTTCTACCTTTTAAAAGAAGTGCCAAATTCTTTTCCAAAGTGGTTATATCGTTTTACATTCCCACCAGCAGTGTATAAGGTTTCCAATCTATCCACAATATCTATGACATTTGTTATTTTGTGTTTTTTGGATTACTGCCAGCCTTGGAGGGATAATATACTATCACACTGTACCTTTGATTTGCATTTCTCTAATGACTGTTTTTTTTTTTTTTTTTTTTTTTTAATGACTGTTAATAGTGGTCAAGAGCTACATCTGCTAACCTGAAGGCTGGCAGTTTGAATCCACCAGTTATTCCTTGGAAACCCTGTGGTGCAGCTCTACTCTGTTCTATAGGGTCGCTATGAGTTGGAATTAACTCTACAGCAATGGCTTTGAAGTGACCAATGATCATAAGCATTTCCTCATGTGTGTCTTACCCCTCTGAATGTTTTCTTTGATAAAGTGTCTGGTCATATCCTTTGCCCATTTTTTAATTGGATTATTTACCTTTTTGTTGTTGAGAGTTGGTAGTATCTTATAGACTTTACAGATTAGACCCTGATCAAATATATCATAGCCAAGATTTTTTTCCTAGTCTTTGGTTCTTTTTTGACTCTTTTGGTGAAGTCTTTTAATGAGCATAAGTGTTTGATCTTTATAACCTCCCAGTTATCTAGTTTCTCTTTTGGTGTTTGTGCTTGTTAGTTATGGTGTGTATACTATTTATGCCATGTATTAGGGCTTCTAGAGTTGTCCCTATTTTTCCTTTCATGATCTTTGTCATTTCAGATTTTGTAGTTAGACCTTTTATCCATTTTGAGTCAGTTTTTGTGTGTGATTTGAGGAATGGGTCCTACTTCATTATTTTTAATTTTTTTTTAATTTATTTTATGGATGGATATCCAGTTACACCACCATTTGTTAAAGAGGATGTCTTTTCCCTATTTGGAGGACTCTGGGCCATTGTTGAATATCAGCAGCTCATAGGTGGACAGAGTTACATCTGGGTTCTCAATTCTGTTTCATTGTCTTGTGTCTGTTATTGTACCAGTACCAGGCAGTTTTGACTACTGTGGCAGTATAATAAGTTGTAGAATTAGTTAGTACAAGGACTCTCACTTTGTTCTTCTTCTTCAGTATGCTTTACTTATTCCAGACCTCTTCCCTTTCCGTATGAAGTTGGTGATTTGTTTCTCTGTCTCATTAAAAAATGCAGTTGCAATTTGGATCAAAATTGCATGGCATCTGTAGATCATTTCTGGTAAAACTGACATTTTTGTTGTGTTGAGTCTCCCTATCCATGACTATGGTATGCTTTTCCACTTATGTAGGTCTCTTATGGTACAACTAACTCTTTTGATTCTAGAATTATATAAAGTACAATTTTCTACTTCCCCTGAACAACTTTATCAAGTATTGGATAAATTGCAGTTTACATTATGAAAATGTTATCACATTCTTAAGGAAGAAAACGTTAAAAACATTAGCTACTATCTATATGCAGCCTCATTTTCTGATTATCAATGTTATATAATTCAATCAAATTTTGAAAATAACACTGTACATGAAGAAAATGTTCAGTTTATTTCTTTGAGTCTTATATACAAAATTAATGTGATATCAAGATCAAAATTTATACAATATATTTTTGATGATCCATTCTCACTCCTACACCTATTCTCCCCATCAGCCTCCTCAATATCAGTAAATTACATCTGTATTTACTTAAACAAAGGTGTAAAAGCTATTTGTTTTTCTGTCACCCCTCACACATATCTGTAAAATTTCGAAAATATAGCCACTTTTACATGTGTTTTCTCTTCGATCCATTATTGCCATTAACTTGATCTTTAGCAGTTATTACCAAAAGAATCTACTTGCCTCATATCATAACCTCCTATTAGCCATTAATCTCAGATTACCTCTAGGGGTTTTTAAGAAAGAGATAAATAGTTTATTTGATTTCTCTATTTACAAATATCCAGTAGTTTTATATTACATTGAGGACAAATATCTAACTCTTTTCAAAATTTGGAAAATACCAAACTCTCTGATTTCATCCTTTTTGAAATAAAATATATTGTAGGATTGGGTGGAGCAAGATGGAGAAGTGAGTAGATACTCCCATTCACTCCCCCAGCAACTTACATACTGAACAATGAATAAAAATAATCACAGGCTGAAATCTCAGAACTCCAGGGGCAGCTGATGTTTTGGAGATTCTGTGTGAGTATAGAAGCAACACAGAGCAGGAACAGGGATGGCACAGAAGCTGGGAGAACCTAACTGCTATTATCAGGAGCATTTGCTCATTGCCTCTGTTTTGCAACACCCTAAACAGGGAACACAGAAAGGGAGCTAACCTTAGGAAGCTGTAGTCTAATTTTTTTTTTTTTTTTTTTTTAAGGCAAATTGACCCTGGGAGCTCATGGGCTATCCTTCTGAGAGAGTTTGAAGGGAGATTGTTGCATCGTGAGGGCTGTTGAATCTCACTATGGTCCTGAAAGATGGGCAGTAGGACCAGGAGGATTTGAATGGGCAGCAGGGTGAGGGGAATACTTCAAATTAGCAGATGACAAAGACGGAATCAGTTGACTCCTACCTACAGTGAGACACCATGCGAGACCTGTGCAGTGGTGCCCATGAAAGAAAGACATAGAGAGTCGCCCATTTTTGTCACAGGAAAATCAAGCTCCACCCGTTATGTCACCATATGTCACCATCTTTAACCAGCTAAAACCCCCCTAACCCATGCATGCATTATGAATTCCACAGATCAAGTATCCTAAACTCCTAACTGTTGGAAAAAGACCTATGATTAAGAGTGCCCTCTAGTGGTTATTAGGTGAAGATTGATTATGACTCATAGCAACCCTGTGCAGTGAAGTGTGCTGCCCCAAGGGTTTCTTTGGTCCCTAAGTCTTTGTGGACATCAGATGCCACACCTTTCTCCCACAAAGTGGCTGGTGGGACAAGTGCCAGCCTTTCAGTTGACAGCTGGGCACTTGACCACTGCACCACCAGAGTGCCTAATCAGAAAATTTTCCCGCAAAAGCCAGAATACCAAATTTAAGGGAAAAAAATTAACAAAAAGGATCAAGTTCTACAAAAAATAGTAAAACATGGAAAAAAGTTAAAGGAAAAAATGAAAAAGAGACAATATCTCTTATGGATCTCAGACTGAAGCAAAGAATTGATAATTTTCAGACTAAGGTGCCCAATGTGTAAAAAGAAAGCAAAAAGCACACAGAATACAAACCACTGGATATTAGGGAAAAAATGGAAGAAAAAATAATATTCTGCAAAGAATTTGAAAGCATCAAAAAAATAAAAAAAGAGAGAACAATTGGAAGCGAAGAATAAAGCAACTGATTTATAAAAAGTAAGAGAAACACTCAACAATAGAATGAAACAGACTGAAGACAGAAAAAATAAACTAAAAGACAAAATAACTGAACTTATCAAATCTCAAGAGAAAAAAAGCCTAAAACCAAACAAACCAAAAAGAAATATGGAGTTCAATTAAGAAGTCTAACATTAGAATGGTTGGATTCCCAGAATGCTATGACAATAATTAAAGCATAGAAACAATTTTCTAAGAGGTAATCAGAGAGAATTTCTCAGACCTGAACAGAAAATCAATTTTGCAACTATAGGAAGCTACAGGAACCCAAATCAGCAGAGACAAAAAATTCCAACTCCACGCCACAGCCAAATTAAATTCTTGAAAACAGAAGACAAGGAAGAAATTCTCAAAGGAGCAAGAGAACAACACAATACATTATAGCAAGGATATTTCGCAAGAATCAGTGTAGGTTTCCTCAAAGACTCTAGAGGCCAGAAGACAATGGGGAGACAAATATAAAATGCTGAATGAAAAGAATTACCAACCAAGAATTCTTTGCCCAGTGTCTTAGGCTGGGTCCTCTAGGGAAGCAAAACCAGTAAAGTGTATAGAAATCTATAATAAGGAAATGGCTTACATGGTTGTAGACGGTAGAATATTCCAAGTCCGAAGGTTAAGATAGAAGCTTTTCTTGATTCACGTAGCCACAAGGGCTGTTGAACTCAAGATGGGCACGTCAGAGAATCAGGCTCTTGCTCACAGGCAGTGAAGATTGATGAATCCCAAGATTGGCAGGCAAGACCATAGGTAAGCTGCTAGCTCAAGTCCCAAGAACCAGAGGTCAGATGAACAGGAGCCAGATGCAGGATCCAGCATGAGCAAAAAGCCCCCAAACCTTGCCAGAATGTCAGCTTATATTCGAAGCAGGCGGCACGCCCAAGGAAGTTCCCATTCAACTGATTGGCTACTCAGAGCAGATCCTATCACAGGAGTGATCACATACCAATTCTCAACAGGAAAGAGATCTGAACATTTTACAACTGCCAAAACATTGAAAATCATGGTCCAGCCAAGGTGACACACAATCTTAACAATCACAGTCCATCCCTTGTCCTCTTGGCACCTGTACACATCTTTTTAAATTATACCTAGTCTCTGAATAAAGACAGTGATAAAGCCGTGGTTGCACCTAACATGATACAACTAACACACATACAACTGAAAATGCACTAGATATGTTTACATCTTATACATCATAAGTGAAGAAAACAAAAATATTTGATGTGTACATGGGAAGCAGAAATTCTTATAACAATTACAGTCCTCATTTCTAGAACTGGCCACGTGGACATTATTCTTATTCAGAACTACCTTCTTCCACCATCCATGCCGTATTCCCTTTGCCCTCAGCAAGCACCTCAGCTGGTCATGGTCCTGTATCTGGTGAGGTGACCCAAACCTTCATTCCTGAAGGGTCTAGGTCATTAGTAGTCATACTGGAATGGGGTTGCTGTAGGTTTCTACTCACTTTAATCACAGGGCATGGTAGAACTAAGAGAAACCCTAAGGGGCCTCCTGCATTCCAGGCAGACTCTTCTTAATCTCCTTCATGTAATGTCAACCTGACTTCCTCTTGGTACTCAGGTTCAATTATACCAGCCAGTATGGCAACCCCCTTCTCTGCCTGTTGATCCAGATGCATAAAGAGCGTAAAATGGCCATATGGTATTCTTAGCTTCCAGTTCAATGGAATCAGTGAAGTGTCTCCAGGCAGGAGCACAGATCATGGGGACAGACTGCAAAATTCTTAATGAGTGGGTCACTGAGGGTAATAGTGAGGCGTTCCATGCACATTTCAACATTTTGATTCCTGGGTGCATGAATTCTGGCTATGGGACAAAGAGCACATAGACCATTTACAACCTTCTGGTGAACATTGCCCCACCCTGCAAAGTATTGCCACATAGCTAGCACCGTAACTGTGTCTTTAGAAGGCCATTCCATCATTCTATCAAGCCAGTGAAATCCATGAGCATGCTCCCACTGCCAGATTTCATTTGCTTTGAAGTTAGTCCCTTGATCTGAGGCAATGCTGTGTGTGGTACCATGATGGTGGATAAGGCATTCTGTAAGTCCGTGGATGGAAGTTTTGATGGAAATATGGTGTGCAGGAAAAGCAAATCCATATCCAGAGGGTCTATTCCAGTAAGGACAAAACATCTTTCCATGATGGAAGTGGTCCAATGTAATCAACTTGCCACCAGGTTGTTGGCTGGTCACCTTGAGGGATGGTGCCATACCAGGGACTCAGTGTTGGTTTCTGCTGCTGGTGGATTGGGCACTCAGCAGTGGCTGTAGCCAAGCCAGCCTTGGTGAGCAGAAGTCCATGTTCCTGGGCCCGCGCATAATCCCCACCTCTGCCAACATAGCCACTTTGTTCATAAGCACATTGAGCTATGACAAGAGTAGCTGGGAAAGAAGATGAGTGGTTTGCACAGAATGAATGATCCTATTCATTTGATTATTAAAATCATCCTCTGCTGAGGTCATCCTTTGGTGAGCATTCACATGAGACACAAATATCTTCACTTCTTTGGCCCATTCTGAGAGGTCTTTCTACATACCTCTTCCCCATAAATCCTTGTCTTCAATTTTCCAATCATGTTCCTTCCAAGTCCCTGACCCCCCAAACAAACCATTGCCCATGAATAAGTATACAATCACACAACTGGCCATTTCTCCTTCCAAACAAAGGGAACAACCAGGTGCACTACTCAAAGTTCTGCCCATTGGGAGAATTTCTCTTCATCACTGTCCTTCAGGCAGGTCCCAGAAAGAGGCTGTAGGGTTGTCACTGTTGACTTTTGAGTGGTGCCTACATATCATGCAGAACCACCTGTAAACCAGACATGAATTTTCTCTTCCTCAGTCAATGAATCATAAGTAACTCCCCATGAGACCATAAGTGCAGACTAGGAGATATAAGGTAATGTAATGGGAGTGGAGATCATGGGCATTTGGGCCACTTTCTCATGTAACTTTCTTGTGCCTTCTGGTCCTGCTCGAGCCCAATCTCATATATACCAATTCCATTTAACGAAGGGGTACTGCTGTGCACTTCCAAAGTTACGATTCTGTGGGTCAGACAACACCCAGTTCATGATGGGCAGCTCCAGCCATATAGTGATTGGCCTCCCATGGTTAAGCTTTCGGTATCTACTAAGGCCCAGTAACAAGTCAAAAGCTATTTCTCAAAAGGACAGTAGTTATCTGCAGAGAATGGAAAGGCTTTGCTCACAAATCCTAACTGTCTGTGTATGATTCATGAAGAGGGGCCTGCCGAAGATGACAAACAGCATCTGTATCTGCCACTGGCCCTTCAAACACCATTCGGTCAACTGGATCATACAGTCCAAGGGGCAGAGCAGCATGCACAACAGCCTGAACCTGTTACAGAGCTTTCTCTTGTTCTGGGCTCCAGGCAAACCTAGCAGCTTTTTGAGTCAGTTGATAAATAGGCCAGAGTAGCACACTCAAATGAGGTATATGCTGCGTTCAAAACCCAAAGAGGTCCACTAGGCATTGTGTTTCATTTTTAGTTGGGGGATCAGCCAGATGTAATAGTTCATCCTTCACTATAGAAGGAATATCTCGATATGCCCCACACCAATGAAGCCCTAAAAATTTCACTGAGGTGGAAGGTGTCTGAATTTTTGTGAGGTTAATTTCCCACCCTCTAGCACACAAATGTTTTACCAGTAAGTCCAGAGTCATCGACACTTCTTCCTAACTAGGTCCAATTAGCATAATGTAATCAATGTAATGGACCAGTGTGATATCTTGTGAGGAGAAAGATGATCAAGGTCCCTGGGGACTAAATTATGATGTAGGACTGGATAGTTGATGTAGCTCTGAGGTAGGCAACTGAAGGTGTATTGCTGGCCTTGCCAGCTGAAGGTAAACTACTTCTGATAGTCCTTCAAAACAGGTAGGGAGAAAGTCATTAGCCAGATCAAAAGTTGCATACCAGGTACATGGAGATATATTAATTTGCTGAAGCAATGGAACTATGTCTGGAACAGCAGCTTCAATTAGAGTTACCACCTGGTTAAGTTTTCAATAATCTGTCTACAAAACTATAACTGGACTTAAGTCCCTTTTTTTTTAACCCCCAAAAGGTGAAGTATAAAGTGTGACCCAGGAGGACATACACTACACTCCAAAAGAACTGCTTGACTTTTCTAATATGTACAAGGAGATATCTGGGGAATACTTGTGGGTATGGCTATTAAGGGTGTAGGATAATTGTTTAAGGACGATAAAGATGGATCAGTCTGAGTTGATTGATATGGGTCCACTAAGCACAGTTTCTTCATTCAATGCTTCAGCTTGAGAAGTTTGGAAAGAATCTAATACTTTTTTGGCTAGATAGCTAAAGTGTGGATTATGCGATGGCCTACAATAAATCAAGTTGAAGTACCTGATGTGCCTTGGTAGACTGTAGAAAAAGGCATCCAAAGGCTTAGGGAAATTGGCTTGCTAGTGTGGATTTATCACATTAGACCCACAAACAGACACATATTACCCTGAGGGCACACCTTTTACCATAACTGCAAGGAAAAAATTCATGAAGGAAGCCCAAGAATCCTTCGAGGCTTCTGTGATTTCTGTTTTATGTAAATCCCATTTGACAGTGGAACTGCTCTAACTGAATTAAGATGCCTAACTACAATGGGCCTGATTGGACCTTGTGGTAGTAGGTGCCAAGTGGCTGCCTTCAACTGACAAAGACAAAGTGGTCACAGTTACGGTGATGGACAGTGGAATCAAAGCAGTAATCAGAATAGTCTGACTCATATGGACTTATGGCATTCGCTACTTAGTCGTGGTGTCCCTAGGAGTTAAATAGATAGGAAATCTACTAAATATTTACTTAATCTGTACAAACAGATGAAAATTCTTGGTTAGGTGCACAGCAGTCTAACTTGAATCACCAGAATAGAGAGTCGGAGACCCTTAAACAATTCCCAGACTTGAGTGAGTTTAAAGACTCACAACCCCTGAATGAAGGGGTGGCCAGGCACCCTGGACGAAGGACTCCAATACACTGCCAAAATTTGGTACAAGAAGTGGGGTGCTACTCTAACAGA
Organism: Elephas maximus indicus; assembly: GCF_024166365.1. Lineage (NCBI taxonomy): Eukaryota > Metazoa > Chordata > Mammalia > Proboscidea > Elephantidae > Elephas > Elephas maximus. Next base: position 105,848,770 of record NC_064825.1, on the reverse strand, counting down.
TACCTAAAATGTGTAAATGTTATTGAAACTGAATGGATAGAGCCTAGAAGAGTTTTAAAATGCCTAGCACTAAAAGCCTAGATTGCCTTGAAGAGACTCTTGGTGGAATTATGGACATCCAAGACAATTCTGGTAACTCTATTGGCATAGTGGTTAAGTGCTACAGCTGCTAACCAAAAGTTTGACTGTTTGAATCCACCAGGTGCTCCTTTGAAACTCTATGGAGCAGTTCTACTCTGTCCTATAATGTCACTATGAGTCAGAACTGACTTGACAGCAACAGTTTTGGTTTTCTGGGTAAGACAATTCTGGCGAGGACTCAGAAAGAAATGAGGAAAGCTGTTACACTGGAGATGGTGCAGTTGTTGAAAAGCAGCAGCAGAGAACTGGCAGCCACAGAGAACCAGAAGGAGCAGAACCGGGAGACCAGCATGAGACAACACTGGAGCTGACCCACAGGAAGAGACAGCAGAATGCTTGTGTGTAGGAGGTGTTCTGGTGCAGTGGGTTGTCTATGGGTACTTATTAGTGGAGCTAGACTTACTGACCCACAGAGCAAGACAGATGACCACCTTCCAGATGAAGTTTACTGGAAGAGTGGGGTGCCTACAGAAACCTACTGGTGGAGCTACAGAGTTGGCCCAGCAGGACAGATATGGGCTGAGTGATCTGAAGTGCTGAGACACCAAGGGAGCAGGAAGCAGAAGCTTTTGGTTAGAGAACCAACAATACCAGAGAACAACTAGAATACAGAACAGATCAACCAGTTATCAATCCAGACAGGGAACTTGTAAAAACAAGTCAAAGCTAAAGGACTAAAAATAGGGAAACAGAGAGTCAATATGTAAACGATGACAACATGAAAACAAAAAAAGAAGGAATAAACTGTGTAGTCATAGAACTTCCATATGGGCAGGAAGTTGAGGCAACATTAAGAAATAAAAGATTGTTTAGAACTTAGAAAAATAAAGGTAAATTTTATGGTAACCTCAATGTAAGCTAACAATCCTATCCATCAAAATAAAAAAGAAGAAAACATAAAGAATCAGCAAACACAAAATCAACTGTAATGAAAAAGATGAAAAGAAAATACATAAAATGTCTCAGCACAGAAAATTAAATGGAACAAGGAAACTGTCATCACCAAAAAAAAAAAAAGCAATCAAATGACAGCCATAAATTCATACCTATCAATAATTACATTGAATGCAAATGGACTAAATGCACCAATAAAGTGACAGGAAGTGGTAGAATGGATTAAAAAAAAATAGTCCATCTGTGTGCTGCCTACAAAAGACACACTTTAGACTCAATGACACAAACTAAAACTTAAAAGCTGCAGAAAAATATATCAAGCAAACAACATCCAAAGAAGAAAAAGATTGGCAATATTAATTTGTGACAAAATAGACTTTAAAACAAAATCTACCACAAAGGAGAAGGAAGGACAGTGCATAGTTATTAAAGGGTCAAAACACCAGGAGGATATGACCAAAATAGGTATATACACACCAAATGACAAGGCTCCAAAATACATAAAACAAAGTCTAAGAGCACTGAAAAGAGAGATAAGTAGCTCCAAAATAATAGTAAGAGTCTATAACACATCACTTTCAGTGAAGGTCAGAACATTTAGAAAGAAACTCAGTAAACACATTGAATATCTAAATGCCACAATCAGTCAGCTTGACTTTATAGACAAATATGGAACACTCCAGCCAAGCGCAGCCAAGTCTACATTCTTTTCTATTGCACATGCAACACTCTTCAGAATAGACCACAATTTAGGCCGCAAAGCAAGCCTTAGAGAATCCAAAACATCAAAATATTACAAAGCACCTTTTCTGAGCATAATGCCATAAAAGTAGAAATCAGTAACAGAAACAGCAAGGAAAAGAAATCAGACATATGAAAACTGAAAAACACCTTGCTTAAAACTACTGGGTTATAGAAGAAATCAAGAAATGAATAAAGAAATTTATAGAATCAAACAAGAAAGAAAACATATTACCAGAACCTTTAGGACACAGCGAAGTCAGTGCTCAGAGGTCAATTTATAGCAATGAATGCACACAGCCAAAATGAAGAAAGGAACATCAAAACATTAACCGTACAACTCAAATAAACAGAAAGAGAGCAGCAAAAGAAGCCCTCAGTCATCAGAAGAAGGAAAATAATAAAGGTTAGAGCAGAAATAAAGAGAATACAAAAACAATTGAAAGAGTGAAAAAGACCAATAGTTAGTTCTTTGAAAAGATCAACAAAATTAACAAACCATTGCCCAAAATGACAATAGAAGAACAGGAGAGAAAGCAAATAACTTGAATAAGAAAAAAGATGGGTGCTATCACAATGGACCCAACTAAAATAAAAATGATCATAATAGAATACTATGAAAAACTGTACTCCCACAAATTTGAAAACCTAGAGGAAAGGGACAAATTTCTAGAAATACACTACCTACTTAAACTAACACAAACTGAGGTAGAGAAAAAAAAATTACAAAAGAAGAGATTGAAGAGGTTAAAAAAAAAAAAAAACTCCCAACAACAACAACAGAAGCCCTGGACATGATGGCTTCACTGGAGAATTCTACCAAACTTTCAGAGAATTAACACCAGTACTGCTAAAGGTATTCCAGAGCATTGAAAAGGAAAGAATACTCCCAAATTTATTCTTTGAAGCCACCATAACCCTGATACCAAAATCAGGCAAAGACCCTACAAAAAGAGAAAATTACAGACAAATATCCCTCAGGAACATAGGGGCAAAAATCCTCACCAAAATTCTAGCTGATAGAATTCAACAGAATATCAAAAAAATAATTCATCATGAGCAAGTGAGATTCATACTGGGACCTCATAAAAATTAAAAAGATGATCACGAAAAGTTTATTAAAAGAGTAAATAGACAACTGAGAGATAGCAAAAATATCTTTGGAAATGACTTATCTGATAAGGGTCTAATTTCTAAAATCTGTAGAAAGTTGCAACAAGTCAACTTGCAAGACAAAACTCATTCACAAAATAGGCTAAGGCAGAAAGGTCACCAAAGAGTTCATGCAAGTAGACAAATAACATATCAGAAGATATTCACAATCATTAGACATTAGAGACATGCCATGCAAAATTACAATGAGATACTATCTTACCCAGCTAAAATTGCACTGACGAAAAAACAAAAACAAAACCGATGAAACAAATGTTGGCAAATTTGTGGGGAAATTGGAGCCCATATCCATTGCTGGTGAGACTGTAAAATGTAACACTCACTATCGAAAATGGTATGGCATTTTCTCAAAAAACTAGAAGTAGAGCTACCATATGATCCAGCAATCCTCCTCCTATGTATAGACCTTACAGCCATTGTAGTCTTGTTGGTTCTAACTCATAGAGACACTATGGGACAAAGTAGAACTGTCCCATAGCATTTTTAAGGAGCGGCCTGTGAATACGAATTTTTGGTTTGAATTCATCAAACTTTTGATTAGCAGCTGAGGTCTTAACCACTACACCAATAGGGTTCCAGGCATATACCCTGTTGTTGTTGTTAGGTGCCTTAGAGTTGATTCTGACTCATAGCTACCCCACGTCCAACACAAGGAAACACTGCTTGGTCCTGTGCCATCCTCATAATCAATTGCTATGCTTGAGCGCATTGTTGTAACCACTGTGTCAATCCACCTTGTTGAAGGTCTTCCTCTTTTTCACTGACCCTCTGCTCTACCAACCATGACATCCCTCTCCAGGGAATGGACCCTCCCGGTAACATGTCCAAAGTTAATGAGATGAAGTCTCTCCATCCTTGCTCCTAATAAGCATTCTGCCTATATTTCTTCCCAAACAGATTTGTTCATTTTTCATTATTTTATCCATTACTGGATAATTTCATTTGTGTGTGTGATTTATTGATGCAAAGATAAATATCCCCCAAAATTCATTGCTATCAAATTGATTCCGTCTCAGGGAGACCCATGTGTTACAGAGCAGATCTTCTCTATAGGGTTTTCTTGACTGTATTCTTAACAGAAACAAATCCCCAGACCTTCCTTCTGCTGTGTTTCAGGGTGAGTTTGAACCACCAACCTCTAGGTTAGTACCAAAACAACACCAAGCCTGTTGCTACTGAGCCGATTCCAACTCATAGCTACCTTATCGGACAGAGTAGAACTGCCCTATGTGGTTTCCAAATAGTGGCTGGTGGATTTGAACTGTGACCTTCTGGTTAGCATCCTGAGCTCTTGGCCACCACTCCACCAGGGCTCTTTTAGGTTAATAGTGGAGCACAAACCATTTGTGCCACCAAAGACTAGACACATTTGTGATATTAATCAATGGTATCCGATTTCTCTCCACAAGACTTGAACTGTTTTGCACTTTTCCAAGCAGTATATATTAAATAAAAAAAAAGCCTTCCCCAAGATATTGTGTATTCTTTATAAACTCAATTCTCTGCAGTTTAAACTTTCACTCTTTTTCATGAAGTTGGATATGTTTTCATATATTTAAGAGATGATTTCACTCCCTTTTTATGTGAAGTGTTATATATTTGGTCCATTTTTCTATTTATATTTTTTCACTTTTCCTTGATACTTAAGAATATTTTATTTATAAGAGAAATGAGCACTTTGTCTGAGATATGATTTATTATTATTTTCCCCACTTTATTCTTTACAATTTGGCATGACTTTTGTGCTTTTTTATTTTTAATACATGGAACTATTTACTTTTACATAGTTGATTATTTTTCAATAATTTCTGTCCTGCATTCTAAAATTTTAATCATAGCTAGACATATCTTACTTACTCCAAAATTATATTTAAAAAAATCTTTCTCTTAGAATTATTTTATTGTTTATTTTTTTAAAAAATATTTAAACTAGGAGGTGGGGCCAAGATGGCTCACTAGGTAGAAGCTACCTCAGATCCCTCTTGCAACAAAGACTCAGAAAAACAAGTGAATTGATCACGTACATGACAATCTACAAACCCTGACCATCAAACACAGATCTAAATAGTTGACCTGAGTGACAGAGACTGAGAACGAACAACCATGGGGAAGCAGCGACTGTTTTCGGAGCCTGGAGCCAGCTTCCCAGTCATGAAACCTTGGCGCCGGGCTTTGGACTGGGCACAAGGGAGCTGAGCACGGCATCCTGAGACAGCACAAACACAGGACGCAGCCCGAGCCCCCACAAGTGACCTCGGGGGAGGCCCAGCCAGTGCACGCAGACAGCGCAGTGACGCGGCTGACAGCAGGAGAAGTCACCGGGAGGCAGCGACTGGTTTTGGAGCCAGGAGTACACCGTCCCAGCTGGGGAACCTGGTGCTGGGCTTTGGACTGGGAGCGGAGGAACTAACCAAGGCTTCTGAGACAGCGCGAGCACGGAACGTGGGCCCGACCCTCGGGGGTAATCTCTACCCAGCCAGCGCACACAGTCAACGAGCCCCTCGGGAATCTCAGATAAAACAGTTATCCCAAGCAAGATAAGTAACTTTGTCTATATTCCGGGGTGCTACTCTCTCCTCTTTATCTGAATCCTCCCCTCCCCTTCCCAGGTGGCTTCATTAATGTTGCAATTTCATGAGCCAGAGAGTGAACTGCGCTGCAGTTTTACTTCTGTTTTTTTGGTCTTTTCTTAACCCATTCTCCTGGCCTGAGAGAAGCAACTACAAAAAACCCAGGGACCAAAAATCCTTCCCTAATTGGACTAAAAATACAGAACCAGCTCCAGCCAAGCATATGTGATCCACAGTCTTGGGCTTTCATCCCTACAAGGAACAAGGTGGCTATTATAATGCAAAGGCAATTCTGATAGGGATCTGACTGTAATTGTTTTAGCAGATTACTGGAAAGACAAGTTTCCCAGGTCTGATATCTCTGCGTATTCAACAGAGCCCTCACTGACCCACAACAGGGAACTGAGGCTGAAGGTCCCCCCGGACCACCTAGCCTCCTGCCTTAGGGGTCCAAGGAGGGTGACACCTACCAATCTGTAGAGGTACTTCCATTGGGGGCCTAAGGTACAGCTGCAGAGCCCACCCACCAAAGTTCTCTAGGAATACAGACACATCTACCTCATTGGCACTTGGGGGAAGCCTGTCAGCATCCTGCCCCCCCCCCGGAGTGTGAACCCCTGCTGCTACTAGAATCTGGTGCACACAACTATCACCGCTACTTCTCTAGGTGGATAGGTGACAGTCTGCACCACACACTTGAAAACTCCAAATCAGATTCTACTCAAGAATAGTGAATGGACTCTTAGGCTTATATATCTGGTAACAGCCCAAACCAGCTGGTAATAGGACATAATGCAACAATCAAGACAGCGCAATCTAGTAGCCCATCTACATATATTGAAAGAAAACAAAACAAGATAAGACTCAGTGAGCAAACGTAGAATAAATCACTACAGTATCTTAGTGATGGCTCGGAGACAGCAGTGGATATCAAACCACATAAAGAAGCAGACCATGACTGCTTCTACTACTCCCCAAACTAAAGAACCAATATCTTTCCAAAATGAAGATACAATCCTGGAATTACCAGATACAGAATATAAAAAACTAACTTACAGAATGCTTCAAGACATCAGGGATGACCTCAGAAATGAAATAAGGCAATCTACAGAAAAGGCCAAGGAACACACTGATAAAGCAGTTGAAGAACTCAAAAAGATTATTCAAGAACATAGTAGAAAAATTAATAACTTGCAAGAATCCATAGAGAGACTGCATTCAGAAATCCAAAAGGCTAACAATAAAATTACAGAATTAGACAACACAATAGGAAGTCAGAGGAGCAGAATCTAGCAATTGGAATGCAGAGTGGGAGATATGGAGGACCAGGGAATTGACACCAATATAACTGAAGAAAAATCCTATAAAAGAATCAAAAAAAATGAAGAAACCCTAAGAAACATGTGGGACTCTATCAAGAAGAATAACTTGCGTGTGATTGGAGTCTCAGAACAGGGAGGGATAACAGAAAATACAGAGAGAATAGTTGAAGATCTCTTAGCAGAAAACTTCCCTGACATCACAAAAGAGGAAAGGATATCTAGCCAAGATGCTCATTGAACCCCATTTAAGATTGATCCAAAAAGAAAATCACCAAGAGATATTATCATCAAACTTGCCAAAACCAAAGATAAAGAGAAAATTTGAAAAGCAGCCAGGAATAAAAGAAAGGTCTCCTACAAAGGAGAATCAATAAGAATAAGTTCAGACTACTCAGCAGAAACCAAGCAGTCAAGAAGGCAATGGGATGACATATACAGAGCACTGAAGGAGAAAAACTGCCAGCCAAGGGTCATATATCCAGCAAAACTCTCTCTCAAATATGAAGGTGAAATTAAGATATTTACAGATAAACACAAGCTTAGAGGATTTGCAAAAACCAAACCAAAGCTACAAGAAATACTAAAGGAAATTGTTTCATCAGAAAAACAATACTGTCAGATACCAGCACAACACAAGGTCACAGAACAGAACATCCTGATATCAACTCAAATAGGGAAATCATAAAAACAAATTAAGATGAAATTTAAAAAGAAGAAAATGCTCAAAACAGGGAATCATTGAAGTCAATATGTAAAAGATCAAAATAATCAAAAAGAGGGACTAAATACAGGTGGCATAGAAGTGCCATATGGAGAGTGATACAAGGAGATATAGGACAATACAAGTTAGGTTTTTACTTAGAAAAATAGGGGTAAATATTAAGGTAACCACGAAGAGGTATAACAACTCCATAACTCAAAATAAAAACCAAGAAAAACATAATGACTCAACAAACATAAAGTCAAATACTAGGAAAATGAGGAACTCACAATTTACAAAGAAAAAAGTCTCAACACAAAAAAGTAAGTGGAAAAATGAAATTGTTAACAACACACATAAAAAGGCATCAAAATGACAACACTAAACACATACTTATCTATAATTACACTGAATTAAATGGACTAAACGCACCAAAAAAGAGGCAGAGAGTCTCAGACTGAATAAAGAAACATGATCCGTCTATATGCTGCCTACAAGAGACACACCTTAGACTTAGAGACACAAACAAACTAAAATTCAAACGATGGAAAAAAATGTATCAAGCAAACAACAAGCAAAAAAGAGCAGGAGTAGCAATATTAAGTTCTGACAAAATAGACTTTAAAGTTAAATCCACCACAAAGGATAAAGAAGGACACTACAGAATGATTAAAGGGACAATTGATCAGGAAGATATAACCATATGAAATATTATGCACCCAATGACAGGGCTGCAAGATACTTAAACTTTAACAGAACTGAAAAGTGAGATAGACACCCCCACAATTATAGTAGGAGAATTCAACACACCACTTTTGGAGAAGGATAGGACTTCCAGTAAGAAGCTCAATAGAGACAAGGAAGACCTAATTGCTACAACCAACCAACTTGACCTCATTGACGTATACAGAACACTCCACCCAACAGCTGCAAAGTACACTTTTTTTCTAGTGCACATGGAACATTCTCTAGAATAGACCACATATTAGGTCATAAAACAAACTTTGGCAGAATCCAAAACATCGAAATATTACAAAGCATGTTCTCAGACCATAAGGCCATAAAAGTGGAAATCAATAACAGAAAAATTAGGGAAAAGAAATCAAATACTTGGAAACTGAACAATACTCTGCTGAAAAAAGACTGGGTTATAGAAGACATTAAGGAGGGAATAAAGAAATTCATAGAATGCAATGAGAATGAAAACACTTCTTATCCAAACCCCTGGGACACAGCAAAAGCAGTGCTCAGAGGTCAATTTATATCGATAAATGCACACATACAAAAAGAAGAAAGAGCCAAAATCAGAGAACTGTCCCTACAACTTGAACAAATAGAAAGTGAGCAACAAAAGAATCCATCAGGCACCAGAAGAAAACGAATAATAAAAATTAGAGCTGAACTAAATGAAATAGAGAACAGAAAAACAATTGAAAGAATTAACAAAGCCAAAAGCTGGTTCTTTGAAAAAATTAACAAAATTGATAAACCATTGGCCAGACTGACTAAAGAAATACAGGAAAGGAAACAAATAACCCGAATAAGAAACAAGATGGGCCACGTCACAACAGACACAACTGAAATTAAAAGAGTCATATCAGATTATTATGAAAAATTATACTCCAAGAAATTTGCAAACCTGGAAGAAATGGATGAATTCCTAGAAAAACACTACCAACCTAAACTAACACAATCAGAAGTAGAACAACTAAATAGACCCATAAAAAAAAAAGAGATTGAAACGGTAATCAAAAAACTCCCAACAAAAAAAAGCCCTGGCCTGGATGGCTTTACTGCAGAGTTCTACCAAACTTTCAGAGAAGAGTTAACACCACTACTACTAAAGGTATTTCAAAGCACAGAAAATGATGGAATACTACCTAACTCATTCTATGAAGCCACCATCTCCCTGATACCAAAACCAGGTAAAGACACCACAAGAAAAGAAAACTACAGACCTATATCCCCCATGAACATAGATGCAAAAATCCTCAACAAAATTCTAGCCAGTAGAATTCAACAACATATCAAAAAAATAATTCACCATGACCAATTGGGATATATACCAGGTATGCAAGGCTGGTTTAATATTAGAAAAACCATTAATGTAATCCACCACATAAATAAAACAAAAGACAAAAACCACATGATCTTATCAATTGATGCAGAAAAGGCATTTGACAAAGTCCAACACCCATTTATGATAAAAACTCTCAGCAAAATAGGAATTGAAGGAAAATTCCTCAACATAATAAAGGGCATCTATGGAAAGCCAACAGCCAACATCACTCTAAATGGAGAGAACCTGAAAGCATTTCCCTTGAGAACGGGAACCAGACAAGGATGCCCTTTATCACAGCTCTTATTCCAGATTGTGCTAGAGGTCCTAGCCAGAGCAATTAGGCTAGACAAAGAAATAAAGGGCATCTGGATTGGCAAGGAGGAAGTAAAATGATCTCTATTTGCAGATGACATGATCGTATACAGGGAAAACCCTAAGGAATCCTCCAGGAAACTACTGAAACTAATAGAAGAGTCTGGCAGAGTCTCCGGTTATAAGATAAATATAAAAAAATCACTTGGATTCCTCTACATCAACAAAAAGTACACCGAAGAGGAAATCACCAAATCAATACCATTCACAGTAGCCCCCAAGAAGATAAAATACTTAGGAATAAATCTTACCAAAGATGTAAAAGACCTATACAAAGAAAACTGCAAAGTACTACAACAAGAAACTAAAAAGGACCTACTTAAGTAGGAAAAACATACCTTGCACATGGATAGGAAGACTTAACATAGTAAAAATGTCTAGTCTACCAAAAGCCATCTATACATACAATGCGCTTCCGATCCAAATTCCAATGACATTTTTTAATGTGATGGAGAAACAAATCACCAACTTCATATGGAAGGGAAAGAAGCCCCGGAGAAGTAAAGCATTACTGAAAAAGAAGAAGAAAGCGGGAGGCCTCACTCTACCCGATTTTAGAACCTATTATACAGCCACAGTAGTCAAAAGAGCCTAGTACTGGTATAACAACAGGCACGTAGACCAATGAAACAGAATTGAGAACCCAGACATAAATCCATCCACATATGAGCAGCTGATATTTGACAAAGGCCCAATGTCAGTTAGTTGGGGAAAAGATAGTCTTTTTAACAAATGGTGCTGGCATAACTGGATATCCATTTGCAAAAAAATGAAACAGGACCCATACCTCACACCATGCACAAAAACTAACTCCAAGTGGATCAAAGACCTAAACATGAAGACTAAAACGATAAAGATCATGGGAGAAAAAATAGGGACAACCTTAGGAGCCCTAATACAAGACATAAACAGAATACAAAACATTACCAAAAATGACGAAGAGAAACCAGACAATTGGGAACTCCTAAAAATCAAACACCTATGCTCATCTAAAGACTTCACCAAAAGAGTAAAAAGACCACCTACAGACTGGGAAAGAATTTTCAGCTATGACATCTCCGACCAGCGCCTGATCTCTAAAATCTATATGATTCTGTTAATACTCAACCACAAAAAGACAAACAATCCAATCAAGAAGTGGGCAAAGGATATGAACACGCACTTCGCTAAAGAAGATATTCAGGCAGCTAACAGATACATGAGAAAATGCTCTCGATCATTAGCCATTAGAGAAATGCAAATTAAAACTACGATGAGATTCCATCTCACCCCAACAAGGCTGGCATTAATCCAAAAAACACAAAATAATAAATGTTGGAGAGGCTGCGGAGAGATTGGAACTCTTATACATTGCTGTTGGGAACGTCAAATGGTACAACGTCTTTGGACACCTATCCGGCATTTTCTTAAAAAGTTAGAAATAGAACTACCATACAACCCAGAAATTCCACTCCTCAGAATATACCCTAGAGAAATAAGAGCCTTCACACGAAGAGATATACGCACACCCATGTTTCTTGCAGCTCTGTTTACAATAGCAAAAAGCTGGAAGCAACTAAGGTGTCCATCAATGGATGAATGGGTAAATAAATCGTGGTATATTCACACAATGGAATACTACGCATCGATAAAGAACAGTGACAAATCTGTGAAACATTTCATAACATGGAGGAAACTGGAAGGCATTATGCCGAGCGAAATTAGTCAGAGGCAAAAGGACAAATATTATATAAGACCACTACTATAAGATCTTGAGAAATAGTATAAACTGAGAAGAACACATACTTTTGTGGTTATGAGGAGGGGAAGGAGGGAGGATGGGAGAGGGTTATTTACTAATTAGTTAGTAGGTAAGAACTACTTTAGGTGAGAAAAAAAAGAGAAGTTCTGTGAAGGGTAGGACAATACTCAATACATGGAAGGTCAGCTCAACTGGACTGGACCAAAAGCAAAGAAATTTCCAAGATAAACTGAATGCTTCAAAGGTCAGTGTAGCAAGGGCAGTGGTCTGGGGACCATGGTTTCAGGGAACTTCTAAGTCAATTGGCAAAATAATTCTATTATGAAAACATTCTGCATCCCACTTTGAAATGTGGTGTCTGGGGTCTTAAATGCTAACAAGCGGCCATCTAAGATGCATCAATTGGTCTCAACCCACCTGGATCAAAGGAGAACGAAGAACACCAAGGTCACACGATAACTATGAGCCCAAGAGACAGAAAGGGCCACATGAACCGAGACTTACATCATCCTGAGACCAGAAGAACTAGATGGTGCCCGGCCACAACCGATGACTGCCCTGACAGGGAGCACAACAGAGAACCCCTGAGGGAGCAGGAGATCAGTGGGATGCAGACCCCAAATTCTCATAAAAAGACCAGACTTAATAGTCTGACGGAGACTAGAGGAATCCCGGCGGTCATGGTCCCCAAACCTTCTGTTGGTCCAGGACAGGAACCATTCCAGAACACAACTCATCAGACATGGAAGGGACTGGACAATGGGTTGGAGAGAAATGCTGATGAAGATTGAGCTACTTGTATCAGGTGGACACTTGAGACTGTTTTGGCATCTCCTGTCTGGAGGGGAGATAGGAGGATAGAGAGGGTTAGAAACTGGCAAAATTGTCACGAAAGGAGAGACTGGAAGGGCCGCCTCATTAGGGGGAGAGTAAGTGGGAGTATGGAGTAAGGTGTATATAAGCTTATATGTGACAGACTGACCTGATTTGTAAATGTTCACTTAAAGCTCAATAAAAATTATTAAAAAAAAAAAAAATTAAACTAGAGTACCATTAGGAGTCTTTCCTGCTGTAGTACGGAGTATTGAAAAAAAATGATCATTTTTCCTAAATTAGTGTCCAAGTATCCCAGTAATATTAATTCTAAAAGTACATATTTAAACTATTTCATTTGCTATATTTACTATGGAAACCTTGATAACGTAGTGGTTGAGTGCTACACTGCTAAGCAGAAGGTCGGCAGTTCAAATCCACCAGGAACTCCTTGGAAACTCTGTAGGACAGTTCTACTCGGTCTTATAGGGTCGCTATAATTCTGAATTGAGTAGATGGCAAATTTTTTTAAATCTTTATTATATGATATATTCTCATGTATATTTGTGTCTTCCATTTACACCATCAGATCTCACTATTTATGCACGATATCAAAAACAAAGAAACAAAAAAGCAAAACAAATCCTTGAAACTCATAGCGACCCTACAGGAAAAAGTGGAACTGCCCCACAGGGTTTCCAAGGAGCAACTGGCAAATTTGAACTGCTGAACTTTGTGACTAACAGCTGCAGTCCTAACCATTGGCCACCAAGGCTCCATATGCACAATAAAACCCTGTGCAAATTATGAGACTTTAGAATTCCCTTCTAGTTTAGTTACTTCTGGGAAGGGCACCTACTGCAGCTCAGGTCTGGCTGGTGTTTCACCCCACTGCTGTGCTCTGTCACACCTTATTCCCATGGGAGGCCTTGCTCACCACTCACTCTTCCCACTCTCCATGTTTTCAAGGTTGTAATTCCTAACAATTTCCAATTACCTCCCCTAATCACTATTTGTGATTATAATACTATAGGGTTTCCCTCTCCTGGAGACAGAGAGATAGGTGATAAATAGACAGATGATAGATAGATAGATGATAGATAGATAGATAGATAGATAGATAGATAGATGATAGATAGATAGATAGATAGATAGATAGATAGATAGATAGATAGATAGATAGATGATAGATAGATAGATAGAAAGATAGATGATAGATAGATAGATGACAGATAGATGATAGATAGATGATAGATAGATAGATAGATGATAGATAGATGATAGATAGATAGATGATAGATAGATAGATAGATGATAGATAGATGATAGATAGATAGATGATAGATAGATAGATAGATGATAGATAGATGATAGATAGATGATAGATAGATAGATAGATAGATGATAGATAGATAGATAGATAGATAGATAGATAGATAGATAGATAGATAGATAGATAGATAGATAGATAGATAGATAGATAGATAGATAGATAGATAGATAGATAGATAGATGGGAGAGGGAAGATAGATACTATATACAAGTTTTAGGTTAGTGGTTGGAACATATTTCATTATTAATCCCAAATTCTTGCAGTAAGTTTAGAGGAATTGAGGTTTTTATTAATGAAGATCAGAGACTAAAGTCTCCAGTATGGATTATACCTTAACATTAGGAAACAAAAATCCTCACAACTGAACAAATGAGCAACATCACACTAAACGGAGGAAAGAATGAATTTGTCAAAGATTTCTTTTTACAAGGATCTAAAATCAAACAGAAACTCTGCTGGCATAGTGGTTAAGTGCTATGGCTGCTAACCAAATCCACCAAGCACTCCTTGGAAACTCTGTTGGGAAGTTCTACTCTGACCTATAGGGTCGCTATGAGTCAGAATTGACTCAACGGCATTGAGTGTGTGTGTGTGTGTGTGAAAATCAATACCCATTAAAGCAGCGGTCCAGAAATTGAAAGACATATTCCATTGAGCAAATCTGCTCTGAAAGACCTTTTCCAGTGTAAAAAAGCAAAGATGTCACTTTGAAGACTAATGTGCACCTGGCCGTGGTGTTTTTTATCACCTCACACACATGCCAAATCTGGACAACGAATAAGGAAGACCGAAGAAGAATTGACACTTTTGAATTATGGTATTGAGGAAGAATATTGAATATCCTATGGACTGCCAAAAGAATGAACAAATCGGTCTTGGAAGTTGTACAAACAGAATGCTTCTTAGAAGCTAGGATGGAAAGAATATGTCTCACATACTTTGGACATGTTATCAGGAGGGATCAGTCTCTGGAGAAGGACATCATGCTTGGTACAGGGTCAGTGAAAAAGAGGAAGACACTCAACAAGATTGATTGACTCAGTGGCTGCAACAATGGGCTCAAGTACAACTATTGTGAGGATGGCGCAGGGCAGGGCAGTGTTTTGTTCTGTTGTACACAGTGTCGCTATGAGTTGGAACTGACTCGATGGCACCTAACAACAACAAAACAACTAACCTCAAGGTTGAAGGCAATTATAATCCCTTAGAAATAATTACTTACTAAATAATAGGAAACTCTGGCGGCATAGTGGTTAAGTGCTTTGGCTGCTAACCAAAAGGTCGGCAGTTGGAACCCACCAGGTTGTTGTTAGTTGTTAGGTGCCGTCGAGTCAGTTTTGACTCATAGTGAAGCTATGAACAACAGAATGAAACACTGCCTTGTCCCGAGCTATCCTTACAATCGTTGTTATGCTTGAACTCATTGCTGCAGCCACTGTGTCAATCTACCTCGTTGAGGGTCTTCCTCTTTTCCCCGACCCTGTACTTTGCCACGCATGATGTCCTTCTCCAGGGATTGATCCCTTCTGACATGTCCAAAAGTATGTAAGATGCAGTCTAGCCATCCTTGCTTCTAAGGACCATTCTGGTTGTACTTCTTCCAAGACAGATTTGTTCATTATTTTCGCAGTTCATGCATGGTATATTCAAAATTCTTTGCCAACACCACAATTCAAAGGTGTCGATTCTTCTTCCGTCTTCCTTATTCATTGTCCAGCTTTCACATGCACATAATGCAATTGAAAATATCATGCTTTGGGTCAGGTTCACCTTAGTCTTCAAGGTGACATCTTTGCTCTTCAACACTTTAAAGAGGTCCTTTGCAGCAGACTTACCCTATGCAATGGATCTTTTGATTCCTTGACTGCTGCTTCCATAGGTGTTGATTGTGGATCCATGTAAAATGAAATCCTTGACAACTTCAATCTTTTCTCCATTTATCATGATGTTGCTCATTGGTCCAGTTGTGAGGATTTTTGTTTCTTTATGTTGAGGTTCAATCTGTACTGAAGGCTATGGTCCTTGATCTTAGTTCATAAGGGCTTCAAGTCCTTTTCACTTTCGGCGAGCAAGGTTGTGTCATCTGCATAACCCAGGTTGTTAATGAGTCTTTCTCCAATCCTGATGCCCTGTCCTTCTTCACATAGTCCAGCTTCTCAGATTATTTCCTCAGTGTACAGATTGAATAGGTATGGTGAAAGAGTACAACCCTGACATACACCTTTCCTGACTTTAAACCAATCAGTATCCCCTTGTTCTGTCTGAACTACTGCCTCTTGATCTATGTAAAGTTTCTACATGAGCACAATTAAGTGTTCTGGAATTCTCATTCTTGGCAATATTATCCATAATTTGTTATGATCCACACAGTCAAATGCCTTTGCATAGTCAATAAAACACAGGTAAACGTCCTTCTGGTATTCTCTGCTTTCAGCTAGGATCCATCTGACATCAGCAATGATATCCCTGGCTCCACATCCTCTTCTGAAACAGGCCTGAATTTCTGGCAGTTCCCTGTTGATATACTGCTGCAGCCGTTTTTGAATGATCTTCAGCAGAATTTTGCTTGCGTGTGATATCAATGATATTGTTCTATAATATCTACATTCGGTTGGATCACCTGTCTTGGGAATAGGCATAAATTATGGATCTCTTCCAGTCAGTTGGCCAGGAAGCTGTCTTCCATATTTCTTGGAATAGATGAGTGAGCAACTCCAGCGCTGCATCTGTTTCTTGAAACATCTCAATTGATATTCCATCAATTCCTTGAGCGTCGTTTTTCGCCAATGCCTGCGGAGCAGCTTGGACTTCTTCCTTCAGCACCATTGGTTCCTGATCATATGCTACCTCTTGAAATGGTTGGACATTAACTAATTCTCTTTGGTGTAATGGCTCTGTGTATTCCTTCCATCTTCTTTTGATGCTTCCTGCGTTGTTAAATATTTTCCCCATAGAATCCTTCACTATTGCAGCTTTAGGTTTGAATTTTTTCTTTCGTTCTTTCAGCTTGAGAACCACTGAGCAAATTCTTCCCTTTTGGTTTTCCATCTCCAGCTCTTTGCACATGTCATTATAATACTTTGTCTTCTCGAGCAGCCCTTTGAAATCTGTTCAGTTATTTTACTTCATCAATTCTTCCTTTTGATTTAGCTGCTTGAAGAGTCTCCTCCAACATCCATCTTGGTGTTTTCTTTCTTTCCTGTCTTTTCAATGACCTCTTCTTGCTTTCTTCATGTATGATGTCCTTGATGGCACTCCAAATTTCATCTGGTCTTTGGTCACTAGTGTTCATTGCATCAAATGTATTCTTCAGGTGGTCTCTAAAATCAGGTAGGATATACTCAAGGTCATATTTTGGCTCCCATGGACTTGCTCTGATTTTCTTCAGTTTCACCTTGAACTTACATATGAGCAATTGATGGACTGTTCCACAGTCGCCCCTGGCCTTGTACTGACTGATGATATTGAGCTTTTCATCGTCTCTTTCCACAGAAGTAGTCAATTTGATTTATGTGTGTTCCATCTGGTGAGGTCCATGTGTATAGTCACTGTTTATGTTGGTGAAAGAAGATATGTGCAATGAAGAAGTTGTTGGTCTTGCAAAATTGTATCATTCAGTCTCTGGCATTGTTTCCATCGCCAAGGCCATATTTTCCAAATACTGATCCTTCTTCTTTGTTTTCAACTTTCACATTCCATTCATCAGTAATTATCAATCCATCCTGATTGCATATTCGATCAATTTCAGACTGCAGCAGCTGATAAAAAATATTCTATTTCTTTGTCTTTGGCCCTACTGGTTGGTGCGTAAATTTGAGTAATAGTCGTATTAACTGGTGTTTCTTGTAGGCATATGGATATTATCCTATCACTGACAGCATTGTACTTCAGGCTTGATCTTGAAATGTTGTTTTTGATGATGAATGCAACACCTTTCCTCTTCAAATAGTCATTTCAGTGCAGTAGACTATATGATTTTCTGATTCATAATGGCCAATACCAATCCATTTCAGCTCACTAATGCCTAGGACATTGAGGTTTATGCATTCCATTTCATTTTTGATGATTCCCAATTTTCCTAGATTCATACTTTGTACATTCCAGGTTCTGATTATTAATGGATGTTCGTAGCTGTTTCTTCTCATTTTGAGTCATGCCACATCAGCAAATGAAGGTCCCGAAAGCTTTACTCCATCCATGTCATTAAGGTCGACTCTACTTTGAGGAGGCAGCTCTTCCCCAGTCATCCTTTGAGTGCCTTCCAACCTGGGAGCTCATCTTCCAGCACTATATCAGACAATGTTCCACTGCTATTCATAAGGTGTGTGTCAGTTTGTCGTACTGTGGGGGCTTGCATGTTGCTGTGATTCAGGAAGCTATGCCACCGGTATTCAGATACCAGCAGGGTCATCCATGGAGGTCAGGTTTCAGGTGTGCTTCCAGACTAAGACAGACTAGGAATAAGGACCCAGCAGTCTACTTCTGAAAAGCATTAGCCAGTGAAAAATCCACCAAGAGCTCTTTGGAAACCAAATGGGGCATTTCTATTCTGTCCTATAGGGTCGCCATGAATCAGAATTGACTTGAGAGCAATGGGTTTGGTTTGGGTTTTAAATAGTCATAAGTAACAACCCATTTTCACAAAGGGAAATTTAGCTTCAAGCCAATAGTCTTAAACTACCCGCCTTAGGCTGAATTCTCTAGAAAAGCAAAACCAGAGAAGCATTTTGTCTTAATCATCTATTACTGCTATAAAATGAATAGCAAAAGTGGATGGCTTTAAGAAACAGAAATTTATTCTCTCATAATCTAGTAGATTACAAGTCTAAAATCAGGGTCGCAGCTCCAAGGGAAGTCTTTCTCTCTGTGTCAGCTCTGGAGGAAGGTCCTTGTCATCAATCTTCCCCTGGTTGATGACCTTCTCAGGCACAGGAACCCCAGGTCCAAAGGACATGCTCTGCTCCTGGTCCTGCTTTCTTGGTGGTAAGAGGTCCCCAAGTCTGCTTTCCTTTTATCTTTCGAGAGATAAAAGGTGGTGCAGGCCATACCTTAGGCAAAAACCTGGGATGTGGCCTGAGCAGGGGTGTTATTTCCCACCCTAATCCTCTTTAACCACAGGCAGAGATTATGATTTCTAATACATAGGAAAATCACATAATGGAGGACAACCACATGTGGCCTAACCAAGTTGACACATATTTTTGAAGGATACAATTCAATCCATCACACATTTATTTTATATACATATATATAGATATATATATAGAGAGAGAGAGATGGGGGGGATTTATCTCAAGAAAATGGTACAGGAAGTTGTAGAGGCTAGCAAGTCCCAAGTTTGTGGCTCAGACATTAAGGGCTGATGAACCCAAAATGTGCAGGTCAGGTGGCAGGCTGCTAGCTCACAGCGGTGAAGGCTGATGAATCTAAGATCAGCCAGTGAGATGGCAGGCTGCTGGCTAAAGTCCCAAGAGGAGAAGGTCAGATGCTGATGAGCCAAATGTGGGATCCAGGGCAGAGTAAAAGACAGCCAGCTTTGCCAGGAAGTCTACATATATTGGATCCAGGTCACACCCCCAACGAAACTCCCTTTTACTTGACTGGCTACTTACAGCAGATCCCATTATGCAGGTAATCACATTATATCAGATCTCATCATTATACCATCATACCACTGCCAAAATAGAGCATAACTGCTAAACCACTGAAAGTTATGATCTAGCCAAGGTGACATGCAATGTTAATGATCACACTTCCTAGATGTGTCACTCAAATTTGAGGTCTTCAAGGGGAAATATTTTATAACGGTAAACTGACTAATGTCCTGGAATCTTGCTTCTCTTCTCAGCTGGAATTATATCAGAATCATATTTTCTTTAAATGAAGTTCAATAGGATTCACACCTTAAAACTAGGCTCACAGATGGAATGAAGTTGAGGAAAGATGGTAGAATGCTGCAAGGAATAGAAAAAGTCCCCTATTGGGATTTATCTTGGGACACAAAACAAAAGAAACCCTTTTGAACTAGACTTAATATACCCAAAAGTCAGTTTTCCAAGGTAGTCTTGAGGAAATAAATTATATACTTTATGATTTTTAAGAAAAAAATATTCTTAGTGATAAGAACATTTATTACAACTGTTATAGAGGCCAGCCCCAGAATTTGGATTAAGGCACCCATTTCAGAGGAAAAAATATGCAAAAAAACTTCAGGGAAATGTGAGAAGGGCTCAGTCTAATAGGAGCAGTTGGTCCATATGAAGCACTCATGATAGATAAGCTGAGAATTGGATTTGTGTCAGTTTTGGATGGCATCCAATGGCATTGCTCAGTTAAGGGCAATTCAGGACCCTCTTCAAGTCTAAAAATTGAAACTTTCTGTTCATTCTATTCCATTGAGAGGCTGCAGGGGAAGAGTATTCTGGGTAGAGTGAGAGCTATCTGGGAAAATAAGTAAATAAACCAAATCAGAGAGTGCCAAAGTGATTTAATTACAATTTTAACTGTGTTAGGTGGAAGAAGTCCCCGGGGGAGAGATGACTCTTTTGCATTTAAAGAGCATTCTATGTTCAAAACGAACATGCTGCTTTAAAGGTGGATTGACTAGCATTGATGCAACAAGTTGTTTCAGCCGAAGTTAATTAAATACTTAAATATGTAGGGCCTCTTCAGTGAGGAAGAAACAAGATTATTACAAACCAAAACTCGAACCCACTGCTGTCACCTTGATTCACACCAACAATGACCCTTCAGGAGAGGCTCGAGCTGTCCCATTGAGTTTCCAAGGCAATAAATCTTTAAGGAAGCAAACTGCCACAACTTTCTCACATGGAGCAGATGGTAGGTTCTAACTACAGACCTTTTCGGATAGCAGCCGAGCACTTTAACCACTGAGCCACCAGGAATCCTATTTTCCAATATAACAAAGGT
The DNA here is from genome assembly GCF_024166365.1 of Elephas maximus indicus. Classification (NCBI taxonomy): domain Eukaryota; kingdom Metazoa; phylum Chordata; class Mammalia; order Proboscidea; family Elephantidae; genus Elephas; species Elephas maximus. The sequence goes on along the minus strand of NC_064825.1, from coordinate 105,827,978 downwards.
AAATATGAAATGTTTTATATTAATACTCAAAGTTAGTGCATATTATTAAACTTAACATTTCATAGGGAGTAGCAAGTATGCTGTTTATTAAAGCAGTTCCTTTATATTTCTGACTCTATTAAATATACCTTACCTTAAACAATGAATTTCAATAGTGATATTAAATTACTTTGAAACAATGAAAATTTGAAAAACTTGTTTTTGTAAGAATGCTAAATAACATTATAGGAAAACTTCATTTCTAGCAAAGACTTTGTAGCAAAAAAAATTATATTTATTTTACTTCTGATATTTTAAAAAGATACTTAAAGTAAAATAATTCATGAACTAAGTTTACGATCACTGAGGAATCCAAGAGGCATTTACATAAAAAAATAGTACTTTCACTTTAAAGAATTTACAAGCTAATATAAAATTTTAAGTTCATATTGTTTTTCAAGTTAATTTCAGAGATTATGTTTCCAATTTACATCAAAAATACAAGCATAGCTGAGGTTTAGCTAGATTGGGGACTTTGACCATGACTAATATCTATCCGAATCAGAATATTGTTAACCAAAAGCAAACTCATTGCCCATTAAATTTGCTAGGAATTTAATATTAAGCAGGGTCCTCACCTACTCAGATCAGGGACTTGAGAACTGGTGGCTCCACCCAGGCCATTTAGCCACCCTTGACATTACTCCATGGATAAGTAGTGCCTCCCATTCCATACAGTTGAAAGCATTAAGTGCCTATGGTATGGCTGCTGAGTCCACCCACCTGTGCACTCTAGAGAATAGGGACATGCCTTCCTCCCAGACACTGGGGAGAAGGTTGTCAGCCCAAGGCCTGATCAGGGTGTGACCCCCTGCAGCAACCAGAAACCTGTGCATATACCAATCACCACTCCTACTCTAAGACAGTAGGTGAGAGCCTCCACCACACATTTAGTCACTGACAACCTGAGTTGAACCCGTACAAGAAAAGTGAATGGAGGCCTAGGCTCATATACCTGGTTACAGCTCTAGCCAACTGGTGACAGGACATTAGAGCTTCAAAGTCTCCAATAATAAAGTTGACCCACTTGAGCAGCCTATTTGGGTAAAACAAAACAAAAAGCAACAAGCTAGGACACGGTAAGCAAACATAAAATAAATAAATACAATGATATATAGATGGCTCAGAGACAACAGTTGATATGACCAAGATCGCTTCAACAAACTCCCAAAACAAAGGATCAGGGAACCTTTCAGATGAAGATATATTCCTGGAATTATCAGAGGTAGAATACAAAAGATTAATATATAGATCTCTTCAAGAGATCAGGAAGGAGGTCAGGTAAAATGCAGAACAAGCCAAGGAACACACAGATAAAGCAGTCAAGGAAATTAAGAAGGATATTCAAGAGCACAATGATAAATTTAATAGGTGGCAAGAATCCATTGATAGGCAGCAATCATAAATTCAGAAGATTAAAAACAAAATTTCAGCATTAGACAACTCAGTAGAAAGCCTGAGGAGTAGAATTGAGAAAATGGAAGTCAAAATTTCTGAAATAGAAGATAAAATACTTGGGATCAATATATTTGAAGAAAAATCAGATTAAAGAATTTTTAAAAATGGAGAAAACCTAAGAATCCTGTGGGACACTATCAAGAGAAATAACTTACGAGTGATAGGACTATGAGAACAGGGAAGGAGAACAGAAAATACAGGGAGAATTGTTGGAGAACTGCTGGAAGGAAATTTCCCTGATACAGTGAAAGATGAGAAGTTACCTATCCGAGATGCTCAATGAACCCCTTACAAGTTAGATCCCAAAAGAAAGTCACCAATACATTATAATCAAATTTGCCAAAACTAAAGATAAAGAGAGAATTTTAAAAGCAGCTAGGGATAAAGAAAAAGTCACCTACAAATGAGTCACTAAAACTAACCTCAGACTACTCAGCAGAAACCATGCTGGCAAGAAGACAATGGGATAACATATATAAACCTTGAAAGAAAAAAAAAAATTGCCAGCCAAGAATCCTATATCCAGTAAAACTGTCTCTCAAATATGAAGGCAAAATTAGGATATTTCCACATAAACAAAGTTCAAGGGAATTTGCAAAAACCAAGCCAAAACTACAAGAAATAATAAAGGGACTTTTCTGGTTAGAAAATCAATAATGCCAGATGAGAACCCAAAACCAGAACAAAGGACAGGGAAACCACATATCAATCCAGATACAGAAATCACAAAAATAAATCAAGACAAAAAAAAAAAAAAAAAACTCAAAACAGGGAACAGGGATATCATTCTCTAAAAGAGAACAACATTAAATCAGTGGGAAACTAAAAGATGTAGTCATAGATCTTTCATAAGGGAAAGGAAGTCAATATGACATAGGGAGATACAAGTTTGATTTAAACTTACAGAAATAGGAGGAAATAATAAGATAACCACAAAGGAGACTAACAATCCAATACATTAAAATAAAATACTAGAAAAACGTAAAGACTCAGCAAAAACAAAATCAAGAACCATGGAAAAGAGGAAAATATGATTTATAAAGAAAAACTACTCAGCACAAAAAAATTAATTGGAAAAAAGAGACTGTCAACAACACACCAAAAAAGACATCAAAATGACAGCATAAAACTCATATCTATTTATCTATAATTATAGTGAATGTAAATGGACTAAATGCACCAATAAATAGAGGGTTGTAGAATGGATAAAAAAACATGATCCTTCAATATATGCTGCCTACAAAAGACAAACCTTAGACTAAAAAACACAAACAAAGTGAAATGCAAAGGATGGAAAAAATATATCAAGCAAACAACAATCAAAAAAGAGAAGTAGTAGCAATACTAATTTCTGACAAATAGATTTTAAAGTGGAATTCACAACAAAGGATAAGGAAGGACACAATGTAATGATTAAAGGGGCAATATATCAAGAGGATATTACCATATTAAATATTTACACACTCAATGACAGGGCTCCAAGATACATAAAACAAACACTAACAGCATTGAAAAGTGAGATAGATGGCTCCCTCCACACAATAAGGGTAGGAGAATTCAATACACCACTTTCAGTGAAGGTCAGAACACCCAGAAAGAAGCTGAATAAAGACAAGGAAGATCTAAATGTCACAATCAATGAACTTGATCTCATAGACCCTTTACCCAACAGCCACCAAGTGTATTTTCTTTTCCAGTGCATATAGAGCATTCTCTAGAATAGACCCCATGAAGAAAGCCTTGACAGAATCCTAAGCATTGAAATCTTACAAATCATCTTCTCTGAACATAAAGACATAAAATGAACAATCAATGACAGAAAAAAAAAAAAAAAAAAACAAGGAGAAAAATCAAACACATGGAAACTGACCAATACCTTGTTCAGAAATGACTGGATTATAGAATAAATTAAGCACAGAATAATGATATTCATAGAATCAAGTAAGAATAGAAACACTTCCTATCAGAATCTTTGAGACACAGCTAAAGCTGTGCACAGAGGTCAATTTATAGAAATAAATAAATGTATACATCCAAAAAGAAGAAAGGACCAAAATCAAAGAATTATCCCTATAACTTGAAGAAATAGAAAGACAGTAACAAGAGAAACCCTTGGCACCAGAAGAAAGCAAATAATAAAAATTGGACCAGAATTAAAGGAAACAGAGGACAGAAAAACCATTCAGAGTTAAAAAGACCAAAAGCTGGTTCTTTGGAAAAATTAACAAAATCAATAAATCATTTGCCAGACTGATAAAAGAAAAACAGGAAAGGAGGGAAATAATATGACTAACAAATGAGACTAGTGATATTACAACAGAACCAACTGAAATTAAAGGTATCATATCAGATTACTAGGAAAAATTGTACTCTAACAAATGTGAAAACCTGGAAGAAATAGACAAATTTCTAGAAACACACGACCTACCTAAAGTAAAACATAAAACAGAGGTAGAAAAACTAATTAAATCCATAACAAAAGAATATATTGAAAAGGTAATTAACAATCTTCCAAAGAAAAAAAGCCCTGACCCTGACAGCTTCATTGGAGAATTCTACCAAACTTTCAGAGAAGAGTTAACGCCACTAATGTCAAAGGTACTTCAGAGTATAGAAAAGGATGGAATACTCCCAAACTCATTCTATGAAGCCAGCATTTTCATGATACCAAAACACAGGTAAGGACAGTACAAAAAAAGAAATTTACAGACCTACATTCCTCATGAACTGAGATGCAAAAATCCTCAACAAAATTCTAGCCAATAGAATTCAACAACGTATCAAAAAAAATAATTCACCATGACCAAGTGGGATTCATACCAGTTATGCAGGGATGGATCAACATTAGGAAAACAATTAATGTAATCCATCACATAAATAAAATAAAAGACAAGAATCACATAATTTTATCAATTGATGCAGAAAAGGCATTTGACAAATTTCGACACCAATTCATGGTAAAAACTCTCAGCAAAATAGGAATAGAACGAAAATTAATTAACAAAATAAAGGGCACATATACAAAGCCAACAGTGAACATCATCCTAAATGGAGAGAGCCTGAAAACATTCCCCTTTAGATCAGGAACCAGACAAAGATGCCCTTTATGAATACTCTTATTCAACATTGTGCTGGAGGTCCTAGCCAGAGCAATTAGGTTAGATAAAGAAGTAAAGGGCATCCAGGTTGGCAAGGAAGAAGTAAAAGTATCTCTATTTGCAGACAACATGATCTTCTACACAGAAAACGCTAAGGAATTCTCAAGAAAACTACTGAAAGTAATAGAAGAGTTCAGCAGAATATCAGGATACAAGATAAACACACAAAAATCGGTTGGATTCCCCTACACCAACAAAAAGACAGTCGAAGAGGAAACCAAATCAACACCATTTACACTAGCCTCCAAGAAGATAAAATACTTAGGAATAAATCTTACCAGAGATGTGAAAGACTTATACCAAGAAAACTACAATACACTTCCACAAGAAAACAAAAGAGACCTACATAAGTGGAAAAACATACCTTGCTCGTGGATAGGAAGACTTAACATTATAAAAATGTCTATTCTACAAAAAGTGATCTACACATTTACTGCAATTCCGATCCAAATTCCAACAGCATTCTTCAATGAGATGGAGAAACAAATCAGCAACTTCATACGGAAGGGAAAGAGGCCCTGGATAAGTAAAGCATTGCTGAAAATGAAGAACAAAGTGGGAAGCTTCACACTACCTGATCTTAGAGCATATTATACCACCACAGTAGTCAAAACAGCCTGGTACTGGTACAACAACAGATACACAGGCCAATGGAACAGAATTGAGAATCCAGACATGAATCAATTCACATATGAGCAGCAGATATTTGACAAAGGCCCAAAGCCAGTTAAATGGGGGAAAAGACACTTTCTCTAACAAATGGTGCTGGAATAACTGGATAACCACGTGCAAAAAAATGAAACAAGGCCCATATCTCATACCGTGCACAAAAACTAACTCAAAATGGATCAAAGACCTAGATATAAAATTTAAAACAATAAAGATCATGGAAGAAAAAATAGGGACAACCTTAGGAGCCCTAATACATGGCATAAACAGTATACAAAACATAACTAACGATGCAGAAGAGAAACTAGATAACAGGGAACTCCTAAAAATCAAACACCTATGCTCACCCAAAGACTTCACCAAAAGAGTTAAAAGGTTACCTAGACTGGGAAAAAGTTTTTAGCTATGATATTTCTGATGAGCATCTGATCTCTAAAATCTACATGATAGTGCAAAAACTCAACTACAAAAACACAAATAGCCAAATAAAAAATGGTCAAAAGATATGCACAGGCACTTCACTAAAGGGAACATTCAGGTAGCTAACAGATTTGTGAGGAAATGCTCACGATCATTAGCCATTTGAGAAATGCAAATAAGAACTACAATGAGATACCATCTCATCCCAATGAGGTTGGCATTAATTCCAAAAATACAAAATAATAAATTTTGGAGAGGTTGTGGAGAGATTGGAACACTCATACACTGCTGATGGGAATGTAAAATGGTACAATCACTTTGGAAATTGATTTGACACTTCCTTAAAAAGCTAGAAATAAAATTACCATATGATCCAGCAATCCCACTCCTTGGAATGTATCCTAGAGTAATAAGAACCTTCACACAATCAGATATATGCACACCCATGTTCATTGCAGCAATATTTACAACAGAAAAAAAAATGTAAGCAACTAAGGAGCCCATCAATGGATGGATGGATAAATAAATTTGATATATTCACATAATGAAAGACTATACAACAATTAAGAACAATGATGAGTCCATGAAACATTTCATAACATGGAGGAATTGGAAGGCATTATTCTGAGTGAAATGAGTCAGCTGCAAAAGGACAAATATTGTATGCCACCACTATTATAAGTATTTTAGGAGAAGTTTAAACAGAGAAGAAAATATTCTTTGATGTTTATGAGAATGGGGCTGGAGGGAGAGGGGTATTCAATAATTAGATAGTTTTTTTTTAGACATGAACTGTTATAGGTGTAGGGAAAGAAAACACACAATACAGGAGAGGTCAGCACAACTGGACTAAACGAAAAGCAGTTTCCTGACTACAACAAGTGCTTCAAAGGCCAGAATTGCAGAGGCAGGGACATCTGGAGACATCTAGGTCAATTGGCATAACAAAATGTATTAAGAAAACCTTCTGCATCCCACTTTGGTGAGAGGTGCCTGGGATTTAAATGGTAGAAGTGGCCATCTAAGATGCATCAATTGGTCTCAAACCAACTGGAGGAAAGGAGAATGAAAAACACCAAAGACATATGGTAAAGATGAGCCCAAGAGACAGTAAGGGCCACACAGCCAGAAAGTATATCAGCCTGAGATCAGAAGAACTAGATGGTACCCAGCTACCACTGATAACTGCCCTGACAGGGAACACAACAGAGAATCCTGATGAAGCAGGAGAACAGTGGAATGCAGATCTCAAATTCTCATAAAAAGACCAGACTTAATGGTCTGACTGAAACTAGAGGGACCCTAGAAGCCACGGCCCCTGGACCCTTTGTTAGACCAAGATTGGAACCATTCCTGAAGTGAACTCTTTAGACAGGAATTGGACTGGACTATAAGATAGAAAATGATACTGGTAAGTAGTGAGCTTTTTGGCTTGAGTAGACACATGAGACTATGTGGGTAACTCCTGTCTGGAGGTGAGAAAAGAAGACAGAGGGGTCAGGGGCTGGTTGAATGGACACGGGGATTATAAGGTGGAGAGGAGGAATGGGCTCTCTCATTAGGGGGAGAGTAGCTAGGAGTACATAGCAAGGTGTGTATAACTTTTTGTATGAGAGACTGACTTAATTTGTAAACTTTTACATAAAGCCCAATAAACTAAAAAAAAAAAAAAAACACAGAAAATGTTCTATATCCCACATTAGTGAGTGGCACCTGGGGTCTTAAAAGCTTGGGAGTGGGTGTCTAAAATACATTAATCGATCCCATCCTATTTGAAGCTAAGGATAATGAAGAAAACTTTCTTTGTTTTAAATTTTGGAAACTATGCGATCTGGTTTTAAGTCTACTCATTCATAAACATTTTGGTTTGTTTCTTCGAATTGGTTTTTACAGCTAAATTAAGATTTAGAATGCTATTTATTAAAGGAAATTTAAGAGAGTGAAAAGTAAAGTTAAAGAATGGAAAAAATAGTTTTAGGATATATAACTGACAAAGAGATTATATCCCTAATATAAAAGAAAATTTCAAATAAATAAGAATAAAGACAAATAATTCAAAAGAAAATTGATCAATTGATGCCTGAAGGCAATTTAAAAGAGAAAAAACAATAAACATATTAAAATGCGACCTACTTCAATAATAATAAATATTCATATTGAAACTACAATGACATATTTAATGAAGATGCAATGACATTTTACCAAGCTAATGGGTAAAAATCAAAAAGAACGATAATATTGAGTGCTGGTCAGGAAGTAAAACATCACATTAGTACTTTCAAACATTGCTATTACAAGTATAAATTGATACATCCAATCCGAAAACTTATTTGAGAGCTAAATAAATGATTGCTACTTTTAGGTAGAAACCCCATTCTAATGAGTTCTTATGTACAAAAGCAACAGTGCACATGTCCCAAAATGGGGACATCCCAAATGTACACCATAGTAGAATGAATTTTTAAAAACTTGGAATGTTTATACCTGAAATAATAGGAACAAAATTGAACTGTAACTACATGCAATAACACATATGATTTTTAAAATACAGTGTTCACTGACAAAATTAAAATATAGAGAATACACACTGCATGACTTGTTTCACATAAAGTTTGCAAAGAGAGAATATTAATTTGTATTTTTTCATAGGCATAGTTACATAGTGAAAATATATAGAAAAGCAAGTGAATAATTATAATGGAAGTAAAATTTGTGGTTATTGCTGGGATAGAGGGGTGATGTTACCAGGGCATGGTTGGTAATTGACTTCTACAGTGCTGCTGATGTTCTATGAATCAATTTACTCTGGAATTGAATGAGTGCCTTTTAAAAATTAATTTGCAATATTCATTTTTTAAGTAACATTTTATCAAAAGTTTACACAGCAAGTTAGGTTCCCATTTGACAACTTCCACACAAATTATTTAGTGACATTAGTTACATTTATCACAATAATATGTCAACATTCCCTTTAATTGTGTTCTCTTTATTCCATTTCCATTATTCTAATTTCCCTGCCACGACGTGTCTGTCAGTTTGTCACACTGTGGGGGCTTATGTGTTGCTGTGATGCTGGAAGCTATGTCACTGGTATTCAAATACCAGCAGGGTCGCCCTGGCAGACAGGTTTCAGCTGATCTTACAGGTTAAGGCAGACTAGGAAGGACAAGGCAGTTGTCTTCTGAAAAGATTTACCCAGTGAAAACCTTATGAATAGCACCCGAGCATTGTCTGATATGGTGCCAGAAGATGAGCCCCTAAGGTTGGAAGGCACTTCAAAAGAGCTGCCTCCTCAAGACACAGTCGACCTTAATGAAGTGGATGGAGTCAAGCTTTCAGAACCTTTATTTGCTGATGTGGCATGACTCAAAATGAGAGGAAAGAGCTGCAAACATTCATTACTAATTAGAAAATGAGAAAGTATGAAGTATGAATCTAGGAAAATTGAAAGTCATTAAAAATGGAAGTGAACACATACACATAGATATCCTAGGCATTAGTGAGCTGAAATGGACTGGTATTAGCCATTTTGAATCACACAATCATATGGTCTACTATGCCAGGAATCATAACTAGAAGAGGAATGGTGTTGCATTCATCATCAAAAAGAACATTTCAAGATCTATCCTGAAGTACAACACTGTCAGTTATAGGATAATATCCATAAACCTACAAGGAAGACCAGTTAATATGACTCATTCATATTACGCAGCAGTCACTAAGGCCAAAGATGAGGAATTTGAAGATTTTTACCAACTTCTGCAGTCTGAAATTGATGGAACATGCAATCAGGATACATTGATAATTACTGGTGATTGGAATGCGAAAGTTGGAAACAAAGAAGAATAAATAGTTAAAAATATGGCCTTGCGATAGAAATGATGCCAGAGATCGCATGACAGAATTTTGCAAGGCCAGCAACTTCTTCATTGCAAATACCTTTCTTTGCCAACATAAACGGCGACTATACACATGGACCCCCCCAGATGGAGTACACAAGAATCAAATCAACTACATCTTTGGGAAGAGACAAGGGAAAAGCTCAATATCATCAGTCAGAACAAGGCCGGGGATGACTGCGAAACAGATCATCAGTTGCTCATATACAAGTTCAAGTTGAAACTGAAGAAAATTAGAACAAGTCCACGAGAGCCAAGTATGACCTTGACTATATCCCACTTGAGTTTAGAGACCATCTCAAAAATAGATTTGACACATTCAACACTAATGACCAAAGACCAGATGAGTTGTGGAGTGACATGAAGGACATCATACATGAAGAAAGCAAGAGGTCATTAGAAGGGAGGAAAGAAAGAAAAGACCAGAAAGGGTGTCCAAAGAGACTGAAACTTGCTCTTGAACGTGGAGTAGCTAAAGTGAAAGGAATAAATGATGAAGTAAAAGAGTTGAACAGAATGTTTCAAAGGGCAGCTGAAGAAGGAAAAGTATTATAATGACATGTGCCAAGGCCTAGAGCTGGAAAACCACAAGGTAAGAACATGTTTGGCATTTCTCAAGCTGAAAGAACTGAAAATTCAAGCCTCGATTTTATGATATTGAAGGATTCTATGGGTAAAATACTAAACAATTTAGGAAACATCAAAAGAAGATGGAAGGAATACACAGATTCACTATACCAAAAAGGATTGGTTAACATCCAAACATTTCAGGAGGTACCATATAAGCAGGAACCAATGGTACTAAAGGAAGAAGTCTAAACTGCACTGAAGGCATTGTCTACAAACAATTGATGGAATACAAATTGAGGTGTTTCAACACAAGGATGCAACACTTGAAGTATTCATTAATCTATACCATGGAAGTTGGAAGACAGCTACCTGGCCAACCCAGTGGGAGAGATCTATATTTATGCCTATTCCCAAGAAAAGTGATCCCACAGAACACAGAAATTATCAGACAATACATTAATATCGCACACAAGTAAGATTTTTCTGAAGATCATTCAAAAGCTGCTGCAGCAGTATATTGACAGGGAACTGCCAGAAATTCAGGCTGGATTCAGAAGAGGGCATGGAACCAGGTATACTATTGTTGATGTCAGGTGCACCCTGGCTGAAAGCAGAGAATACCACGAATATTGCATGATTTAAAGTCAGGGGGGTGTGTCAGAGTTGTAACCTTTCACCATATACTTAATCTGTATGCTGAGCAAATAATCTGAGAAGATGGACTATATGAAGAAGAAAAGGGCATAGGATTGGAGGAAGACTCATTAACATCTTACATTATGCAGATGACACAACCTTGCTTGCTGAAAGTGAAGAGGACTTGAAGCACTTAATGATGAAGGTAAAAGTCCACAGTCTTCAGTAGTGATTACACCTTAACATAAAGAAAAGGAAAAATCCTCACAACTTGACCAAGAAATGACATCATAATAAACACAGAAAAGATTGAATTTGTCAAGGATTTCATCTTACTTGGATCCACAATCACCACCCATGGAAGCAACAGTCAAGAAATCAAAGAACTCATTGCATTGGGCAAATTTGTTGAGAAAGACCTTTTTAAAGTGTTAAAAAGCAAAGATGTCACCTTGAAGACGTAGGTGTACCTGACTCAGGCCATGGTGTTTTCAATCACCTCATATGCCTGCGAAAGCTGGACAATAAATAAGGAAGACCAAAGAAGAATTAATGCCTTTGAAATGTGTTGTTGGTGAAGAATATTGAATATACCATGGACCACCAAATGAATGAAAAATCTGCCTTGGAAGACATACAACCAGAATGGTCCTTAGAGGCAGGGATGGCAAGACTTCCTCTCACATACTTTGGACATGTTATCAGGAGGGATCAGTCCCTGGAGAAGGACAGCATGCTTGGTAAAGTAGAGGGTCAGCAAAAGAGAGGAAGGCCCTCAAAGAGATGGATTGACACAGTGCTTGCAACAATGGGCTCAATCATAACAACGATTGTGATGATGGTGCAGGACTGGGCAGTTTTCATTTTGTTGTACTTAGGTTTGCTATCAGTCGGAACAGACCTAACAGCACCTAACGACAACAACAGCTAAGGACAACTGATTTTATATGTAATATATATAAAAGCCAGGTGAACTGGAACAGTAGAGGACAGAGGACTCCCTGAGACTATAACTCAGAAAGACTCTTTAAAGGTAGAACTAAGCCTTTCCCCTGAGATCACCTTTTAGTGAAAAAGCAGAGTGGCCCAGAAATATTAGATATTACCCGTATGATCCCTGCTCTACTTCAAAACCATCATTATGAAAGCTAAATGTCAACAATTACTCGAAAGAAAAGATAAGAAGATAAGGAGGCAGGGAAACTAGAGTACTAGAAATGGAACAAACAGAACATTAATAAAGAATGCTAAAACATTGTGATAAATGCAAATAATGTCACTGAAACACTTGAGTGGAAATTGTAAAATGGGAACCTAAACTGCTTTGTAAAATTTCACTAGTAAGTTAATAAAATATTAATTAAAATACATTGCTAATTAATTTTAAAAATTTGTAGAAACACTCATGTAGGTACCATCTAGATTAATACATAGGACATTACCAGAATGAATAAATGAATAAAAGCAACCCTGTGCAGCCCAGTCGATTCCAACTCATAGCATCCTCTAAGAAAGAGTGGAACTGCCCCATTGGGTTTACAAGCAGTGGCTGGTGGATTCAAAATGCTGACCTTTTGATTAGCAGGTGGGTTCCGAAGCACTCTACCACCAGGGCTTCAGAACATTACCAGCCCTGTACGAGTCAATTACCAACCTTTTCCCAATCTCACCTCCTTCCTGTCCTAGCAAAAACCACAAGGATGGCATTTATTATAATCATACACTTACTTTTCTATATATTTTTGCTATCTAACTATGCCTATAAAAAATACAAATTTTACTTTTTGCAAACTTCTTATAAAAGAAGTGTGTATTCTGTTTTAATTTCATCAATGAATATTTTGTTTATGAATTATTGATATTGTATATATTTGCAGTTTGTTCAATTTTATTTCTATTACTTCATGGTATAAATATTCAGAGTTTTTCAAAATGCATTCTACTATGGTGGATATTTGGGATGTTTCCATTTTGGGACATGCACACTGTTGTACTGCACATGGGAACTCGTTAGAGAGGCGTCTGTTCCTAAAAGTATCAGGCATTTATTTAGGTCTCAATTAATTTTTTTCGAAATGGATGTATCAGTTTATACTTGTAATAACAATGTTTGAATTTTCCAATGTGAAGTTCTACTTCCTGACCAGCACTCAGTATTATCATCTTTTATGATATTTATGATTGGATTAAGAAGTCCAAGCTGCTCTGAAGGCCTTGGAGAAAAACAAGGCTTCAGGAATTGATGGAATATCAATTGAAATGTTTCAACAAACAGGTGCAGCACTGGAGGTGCTCACTCATCTATGCCAAGAAATATGGAAGACAGCTTCCTGGCCAACTGACTGGAAGAGATCCATATTTATGCCTATTCCCAAGAAAGGTGATCCAAACAAATGTGGAAATTATAGAACAATTATCATTAATTTCACACGCAAGCAAAATGTTGCTGAAGATCATTCAAAAACAGCTGCAGCAGTATATCGACAGAGAACTGCCAGAAATCCAGGCCAGTTTCAGAAGAGGACGTGGAACCAGGGATATCATTGCTGATGTCAGATGGATCCTGGCTGAAAGCAGAGAATACCAGAAGGATGTTTACCTGTGTTTTATTGACTATGCAAAGGCATTTCACTGTGTGGATCATAACAAACTATGGATAACACTGGGAAGAATGGGAATTCCAGAACACTTAATTGTAATCATGAGGAACCTTTATATAGATCAAGAGGCAGTTGTTCGGACAGAACAAGGGGATACTGATTGGTTTAAAGTCGGGAAAGGTATGCGTCAGGGTTGTATTCTTTCACCATACTTATTTAATCTGCATGCTGAACAAATAATCTGAGAAGCTGGATTATATGAAGAAGAACTGGGCATCAGGATTGGAGGAAGACTCATTAACAACCTGGGTTATGCAGATGACACAAGCTTGCTTGCTGAAACTGAAGAGGACTTGAAGCACTTATTAATGAATATCAAAGACCACAGCCTTCAGTATGGCTTACACCTCAACATAAAGAAAACAAAAATCCTCACAACTGGACCAATGAACAACATCATGATAAATGGAGAAAAGATTGAAGTTGTCATGGATTTCATTTTACTTGGATCCACAATCAACAGCCATGGAAGTAGCAGTCAAGAAATGAAAAGATGCATTGTATTGGGCAAATCTGCTGCAAAGGACCTCTTCAAAGTGTTGAAGTGCAAAGATGTCACCCTGAAGACTAAGGTGCGCCTGACCCAAGCCATGGTATTTTCAATCACATCATATGCGTGTGAAAGCTGGACAATGAATAAGGAAGACCAAAGAAGAGTTGACGCCTTTGAATTGTGGTATTGGTGAAGAATATTGAATATACCATGGCCTGCCAAAAGAATGAACAAATCTGTCTTGGAAGAAGTACAGCCAGAATGCTCCTTAGAGGCAAGGATGGTGAGACTGCATCTTGCATACTTTGGACATGTTGTCAGAAGAAATCAGTCCCTGGAGAAGGACATCATGCTTGGCAGAATACAGGGTCAATGGAAAAGAGGAAGACCCTCAACGAGGTGGATTGACACAGTGGCTGCAACAAAGACCTCAAGCATAACAACGATTGTAAGGATGGCGCAGGACCGGGCAGAGTTTTGTTCTGTTGTGCATAGGGTCGCTATGAGTGGGAACTGACTTGGTGGCACCTAACAACAACAACAACATCATATTTAGTATTAGTTTGTTGTAGAATATATCACTGTAGTCTCAATTTCAGCATTTATGATTATAGAGGTAAGGCATGTTTTAATATGTTTATGGATTTTCTCTTTTGTAAAGTGTCTTCAGGTATCATTTCATCAATTTTATTTTGAATTATCTTATTTATTTGACATTTTCTTTTACATTAAGGATATAATCTCTTTGTCAGTTACATATCTTGAAACTATTTTCCCATTCATTGGCTCTACTTTTAAATTCCTAAATGTCCTTTGGTAAATAGCATCCTAATTTTTTTTTATTATTATTATTTTTTTAAATTGAACTTTAGATGAAGATTTATAGAACAGACTAGCTTCTCATTAACCAGTTAGTACACAAACTTTTACGATATTGGTTAACAACCCCACCACATATCAACACTCTCCCTTCTCAACCTTGGGTTCACTACTACCAGCTTTCCTGTCCCTTCCTGCCCCTTCTTCCTAGCCCTTGCCCCTGGGCTTGTGTGCCCTTTTAGTCTCATTTTGTTTTAAGGGCCTGTCTAACCTTTGGATGAAGATCAAACATCAGGAGTGACTTCATTACTGAGCTAAAAGGGTGTCCAGGGGCCATACTCTCAGGGCTTTTCCAGTCTATGTCAGGCCAATAAGTCTGAGTTAGATTTTGTTAAGTTAGAATTTTGTTGTACATTTTCCTCCAGCTCTATTGTGATCCCTGTCAGAGCAGTGAGTGGTGGTAGCCGGGCACCATCTAGTTGTACTGGACTCAGTCTGGTGGAGGCCGTGGTAGATGTGGTCCATTAGTCCTCTGGACTAATTTTTCCTTTGTATCTTTAGTTTTCGTTCTCCCTTGCTGCCAAAGGAGTGAGAACAGTGGAGTAAAATCTTAGATGGCTGCTCACAGGATTTTAAGACCCCAGACACTACTCACCAAAGTAGAATGTAGACATTTTCTTTATGTTATGCCAATTGAGCTAGCTGTTCCTCGAGGCCATGGTCCCCACAGCCCTCAGCCCAACAATTCCATCCCTCAGGGAGTTTGGATGTGTCTGTGAAGCTTCCATGACCTTGCTTTGTACAAGTTGTGCTGGCTTCCCCAGTATTGTGTACTCTCCTGCCCTTCACCAAAGTTACCATTTATCTATTACCTTTTTAGTGTTTTTCCATCTCCACCCTTCCCCTAGCTGGTAACCATCAAAGATTGTTTTTTGTGTGTGTGTGTAAACCTTTTCATGAGTTATTATAGCACTGGTCTCATACAACATTTGTCCTTTTGTGATTGACTGATTTCACTCAGCATAATGCCCTCCAGATTCATCCATGTTGTGAGATGCTTCACAGATTCATCATTGTTCTTTATTGTTGCTTAGTGCTCCATTGTGTGTATGTACCACAGTTTGTTTATCCACTCACCTGATGATGAGCATCTGGTTTATTTCCATCCTTTTGCTACTGTGAACAATGCTGCAATGAACATGGGTGTTCATATGTCTATTGATGTGACAACTCTTGTTTCTCTAGGATATATTCCTAGGAGTGGGATTGCTGAATCAAATGGTATTTCTGTTTCTAGCTTTCTAAGGAAGAGCCATATGGTTGTATCATTTTGCATTTGCATCAGCAGTGCATCAGAGTTGCGATCTCCCCAGAGCCTCTCCAACATATGTTATTTTCTGTTTCTTTGATTCCTGCCAGTAATGTCGGGGTGAGATGGTATCACATTGTGGTTTTGACTTGCATTTCTCTAATGGCTAGTGATTGTGAGCATTTCCTCACATGTCTGTTAGTGGGTTGAATGTCTTCTCTGGTGAAGTGTCTGTTCATTTCCTTTGCCCATTTTGTAATTTGATTATTTGTCTTTTTGTTGTAGAGTGTGTTGGATTTTCCTGCAGATTTTAGAAATTAGACCTTTGTTGGATTTGTCATAGCCAAAATTATTTTTCCCAGTATGTAGGTTCTCTTTTTACTCTTTTTGTGAAGTATTTTAATGAACATAAGTGTTTGATTTTTAGAAGATCCCAGTTATCTAGATTACCATCTGCAGTTTGTGTGCTGTTAGTTATGGTTTGTATCCCGTTAATGCAGTGTATTAGTGTTTGATCCTATTTTTTCTTCTGTAATGCTTATTTTTTTAGTTTTGAGCTTTATATTTAGGCTTTTGATCCATTTTGAAGTAGTTTTTTTATATGGTGCGAGGTATGGATCTTGTTTCATTTTTTGGAGATGGACATCCAGTTTTGCCAGCATCATTTGTTAAAAAGACTGTCTTTTCCCCATTTGATGGACTTTGGGCCTTTGTTGAAGATCAGGCGACCATAGGTGGATGGATTTACCTCTGGGTTGTCAATTCTGTCCCATTGGTCAATGTATCTGTCATTGCACCAGTATCAGACTGTTTTGACTACTGTAGCTGTATAGTAGGTTCTGAAGTCAGGTAGTGTGAGTCTTCCTACTTTATTCTCTCCTTCAATAGTGCTTTACTTATCCAAGGCTTCTTCCGTTTCCATATAAAATTAATGATCAGTTTTTCCATCTCTTTGAAGAATGTTGTTGGTATTTGAGTCGGCATTGCATTATATTTGTAAATCATTTTGGGTAGAATTGTCATTTTCACAATGTTGAGTCTACCTGTGCGTGAGCATGCTATGTTTTCCCATTTATGTAGCTCTCTTTTGGTTTCTTGCAATAGCGTTTTGTAGTTTTCTTTGCATAGGTCTTTTTACATCCCTGGTTAGATTTGTTCCTAAGTATTTTATTTTTTCTAGTGACTATTATAAATGGTATTGTTTTCCTGATACCTATTTCATCATTCTCTTTATTGGTGTTTAGGAATCCAACTGATTTTTGTGTGTTTATCTTGCATCTTGCTACTCTCCTGACACCTTCTATAAGTTCCACCAGTTTTCTTGTGGAGTCTTTTGTATTTTCTATGTACAGTATCTTATTGTCCCCAAATAGGGTCAGTTTTACTTCTTCATTAACAATTGGGGTGCCCTTTCTTTCTTTTTTTTTTTTTTTTGCCTTATTGCTATAGGTATAGGAGTGGTGATAAAGTACATCCTTGCCTTGTTCCTGTTCTCAGGGGGAATGTTTTCAGCCTCTCTCCATTAAGAATGATGTTGGCTGTTGGTTTTATAGACGCCCTTTATTATGTTGAGGAATTTTCCTTCTATACTTATTTTATTGAGAGTTTTTATCCGCAATGGGTATTGGACTTTCCGGAATGCCTTTTCTAAGTCAATTGAGAGTATCAAGTGATTCTTTCCTTTTATGTATGTGGTGGATTATGTCAATTGATTTTCTAATGTTGAACCATCATTGCACACCCAGTACGAATCCTACTTGATTGTAGTGTATTTTTTTTTTATATGATGCTGAATTGTACTGACTTGAATTTTGTTGAGAATTTTTGCGTCTATATTCATGAGAGATATTGTTCTGTATTTTTCAAATTTTTTTTTTTTTTTTGGTGTCTTTTTCTCATTTTGGTGTCGGGTTATGCTGGCTTCATAGAATAAGTTTGAAAGTATTCCTTCCTTTTCTATGTTCTGAAATAGCTTGAGTAGTACTAGAGTAAGATCTTCTGTGAATGCCTGGTAGAATTCTCCAGTGAAGCCATTTAGGTCAGGCTTTTTTTGGTTGTTGGTGTTGGGAGTTTTTTTTTTTTTTAATCATTTCAATCTCTTGTTATAAGTCTGTTCAGATTTTCAACATCATTTTGTGTTAGTTTGGGTAGGTTGTGTGTTTCTAGAAATTTGTTTCCTCAAGGTTTTCATAATACTCTGTTATGATTCTTTTTATTTCACTTGAGTCTGTTGTTGTGCCCTCCATTTAATTTCTAATAGGTTATTTGAATCCTCTTCTGCTTTCCTTTTGTCAGTTTGACCAGTGGTTTGTCGATTTTGTTGATCCTTTCAAAGAACTAACTTTTGGTTTTATTGATTCTTTCTATTGTTTTTCTATTCTCTATTTCATTTATTTCTGTTCTAATATTTATTATTTCCCTTCTTCTCTTGGCTGTGGGCTTCTTTTGCTGTTCTCTTTCTATTTGCTCGAGTTGTGTAGCTAATGTTTTGATTTTGTCCCTTTCTTCTTTTCTGATGTGTGCATCTATTGCTGTAAATTGACCTCTGAGGACTACCTTTGTTGTGTCCCACAAATTTTGGTATGAAGAGTTTTCATTCTCATTTGATTCTAGGAATTTTTTGGTTCCATCTTTGATTTCTTCTATTGTCCAGTGGTTTTTAAGCAGGATGTTAGGCAGTTTCCATGTAACTGATTTTTTCCCTTGCTTTTCCTGTTGTTAATTTCTACCCTGATGGTGCTGTGATCAGAGAAGACACTTTGTGTTATTTCAATGTTCTGAATTTTGTTGATGGTTGTGTTGTGTCCTAAGATGTGGTCTATTCTGGAGAATGTTCCATGTGCATTGGAAAAGAATGTGTGCTTTGCAGCTGTTGGATGGAGTGTTGTATATATGTCTATGAGGTCAAGTTGTTTGATTGTGTCCTTTAAATTTTCTGTATCTTTGTTGAGTTGCTTTCTAGATGTTCTGTCCTTTACCAGGAATGGTGTGTTGAAGTCTCCTACTATTATTTTGGAACTGTCAATTTCTCTTTTCAGTGCTGTTAAAGTTAGTTTTATGTATTTTGGAGTCCTGTCATGAGGGCATAGACGTTTATTATGATTATGTCTTCATGAGGGATTGTCCGTTTAATCATTATATAGTGCCCTTCTTTGTCTTTTATGGTGGATTTTGTTTTAAAATCTGTGTTATCTGAGAGTACTATTGCCACTTCTGCTTTTTTGTTGCTGTTTGCTTAATGTATTTTTTCCATTCTTTGATTTTTAATAAATTTGCATCTTTGTTACTAAGGTGTGTCTCTTATAGACAGCATAATAATGGGTCCTGTTTTCTTATGCATTCTGTCACTCTGTTTCTTTATGGGTGCATTTAGGCCTTTTACATTCAGTGTAATTATAGATAAGTGTGAGTTTATTGCTGTCATTTTATAGTTTTTTTGTGTGTGTGTGGTGCAGGCAGTTTCTTTGTTCCTCTTACTCTCATGTGCTGAATTTCTTTTGTTTGTGATTTTTTTTTTTCATTTCTTTTGTTTTGTTTTTACTGAGACTTTATGTTTTTCTTCATTTTGATGAGTAGATTTGTAAACTTTCCTTGTGATTTTCTTCAAATTTACTCTTGTCTTCCTAGGTTTGAACAAGTGTTTTATTACTTGGTATTGCCTTGCCTTCCTCTCCATTAAGAAGTTCTAAACCTACACAATTTATTCCGTTTTTTATTGTTCTGACATTGCTGTAATTTACATATTAACCTATCTGGTTCCCTGTTGTGTATTTCTTGGTTTTGAATAGTCCTTGAGAGCGCATTCCTAGCTTGATATCTGGCTGGTACAATCTTGCATCCCAGATTCAGGCTGATCTCTCCTTGCTCTCTGTTCTTTGTCAGTTTCTTATTCCATTCAGTGCTTGGTTGAGTTCTTTATCTCTTCATTTGATGCTTAGAGTTCCAGGATTGATGTACGTCTCTGTTTTACTTAGTTTTTCCAGTCTTTGTTGTGGAGGGATGTTGTGGTGCCATGTCAGCTCCACCCCCTGCAACCTAAATTTTAATTTAGTCAAATAAACCAATTTGAAGAAACAAACCAAATTGTTATGATTGAACAGGCTTAAAATCAAATCACATAAGGTTGCCAACATTTAAAACAAAGAAAGAACTTCTATTTCTAGTTAAAATTCCTCGTGTCATAGCAAGCCAATGTCCCTGCTTCAATCATTAGAAAAATCTGGATACCTTTCTTAAAAAGTATTTTTTAGAGGCATCAAATAGCTGTGAAAAAGAAAAGAATGATGAGAATATTAAAATGAAAACTCATTAAGTCAGAGGAAGACAATCCACTTAATGATTAACACTTAATTGACTTACAATCTCTTGCAATTACAAGCTATGCTGGCATATAGTTTTATTGGATAAATTGATATGTGCGCATGTTTTATTCATTCAAAGACTAAACATACCCCAAAAACGTTGCTGTCAAATTGATTCCAACTCATGGAGACCCCATGTGTTACAGAGTTGAACTTCTCTATAGGGTTTTCTTGACTGCATTCTTAACAAGAAGCATATCACCAGACCTTTGTTCTGCTGTGTTGCAGGTGGGTTTGAACTGGCAGTGTTTAAGTTAGTACCCCAAACAGCACCAAACCCTTCACCGATCAGTCAATCTCAACCTATAGTAACCATATAGGATATAGTAGAACTGTCCTGAGCTCTTAACCACTGTGCCACCAAAGATCTTTATGTTAGCAGTGGAGCACAAATAATTTGTGCCACAAAAGACTAGATACGTTTGTGATATTCGTCAATGGTTTCCAATTCCTTTCCACAGGACTTGAACCATAAAAAAATACATATTTTCCCAAGATAATGTGTATTCTTTATAGATAAATTCTGTGCAGTTTAAAATTTTACTTTTTTTAATGATGTTGAATGTATTTTCATATGTTTTAGGGGTGATTTTACTCCCTTTTTCTGTGAGGCATTATCTTACATATTTGGTGCACTTTTCACTTCTTTGTACTTAAGAATAATGTATTTATAAGGGAAATTAGCACTTCATCTGAGATACAATTTATAATTATTTTCCCACACTTTATTAATTACTTTTTGACAGTATTTTGGTGACTGCTTATTTTTAACTTGCACATTTAATTTTACATAGTTGATTTTTTATCAGTCATTTGTGTCCTGCATTCTAAATTTTTACTTGTAAATAGAAATCTTTATTACTCCAAAATCATATTCTAAAAAATATTTATTTTAGAATTATTTTATTGTTTAATTTTCTAAAATATCTAAACTAGTGTACCATTTGGAATCTTTCCTGCTATAGTATGAAATATTCATAAAAATTTACCTTTTTTCCTCAAAGACTTCTCAAGTATCCAGATGACATTTATCTTAAAAGTCCAGCTTTCATCTGTTCATTTGCTACCTTTATTCTATGATCAATTCTAATTTGTATTTGAGTCTTCCATTTATGGCATTAGAAGATCCTGCTATTTATGCACAATATAACCCTGTTTATAATCTGATTATCTTAATTGCTCCTGGGATATGCACTTGCTGTAGCTCAGGCCTGGCTGGCATTGCACCCCATTGCTGTGCTCTGCCACACCTGATTCCCATGAGAGGCCTTGCTCACCACATACTCTTAACTAACTTTCCATTTTTTCAAGGTCATAGTTCCAGATACCCTTCAATTAACTTCCTAATAATTCTCTGTTATTATAATATTATAGGGTTTTTCTCCCTCCTAGAGATCGATAGGTAGATACTTTACACAACCTTTAGATTAGTAGTGCAAATACATATAATCCTCTGCTAATTTCAAGATTGGTGGTAATCATAAACCCTTAGAAATCACTGTTTACAAATAATAGGAAGTAACATCCTATTTTCACAAGGGAAATTTAGCTTCAAGCCAATGTTCTTAAACTACTGTTACACAGATTTAAAGTCTTGAAGCGGAAGTATTTTATAAGAACAGACAGACTATTGCCCTGGAATTTTGCCTCTCATCTCCGTTAGAATTATTTCAGAATCTTCTCCTAAATGAGGTTTAATAGGATTCACATCTTAAAAATGGCTTCACAGAAGGAATGAAGTTGGGGAGAGGAGAGAATGCTTCAAGGAAAAGAAAAAGTCCCCATTTTGGGATTAGTCTTGGGGGAAAAATATATTTTTGTCGTAGATTTAATACACCCAAAAATCAGCTCTGCGTTTTCCCAGGTAGTCTTGAAGAAACGAATTATATGTTATATACTTTGTAGGTAAAATACATACATATATATACATATACACACACACATACATATATTTTTTTTTGTTTCTTTTCAGAGTGTTTATTACAACTCTTAGACAAAAGCCAGTTCCTGAATGCGGATCAAGGAACCCATTTCAGAGGAGAAAACAAGCAAAACAACTTCAGGAAAATGTGAAAGGGATTTGGTCTAGTAGCAACAGAGTGTCCATATGAAGCAGCCATAATAGTTAAGGGGAAAATTGGATTTGTGTCAATTTTGCATGGCCTCCAATGGTATTGCTCAGTTAAGGGTAGTCCAGGACTCTATTCAAGTGTAAGAAATAAAACTTTCTGCACACTCTATTCCATTGAGAGGCTGCAGAGGAAAAGTATTCTGTGTAGAGTGAGAGCTTTCTGGGAAAATAAATAAATAAACCAAATCAGAGAGTGCCAAAGAGATTTGTTTAATTAGAAATTTAACTGCATCAGGTGGAAGAGATCCCAGGGGGAAGAGATTACTATTTTTTATTTAAAGAGCATTCCCTGTTCCAAAAGAACTCACTGTTTTAAGGGTGGATTGAATATCTATGATGAAGTAAATTATTTCAGTGAAAAAAAACCAAAACCCAAACCTGCTGCCTTCGAGTTGATTCTGACTAATTAATTTCAGTGAAAGTAATTCAAATACTTAAGTATTAAAAACTGTCTTAAAAAAAAATTTTTTTTTTTTTTTTTCAGTGAGGGAAAAACAAGATTTTCCCAAATAAATCAAAACTCAAGCCCACTCCCACTGAGTTAATGTAAACTCATGTCGACCCTACGGGACAGAGCAGAAGAGGCTGCAAATCTTCATGGAAGCTGCTGATGGCCTCATCTTTTGCCTGCAGATAGGCTAGTGGGTTCGAACTGCCAGCCTTTGGTTAGAAGTGGAGCACTTTAACAACTTCACCACCAGGGCTGTTATAATCTCAAATGAGAAAGGTAAATATGAAATGTTTTATGTTAATATTCAACTTTAGATCATGATATTGTTAGAATTAATATTTAATATAGAGTAGCTGGAAAACCTTGTGGCATAGTGGTTTTGTGCTATGGCTGCTAACCAAAGGGTTGGCAGTTCAAATCCGTCAGGCGCTCCTTGGAAACTCTACGGGGCAGTTCTACTCTGTCCTATAGGGTCTCTATGAGTCAGAATCGACTCGACGGCACAGGGTTTGGTTTTTTGTTTGGTATAGGGTAGCTAATGTTATGATTTATTAAAACAGCTCCTTTATATTTCTGACTGTATTAAATATAATTTATTGTTAACAATGATTTTAAATAATGATGTTATTGTTTTTGTAAGAATACCAAATAATATTATAGGAAAACTGCATTTCTAGTAAAGACATTGTAGCAAATAAGCACTAGATTTATGTATTTTAGTTCCGATATTTTAATAAGATATTAAAAGTAAAACAATCCATTAAACAAATTTACAACCATTGAGAAATCCAGCAAATATTTGTTTCAAAGGAAATAATATTTTTTAAGTGAAAGAATTTATAAAATATTAAAGTTTGAGGTTCATATTGTTTTTCAATTTAACTTCAGAGTTTATGTTTCTAATTTATGTCAAAAATACAAGCATAGTGAGGTTTGGTAGATTGGGGACATTGATAATGACCAACACCTAAGTGAAACAAAGTATTGTTAACCACAGCCAAACCCATTCCCTTCAAGTGGCTTCTGACTCCTAAGGACCCTATAGGATAGAGCAGGACTGCTTCACAATGTTCCCAAGGCTGTAAATCTTTACAGAAGCAGACTGCCACATCTTCTTCCCACAGAGTGGCTCATGTGTTTGAACTACTGACCTTTTGGTGAGAAACCGAGCGCTTAACCACTGTGCCACCAGGACTCTGTCAGAATATTGTTAAGCATTCCTTAACCATTCAGATTTCTTCCGGGGAATGAATGCTTAGATTTCAAATAAAAATATGATAACATTAAGTTTTATTTTTCTTAAGTAAAAAGAACAAACATTTTCAAGAAAGAAGAGTTAATATAGATAGTTTTGGGAGAATAAATTCTATCCTGTGGTCTTGAGAAAAAACAAAGACGCATCTTAAATATTTGATGTTATACGTGGATAATTTCATCACCAAAAAGGTGGAGTTTGTATAATTGTATTCAATTAATAAAATTTAATTCTTTTTTAATTAAATGCTGTCATTTGTAAAACAATACCGAAAGATTTGGCTTTTTTGTCCTTTCATGAGTCTTAATTCTTCTCTTGTAAGAGTTCACTCCTTTTAAGAGTGATACTTTCATTTTAACAATATCTATTCCTCCATTTGTCTATTTCAACTTGTCTACTAACCAAAAGGTCAGCAGTTCCAATCCACCAGCCGCTCTTTGGAAACCCTATGGAGTAGGTCTCCTCTGTTCTATAGAATTGTTACCAGTCAGAATTGACTTGATGACAACAGTTCCTGTTTCTTTGTTTGTTTTATTCATTTATTTCAGTCCAGAATCAAATCCTGAGTACAGTATTAGATGTACACCCATTTTCTAGGATCTATATTGATTTCAAGTAGGAAAATAGTCACAGCCTTTACCTGTCAGATCATTTAGTATCAGTAAATACCACACAGATAATACAGGCATACCTTGGACATATCGTAGGTTCAGTTGCAGACTACCACAATAAAGCAAATAATGCAATAGAGCAAGTCACACAAATTTTTTGGTTTCCCAGTGCATATAAAAGTTAGGATAACACTACACTGTAGTCTATTAAGTGTGCAATAGCATTATGTCTAAAAAAATACGTACATACCTTAATTTGAAAAATACTTTATTGATAACAAATGCTAGCCATCACTAAGCCTTTGGCAAGTTGTAATCTTTTTATGGGTGGAGGGTCTTGCCTCAGTGCTGATGGCTGCTGACTGATCAGGGTGGTGGTTGCTGAAGGTCCAGGTGACTGTGGCAACTTCTTAAAATAAGACAGCAGTGAAGCTCGCCAGGTCAACTGACTCTTCCTTCGCAAAAGATTTTTTCTGTAGCCTGCAATGCTGTTTGATAACATTTCACCCACCGTAGAAATTCTTTCAAAATTGGAGTCAATCCTCTCAAATCCTGGCGCTGCTTTATCAACTAAGTTTATGTAATATTCTAAATCTCTTGTTGTCATTTCAACAACATTCACAGCATGTGCACCAAGAGCAAATTCCATTTCAAGAAACCACATTCTTAATTCACCCCTAAGAAGTGACTCCTCATCCATTAAAGTTTTATCAAGAGATTGCAGCAGTACAGTCACATCTTCAAGGTCCACTTCTAATTCTAGTTTTATTGCAATTTCCACCACATCTGCAGTTACTTGCTCCACTGAAGTCTTGAAACTCTCAAAGCCATCCATGAGGGCTGGAATTGACTTCTTCCAAATGCCTCTTAATGTTGGTATTTTGACCTCCTCCCATGAATCACCAATGTTTCTAACGGCTTCTAGAATGGTGAATCCTTTCTGAAAGATTTTCAATTTACTTTGCCTAGATTCATCAGAGGAATCACTGTCTATGACAGCTTTGGCCTTACAAAATCTCTTTCTTAAATACTAACACTTTAAAGTTGAAATTACTCCTTGGTCCACGGGCTGCAGAATGGATGTCGTGCTAGCCAGCATGAAAACATTAATCCCCTTGTACATCTCCATTAGAGCTCTTGGGTGACCAGATGTGTTGTCAAAGACCAGTACAATTTTGAAAGGAATCTTTTTTTCTGAGCAACAGGTCTATAACAGTAGTCTTAAAATATTCAGTGAGCCATGTTGTAAACAGATGTGGTGTCATCAGGTTTTGTTGTTCCATTTATAGAGCACAGGCAAGTAGATTTAGGATAATTTTGAAGGTCTCTAGGATTTTTGGAGTGGGAAATGAGCCCTGGATTCAACTTAAAGTCACCAGCTGCATTATAACCTCCCAAGAGACTCGGTCTGTCCTTTGAAGCTTTGAAGCCAGGCCTTGATTTCTCTAGCTATGAAAGCCTGATGGGCATCTTCTTCCAGTATAAGGCTGTTTTGTCTGCATGGAAGATCTGTTGTTTAGTGTAGCCGCCTTCATCAATTGTCTTCCGGATAACTTGCTTCAGTTTCTACATCAGCACTTGATGTTTCACCTTGTATTTTTATGTTACAGAGATGGCTTCTTTCCTTAAACCTCGTTAGCCTTCCTCTGCTAGCTTCAAAATTTTCTTCAGCAGCTTCCTCACTTCTCTCAGCCTTCATAGAATTTAAAGAATTACGGCCTGTCTCTCGATTAGGCTTGGGCTTAAGGTAATGTTGTGGGTGGTTTGGTCTTCTCTTCAGACCACTAAAATACCCTCCTTATCAGCAATATATGTCTATTGCACTTTCTCATTGTTCATGAGTACACCGGAGTAAAAATTTCAATTTCCTTCTGCAACTTTTCTTTAGCATTCACAACTTGGCTAACTGCTGCTAGATGCCTAGCTTTAGGCCTGTCTCAGGTTTCAACATACCTTCTTATTAACTTAATAATTTCTGACTTTTGATTTAAAGTGAGAGACCTGTGAGTCTTCCTTTCACTTGAACACTTAGATGCCATTGTAGCATTATTATAAGGACTAATTTCAATATTGTCATGTCTCAGGGAATAGGGAGGCCTGAGGAGAGGGAGCGAGATGGGAGAAGGGAGGGTTGGTGGAACAGTCAGAACACATGATTAAGTTCACTGCCTTGTATGGTTGTAGTTTGTTACCCCAAAACTATTACCATAGTAACATCAAAGATCACTGACCCCCATAACAGATCTAAAATCATAAAAAAAATTTTGAAATAATGTGAGAATTACCCAAATATGACACAGAGGCATGAAGTGAGCACATGCCATTGGAAAAATTACACATCTAGAATTGCTTGATGCAGATCGCCACACACTTACGATTTGTAAAAAAATGCAGTATCTGCAAAGTGTGATAAAGCAAAGTACAATGAAATGAGGTATGCCTGCAAATCATGGAGATAGGAGTCTAACTCAAGTCCATTAAAAAAGAAAAATAGATACTGACTTGCAGTCACAAATCCTATGTGCAATTGGTCAAGTTATTCACACTTAACCTCAGTGCCGTTGAGTATTGAGACTCGATAAGTATTCACACTTAGCAAGTCTCAATACCCTTATAGCTAAAGAAAAGTGAGTTTAGAAACACTTATCTGAATTGTTGCGTTTTGAAGAACAAGAGAAATAAAGATGGGCATAGGCACTACAGTGGATATAACATAACAGCTAATATTTTTCCTTCTCCTGACCCATACACACACACTTTGCTAACAAATACCCCCTATGCTTACTCAGTTTTTCTAGGATGACTACAATTTATTCTTTGTATCTGAATCAATGTACACAGGCTAAATACCCTGAATAAAATCCTCTTGTCTTACCCACTTCATATCCTATCAAAAGATATTTGTTTTATTCCTCCATGTAAAATGAAATATTCCTTCAACTTCCTTTCTAAACTACCTACTATGAACTGCGTAATATGCTTCGAATTATCAAGTGAATGGAGAATGAAGCGTTAAAATAGACAGTTGAAAATTTATGTTAGGAGACAATTTATGATACACTGAGAAATTTGACTGAAAAAATGCATAGGGAAGTACAATAGGATTGTCAAGGTGTGTAATTAAGTTAAAGTGAGATTAGATGGCAAAGCTGAGTTTCTGTCTCCAACAGTTACCAATTTCTCCACTGCCTTTGCTGAGTCAGGTATAGCTTGATCTATCCTGGGCTGTGTTCCGGAAGTACATTGAAATGATCTTAAAGCGAATGTGAAGGGACTATTTACCATGATTTAACAGGAAGATGTGGGACATGCATGAATAGTATCATTCTTAGAGTGCAAACAATTGTAGTAGTCATAAAATCCAAGCCGGAGAACATATTAATAAAATTTATGGAAAAGACAAAGAGATATAAGAAGGTAAAGAAAAATGCACATGTAAATTTCCCTTGTCCACAGATGAATCATCAAGAAAAACCACCAGAAGAAAATCTAACTGAATTGAATGAATTTGTTCTCTTGGGCTTTGCTGACATGCCCCATCTCCAGTGGTTTCTTTTTGGATTATTTTTAATCATCTATATCATTATCCTGATGAGCAACGGCACCATATTTCTAATAACGAAAATGGATCCTGCTCTCCAGAGCCCTATGTATTTTTTCCTGGCAAATTTCTCCTTCTTGGAAATCTGCTATGTATCAGCTACTCTCCCCAGAATGCTGATGAATCTTGGGACTCAGAGGAGAAGAATTTCCCTAGTTGCCTGTGCTATGCAGATGTATTTTGTCTTTATGTTTGCAGTCACAGAGTGTTTGCTCCTGGCAGTGATGGCCTATGACCGCTATGTGGCCATTTGTAACCCTCTGCACTATCTTCTAGTCATGAACCGCAGGGCCTGTATCCAGTTGGTGACTGGCTCCTGGACCATTGGAATCCCATTTATAACAGTGCAGACTTACCAGATTTTCTCTCTGCCTTTTTGTGGATCTACCAAAATCAATCACTTCTTCTGTGATTTTTTCCCAATACTCAAGTTGGCTTGTGGGGACACCTTTGTGAATGAGATGTTGGTCTACATAGTTGCTGTGTTATTTGCTGTGGTTCCCGTTCTGTTGATACTTGGCTCGTATAGTAAAATCATCTCCATCATCCTGAAGTTGCCATCAGCCACAAGTCGAGCCAAAGCCTTCTCCACTTGCTCATCTCATCTTATGGTTGTGGTGTTATTCTATGGATCAGGCATTATTACATACATAAGACCCAACACCAGACACTCAGAGGGAACTGATAAAGTGCTTTCTCTTTTCTACACTATCCTAATTCCTATGTTTAATCCCATAATATATAGCCTAAGGAACAAGGATGTTGTAATGGTATTGAGAAAATTGCTATGTAAATAATTTGCTTCATTAATGAGTTAAATGTGTAAGAGTTGCTTTCATATGTATTTTGAATTAAATTTCAAAAGATGCACACCATTCAGTATAACTTGTATTATGGCTTGAATTGTCTTTCCCAAAAATGAGTGTCAATGTGGGTAGGTCATGATTCCTAGTATTGTGTGATTGTCCACCATTTTGTCCCATAAGCTGGAATCCTCTAGAAGGCAGTGCGTTTGGTTTGGTGATTTTCCTAAGTGTTTTAAATCCTACCTCTAAGATGTAAACGATGCAGAATACGAGACAGTTAACGTTAATAAGTCAAGACTCAATGTACAACATTAGGTTATATTTTTAAACTATCTGTATTGAGATTGAAGAGAGAAGGAAGTAGAGAGACAGGGAGAATTCCTACCACCAAGAATGAAGAATGGGCGGGCCTGCATCCTTTGGACCTGAAGTCCCTGCACTGAGAAGCTCCTATACCAGGAGAGATTGATTAAAAGGACCTTCCCCAGAGCTGACAGAAAGAGAAGGCTGCCCCTTGTCCCATCACCCCAAATTTGAACTTCTAGCCTCCTAGACTTTGAGAAAATAAATTTCTCTTTGTTAAGCTGTAAACTTATGGTACTTTTGTTATATCAGCACTAGATTACTAAATTGTCTTGTCTTTCATACAGTGACAAGATTTCCAAGTTAAAAATCACCAGTAATATTGTCAGATTTCTGCTCAAATTATAAGGAATATATGTATCAGCAGAGAACAAATCATTCCATTAGTGATTCTATAATTTCATCGTGCAAGGTCCTCCCTCAATAACAGCTTTTGCTTGGGCTGAGTAATTTAGTCAGTTGTAATGTATAATCTGTTATATCATTTATCGTAAACTATATCATTCATTTCCATGAGGGTTCATACAGTTGTGACACTCATTTTAAAAAGCAGGTTTGCAATATGCATTAGTTAAAACTATGCAGTGTCCCCTCAATATCCATGGTGTATTGGTTCCAGGGACCCCATGAATACCAAAATATGTGAATGCTCAATCCCTCATATAAAATGGTAAAATACTTGCATGTAACCTATACACAAACTCCTGTATACGTTTAATCATCTCTGGGTTACTTAAAATACCTGCCCAGCCCAGTGCCATCGAGTCGATTCCGACTCATAGCGACCCTGTAGGCCAGAGTAGAACTGCCCCGTAGAGTTTCCAAGGAGTGCCTGGCAGATTCGAACTGCCAACCCTTTGGTTAGCAGCCGTAGCACTTAACCACTATATACAGTGTAAATGTTACGTAAATAGTTGTTATACATTACTGTATTGTTTAGGAAATAATACCAAAACAAGAGGTGAACAATTCTCAAATATCAAGTGCTGGAGAGAGACTGAAGTCCTGCGAATTTAGAAAAAAAAAAATTTTTTTTTTTTTAATCTCAGTGAATACCTACACACCAATTCATTAGTATGGATTCAGCATGGTGCTTGTAGTGTGACAAATTCAGATTTTGCTTTTGGAATATTGTTTTCTTTTTTCCCTTTTCCAAATACTTTCAATCTTGATTGGTTGAATCTGTAGCTGTGGAACCCACAGATATTGAGAGTCAACTATATACACATATATATGAATATGTATAAGATACAAAATATATACTTTATTATTAATTTTAAATGGTATTTGTATATATTTATGTTTGTGTGTGCACATCTGTGTTTATGTGTGTGTATATGTGTGTGTGTATATATATATGTATATGAGAACTTTTAGTGCAGTGGGTAAAGCCCTCTACAGCTAACAAAAAAAGGTCAGCAGTTTGAACCCACCAGGCACTCCACAGGAGAATGATGTGGCAGTCTGCTTCTGTAAAGATTCACAGCCTTCGAAACCATATGGGGAATTTCTACTTTGTCCTATAGAGTCTCTGTGGGTTGGAAACAAATCAATGGCTCCCCTTTTAATTTCTATATATGTATTATATGTATACATATAAAACACTGGGAAGAATGGGGCTTCCAGAGCACTTAATTGTGCTCATGAGGAACCAAATGACAGAAAGAGGCTGTCGTTTGAAGAGAACCAGGGGTTTCAAAGTCAGGAAACTTGTGTGTCAGGGTTGTATTCTTTCACCATGCTTATTCAATCTGTGTACCGAGCAAACAACTGGAAAAGCTGGGCTATAAGAAGAAGAACATGGGAATAGGTTCAGAAGAATGTTCATTAACGACTCGCAATATGCAGATTACACAATCTTGCTTGCTGAAAGTGAAGAGTTCTTGAAGTATTTATTGATGAAGATCAAAGACTACAGCCTTCAGTATGGATTGCACATCAACATAAAGAAAACAAAGATCCTCACAGCTGGACCAATAAACAATATTGTGATAAACAGAGAAAGTTTGAAGTTGTCAAGGATTTCATTTTACTTGGAACCTCAATCAACGTCCATGGATGTATCAGGACAGAAATTAAACGACATATTGCATTGGACAAATCTGCTGCAAAAGACCTCTTTAAGGTGTTGAGAAGCAAAGATGACACTTTGAGGGCGCCTATATCTATCTATTTATCTCCCTATATATATGAAAACCCTCATGGGATAGTGCTTAAGAGTTTGGCTGCTAAGCAAAAGGTTGGCAGTTCAGATCTACCAGGTGCTCCTTGGTAACCCTATGAGGCAGTTCTACTTTGTCCTATAGGGTCACTATGAGTCAGAATGGAGTCGAAGGCAATGAGTTTGGTTTAAGTATATATTCATATATATATATATATATATATGTATGTATATACAAATATGCATGTATATGTGTAAAGTTTTAGTGCTCTCAAATTATTTTATAAGTTTAAAAAAAAAACAGTTTTTGTAATTTTCCCTACTTCACACACGTGCAAGGATTTTAACTCACTACCCATGTTCTGGATCACTGGTAGAGTAGTGGTTAGGAGCTAAGGCTGCTAACAAGAAGGTTAGCAGTTCAAATTCAGCAGCCACCCCAAGAAAAACGTACAGGGCAGTTGTTCTCTGTCCTATATGCTCATTACGATTTCGAATAGAATCAACTGCAACAGGTTTTATTTTTGGGTTTTTAACCATGTTCTATTTGTAGACCTGGTTTTGATTTAGGCCTTTGCCAGCATCCCTCTCCAACCCACTGTCCAGGCCAATCAGTGTCTGAAGAGATGGCTTCTGGAATGGTTCCTGTCCTGGGCCAACAGAAGGTCTGGGGGCCATGATCACTGGGGTCCTTCCAGTCTCAGTCAGATGATTAAGTCTGGTCTTATGAGAATTTGGAGTCTGCATCCCACTGCTCTTCTGCTCCCTCAGGGGTTCTCAGTTGTGTTCCCTGTCAGGGCAGTCATCGGTTGTAGCCGAACACCATCTAGTTCTTCTGGTCTCAGGATGATGTGGTCTCTGGTTCATGTGTCCCTCTCTATTTCTTGGGCTCGTAATTGCCTTGTGTCCTTGGTGTTCTTCATTCTCCTTTGATTCAGGTGGGTTCAGACCAATTGAGGCAAATTAGATGGCTGCTTGCTAGCATTTAAGACCCCAGACGCCATTCTTCAAAGTGGGATGCAGAATGTTTCCTTAATAGATTTTATTATGTCAATTGAGTTAGATGTCCCCTGAAACCACGGTCCCCAGACCCCTGCCCCTGCTATGCTGATTTTTGAAGCATTCAGTTTATTCAGGAAACTGCTTTGCTTTTGGTTTAGTCCAATTGTGCTGACCTCCCCCTGTATTGTGTGCTTTCTTTCCCTTCACCTAAAGTAGTTCTTATATATTATCTAATTAGTGAATGCCTCTTTCCCACCCTCTCTCCTTCCTCCCTCTCGTAACCACAAAAGAATGTTTTCTTCTCAGCTTAAACTATTTCTCAATAGTGGTCAGATACAGTATTTGTTCTTTTGCAACTGATGAATTTCACTCAGTGTAGTGTCTTTCAGGTTCCTCCATGTTATGAAATGTTTCACAGAATTCTCACTGCTCTTTATCGATGCGTAGTATTCCATTGTGTGAATATACCATAATTTATTTATACATTCATCCATTGATGGGCACCTTGGTTGCTTCCATCTTTTTGCTATTGTAAACTGTGCTGCAATGAATATGAGTGTGCATATATCTGTTCGTGCAAAGGCTCTTATTTCTCTAGGATATATTCCAAGGAGTGGGATTGCTGGATCCTATGGTAGTTCTATTTCTAGCTTTTTAAGGAAGCGCCAAATCAATTTCCAAAGTGGTTGTACCATTTGACATTCCCACCAGCAGTGTAGAAGTGTTCCAATCTCTCCACAGCCTCTCCAACATTTATTATTTTGTGTTTTTTGGATTACTGCCAGGTTTGTTGGAGTGAGATGAAATCTCATTGTAGTTTTGATCTGCATTTCTCTAATGGCTAATGGTCGTGAACATTTCCTCATATATCTGTTAGCTACCTGAACGTCTTCTTTAGTGAAGTGTCTGTTCATTCTTTTGCCCATTTTTTAATTGGGTTATTTGTCTTTTTGCAGTTGAGTTTTTGCAGTATCATGTAGATTTTAGAGGTCAGGCGCTGATCAGAAATGTCATAGCTAAAAACTTTTTCCCAGTCTGTAAGTAGTCTTTTTACTCTTTTGGTGAAGTCTTTGGATGAGCATAGGTGTTTGATTTTTAGGAGCTCCCAGTTATCTAGTTTTTCTTCTGCATTGTTTATAATGTTCTGTGTACTGTTTATGCCATGTATTAAGGATCCTAACATTGTCCCTATTTTTTCTTCCATGATCTTTATTATTTTAGATTTTATATTTAGGTCTTTGATTCAATTTGAGTTAGTTTTTGTGCATGGAGTGAGGTATGGTACTTGTTTCATTTTTTTGCAGATGGATATCCAGTTATGCCAGCACCATTCGTTAAAAAGAAAGTCTTTTCCCCATTTAACTGTTTTGGGGCCTTTGTCAAATATCAACTGCTCCTATGTGGATGGATTTATGTCTGGATTCTCAATTCTGTTCCATTGGTCCCTGTATCTGTTGCTGTACCAGTACCAGGCTGTTTTGACTACTGTGGCGGTATAATAGTTTCTAAAATCAGGTAAAGTAAGGCCGCCCACTTTGTTCTTCTTTTCCAGTAATACCTTATTTATCTGGGGCCTCTTTCCCTTCCATATGAAGTTGGTGATTTGTTTCTCCATCTCATTAAAGAATGTTGTTGGGATTTGGATCGAAATTGCATTGAATGTATAGATTGCTATTGGTAGAATAGACATTTTTATAATGTTAAGTCTTCCTATCCATGAGGAAGGTATGTTCGTCCACTTATATAAGTCAGTTTTGGTTTCTTGCAGAAGTGTACTGTAGTTTTCTTTTTTTAATATGGTAATTTTTTTATACTTCTTAGTTTTTTTTTTTTTAATTTTTATTGAGCTTCAAGTGAACGTTTACAAATCAAGTCAATCTGTCACATATAAGTTTATATACACCTTACTCCATACTCGCACTTGCTCTCCCCCTAATGAGTTAGCCCTTCCAGTCTCTCCTGACAATTTTGCCAGCTTCCAACCCTCTCTACCCTCCCATCCCCCTCCAGACAGGAGATGCCAACACAGTCTCAAGTGTCCACCTGACACAAATAGCTCACTCTTCATCACCATCTCTCTCCTACCCACTATCCAGTCCCTTCCATGCCTGATGAGTTGTCTTCGGGAATGGTTCCTGTCCTGGGCCAACAGAAGGTTTGGGAACCATGACCACCGGGAATCCCCTAGTCTCCGTCAGACCTTTAAGTATGGTCTTTTTGTGAGAATTTGGGGTCTGCATCCCACTGATCTTCTGCTCCCTCAGGGGTTCTCTGCTGTGCTCCCTGTCAGGGCAGTCATTGGTTGTGGCCGGGCACCAACTCGTTCTTCTGGTCTCAGGATGATGTAAGTCTCTGGTTCATGTGGCTCTTTCTGTCTCTTGGGCTCTTAGTTATCGTGTGACCTTGGTGTTCTTCATTCTCCTTTGATCCAGGTGGGTTCAGGCCAATTGATGCATCTTAGATGGCCGCTTGTTAGCATTTAAGACCCCAGACGCCACATTTCAAAGTGGGATGTAGAATGTTTTCGTAATAGAATTATTTTGCCAATTGACTTAGAAGTCCCTTTAAAGCATGGTCCCCTAACCCCTGCCCTTGCTCCGCTGAACTTTGTAGCATTCAGTTTATCCCAGAAACTTCTTTGCTTTTGGTCCAGTCCAGTTGAGCTGACCTTCCATGTATTGAGTATTGTCCTTCCCTTCACCTAAAGTAGTTCTTATCTACTAAAAAAAAAAAAAAACTAATAAGTAAATAACCCTCTCCCACCCTCTCTCCCTCCCCCCCTCATAACCACAAAAGTATGTGTTCTTCTCAGCTTATACTATTTCTCAAGATCTTATAATAGTGGTCTTATACAATATTTGTCCTTTTGCCTCTAATTTCGCTCAGCGTAATGCCTTCCAGGTTTCTCCATGTTATGAAATGTTTCACAGATTCATCACTGTTCTTTATCGATGCGTAGTATTCCATTGTGTGAATATACCATAATTTATTTAACCATTCATCCGTTGATGGACACCTTGCTTGCTTCCAGTTTTTTGCTATTGTAAACGGAGCCGCAATAAACTTGGGTGTACATATATCTGTTTGTGTGAAGGCTCCTATTTCTCTAGGGTATATTCCGAGGAGTGGGATTTCTGGTATTTTTTTTTTATTGTATGGTAGTTCTGTTTCTGTTTAAGATAACACCAGATAGATTTCCAAAGTGGTTGTACCATTTTACATTCCCACCAGCAGTGTATGAGTTCCAATCTCTCCGCAGCCTCTCCAACATTTATTATTTTGTGTTTTTTTGATTAATACCAGCCTTGTTGGAGTGAGATGGAATCTCATCGTAGTTTTAATTTGCATTTCTCTAATGGCTAATGATTGAGAGCATTTTCTCACCTATCTGTTAGCTGCCTGAATATCTTCTTTAGTGAAGTGCGTGTTCATATCCTTTGCCCACTTCTTGATTGGGTTGTTTGTCTTTTTGTGGTTGAGTTTTGACAGAATCATATAGATTTTAGAGATCAGGCTCTGGTTGGAGATGTCATAGCTGAAAATTCTTTCCCAGTCTGTAGGTGGTCTTTTTACTCTTTTGGTGAAGCCTTTAGATGAACATAGGTGTTTGATTTTTAGGAGCTCCCAGTTATCTGGTTTCTCTTCATCATTTTTGGTAATGTTTTGCATCCTTTTTATGCCTTGTATTAGGGCTCTTAACATTGTCCTATATTTTCTTCCATGATCTTTATCGTTTTAGTCTTTATGTTTAGGTCTTTGATCCACTTGGAGTTAGTTTTTGTGCATGGTGTGAGGTATGGGTCCTGTTTCATTTTTTTGCAAATGGATATCCAGTTATGCCAGCACCATTTGTTAAAAAGACTATCTTTTCCCCAATTAACTGACACTGGGCCTTTGTCAAATATCAGCTGCTCATACGTGGATGGATTTATATCTGGGTTCTCAATTCTGTTCCATTGGTCTATGTGCCTGTTGTTGTACCAGTCCCAGTCTGTTTTGACTACTGTGGCTGCATAATAGGTTCTGAAATCAGGTAGAGTGAGGCCTCCCACTTTCTTCTTCTTTTTCAGTAATGCTTTACTTATCTGAGCCTTCTTTCCCTTCCATATGAAGTTGGTGATTTGTTTCTCCATCATTAAAAAATGACATTGGAATTTGGATCGGAAGTGCATTGTATGTATAGATGGCTTTTGGTAGAATAGACATTTTTACTATGTTAAGTCTTCCTATCCATGAGCAAGGTATGTTTTTCCACTTAAGTAGGTCCTTTTTAGTTTCTTGTAGTAGTACTTTGTAGTTTTCTTTGTATAGGTCTTTTACATCCTTGGTAAGATTTATTCCTAAGTATTTTATCTTCTTTGGGGCTACTATGAACGGTATTGATTTGGTTATTTCCTCTTCGGTGTTCTTTTTGTTGATGTAGAGGAATCCAAGTGATTTTTGTATGTTTGTCTTATAACCTGAGACTCTGCCAAACTCTTCTATTAGTTTCAGTAGTTTCCTGCAGGATTCCTTAGTGTTTTCTGTGTATAAGATCATGTCATCTGCAAATAGAGATCATTTTACTTCCTCCTTGCCAATCCAGATGCCCTTTATTTCTTTGTCTAGCCTAATTGCTCTGGCTAGGACCTCTAGCACAATGTTGAATAAGAGCGGTGATAAAGGGCATCCTTGTCTGGTTCCCGTTCTCAAGGGAAATGCTTTCAGGCTCTCTCCATTTATAGTGATGTTGGCGGTTGGCTTTGTATAGATGCCCTTTATTATGGTGAGGAATTTTCCTTCAATTCCTATTTTGCTGAGAGTTTTTATCATAAACGGGTGTTGGACTTTGTCAAATGCCTTTTCTGCATCAATTGATAAGATCATGTGGTTTTTGTCTTTAGTTTTATTTATATGGTGGATTACATTAATGGTTTTTCTAATATTAAACCATACCTGGTATAAATCCCACTTGGTCATGGGAATTATTTTTTTAATATGTTGTTGAATTCTATTGGCTAGAATTTTGTTAAGGATTTTTGCATCTATGTTCATGAGGGATATAGGTCTGTAATTTTCTTTTTTTGTGGCATTTTTACCTGGTTTTGGTATCAGGGAAATGGTGGCTTCATAGAATGAGTTAGGTAGTATTGCGTCATGTTCTATGCTTTGAAATACCTTTAGTAGTAGTGGTGTTAACTCTTCTCTGAAAGTTTGGCAGAACTCTGCAGTAAAGCCATCCGGGCGAGGGCTTTTTTTGTTGGGTGTTTTTTGATTGCCGTTTCAATCTCTTTTTTTGTTATGGGTCTATTTAGTTTTACTTCTGATTGTGTTAGTTTAGGTAGGTAGTGTTTTTCCAGGAATTCATCCATTTCTTCTAGGTTTGCAAATTTCTTAGAGTACAATTTTTCGTAATAATCTGATATGATTCTTTTAATTTCAATTGGGTCCATTGTGATGTGGCCCATCTCATTTCTTATTCGGGTTATTTGTTTCCTTTCCTGTATTTCTTTAGTCATTCTGGCCAATGGTTTATCAATTTTGTTAATTTTTTCAAAGAACCAGCTTTTGACTTTTTTAATTCTTTCAATTGTTTTTCTGTTCTCTAATTCATTTGGTTCAACTCTTATTTTTATCATTTGTTTTTTTCTGGTGCCTGATGGATTCTTTTGTTGCTCACTTTCTATTTGTTCAAGTTGTAGGGACAGTTCTCTGATTTTCATTCTTTCTTCTTTTTGTATGTGTGCATTTATCGATATAAATTGACCTCTGAGCACTGCTTTTGCTGTGTCCCAGAGGTTTTGATAGGATGTATTTTCATTCTCGTTGCATTCTATGAATTTCTTTATTCCCTCCTTAATGTCTTCTATAACCCAGTCTTTTTTCAGGAGGGTATTGTTCAGTTTCCAAGGATTTGATTTCTTTTCCCTAAATTTTCTGTTATTGATTTCCACTTTTATGGCCTTATGGTCTGAGAAGATGCTTTGTAATATTTCGATGTTTTGGATTCTGCGAAGGTTTGTTTTATGACCTAATATGTGGTCTATTCTAGAGAATGTTCCATGTGCACTAGAAAAAAAAGTATACTTTGCAGGAGTTGGGTGGAGAGTTCTGTATAAGTCAATGAGGTCAAGTTGGTTGATTGTAGTAATTAGGTCTTCCATGTCTCTATTGAGCTTCTGACTGGATGTCCTGTCCTTCTCCGAAAGTGGTGTGTTGAAGTCTCCTACTATATTTGTGGAGGTGTCTATCTCACTTTTCAGTTCTGTGAAAATTTGATTTATGTATCTTGCAGCCCTGTCATTGGGTGCATAAATATTTAATATAGTTATATCTTCCTGGTCAATTGTCCCTTTTATCATTATGTAGTGTCCTTCTTTATCCTTTGTGGTGGATTTAAATCTAAAGTCTATTTTGTCAGAAATTAATATTGCTCCTCCTGCTCTTTTTTGCTTGTTGTTTGCTTGATACATTTTTTTTCCATCCTTTGAGTTTTAGTTTGTTTGTGTCTCTAAGTCTAAGGTGTGTCTCTTGTAGGCAACATATAGACAGATCGTGTTTCTTTATCCAGTCTGAGACTCTCTGTCTGTTTATTGGTGCATTTAGTCCATTTACATTCAGCGTAATTATAGATAAGTAAGTGTTTAGTGTTGTCATTTTGATGCCTTTTTATGTGTGTTGTTGACAATTTCATTTTTCCGCTTACTTTTTTGTGCTGAGACGTTTTTCTTTGTAAATTGTGTGTTCTTCATTTTCATAGTATTTGACTTTATGTTTGCTGAGTCGTTACGTTTTTCTTGGTTTTTATTTTGAGTTATGGAGTTGTTATACCTCTTTGTGGTTACCTTAATATTTACCCCTATTTTTCTAAGTAAAAACCTAACGTGTATTGTCCTATATCGCCTTGTATCCCTCTCCTTATGGCAGTTCTATGCCAACTGTATTTAGTCCCTCTTTTTGATTATTGTCATCTTTTACATATTGACTTCAATGATTCCCTGTTTTGAGCTTTTTTTTTTTTTAATTAATCTTAATTTGTTTTTGTGATTTCCCTAGTTGAGTTGATATCAGGATGTTCTGTTCTGTAACCTTGTGTTGTGCTGGTATCTGATATTATTGGTTTTCTGACTAATTTCC
Source organism: Elephas maximus indicus (assembly GCF_024166365.1). Taxonomy (NCBI): domain Eukaryota; kingdom Metazoa; phylum Chordata; class Mammalia; order Proboscidea; family Elephantidae; genus Elephas; species Elephas maximus. The sequence goes on along the minus strand of NC_064825.1, from coordinate 105,787,990 downwards.
TTTAGTATTTCTTGTAGCTTTGGTTTGTTTTTTGCAAATCCTCTAAGCTTGTGTTTCTCTGTAAATATCTTAATTTCGCCTTCATATTTCAGAGAGAGTTTTGCTGGATATATGATCCTTGGCTGGCAGTTTTTCTCCTTCAGTGCTCTGTATATGTCATCTGATTGCCTTCTTGCCTGAATGGTTTCTGCTGAGTAGTCTGAACTTATTCTTATTGATTCTCCCTTGAAGGAGACCTTTCTTTTCTCCCTGGCTGCTTTTAACATTTTCCCTTTATCTTTGGTTTTGACAAGTTTGATGATAATATGTCTTGGAAAACAGGAGAGAGTAACAACCCGGAATATAGACAAAGTTACTTATTTTGCTTGGGATGAGTGTTTTATCTGAGATTCCCAAGGGGGGCGTGCCTGTGTGAGCTGGCTGGGTAGAGATTGCCCCCGAGGGTCAGGCTCATGTCCCATGCTTGCGCTGTCTCAGAAGCCACGGTTAGTTCCTCAGCTCCCAGTCCAAAGCCCAGAGTCATGGTTCCCCGGCTGGGACGCTGCACTCCCGGCTCCAAAACCAGTCGTTGCCTCCCGGCGACTTCTCCTCCCGCCAGCCGCATAGCTGCGCCACCCGGGAAGACCGGCTGGGTGCCCTCCTGGGGTCAGTTCAGGGGAGTAGGGCTGCGCCTCGTGTTTGTGCCGTCACAGGATGCCGTGCTCAGCTTCCCTGCACCCAGTCCAAAGCCCGGCGCCAAGGTTTCCTGACTGGGACGCTGGCTCCAGGCTCCAAAAACAGTCGCTGCTTCCCCGTAGTTGTTCGTTCTCGGACTCTGCCACTCAGGTCAACTCTTTAAATCTGTGTTTGTTGGTCAGAGTTCATAGATTGTCATGTATGTGATCAATTCGCTTGTTTTTCCAAGTCTTTGTTGCAAGAGGGATCCAAGGTAACATCTACTAGTCAGCCATCTTGGCCCCCCTCCCTATAGTTTTCTTTGTATAAGTCTTTTACGTCTCTGGTAAGATTTATTCCTAAGTATTTTATCTTCTTGGGAGCTACAGTAAATCACATCGATTTGGTGATTTCCTCTTTGATGTTCTTTTTGTTAGTGTAGAGGAATCCAACTGATTTTTGTATGTTTATCTTGTATCGTGATACTCTGCTGAACTCTTCTATTAGTTTCAGTGGTTTTCTAGAGGATTCCTTAGGGTTTTCTGTGCATAAGACCATGTCATCTGCAAATAGAGATACTTTGACATCTTTCTTGCCAATCTAGATGCCCTTTATATCTTTATCTAGCCTAATTGTTCTGGCTAGGACTTTCAGTACACTGTTGAATAAGAGCAGTGATAAAGGGCTATCTTGTCTCATACCCGATCTCAAGGGGAATGCTTTCAGACTCTCTCCATTTAAGGTGATGTCAGCTGTTGGCTTTGTATAAATGCTCTTTATTATGTTGAGGAATTTTCCTTTTATTCCTATTTTGCTGAGAGTTTTTATCATGAATGAGTGTTGAACTTTGTAAAATACCTTTTCTGCATCAATTGATAAAATCATGGGATTCTTGTCTTTTGTTTTATTTATGTGGTGGATTACATTAATTGTTTTTCTAATGCTGAACCATCCCTGCTTACCTGGTATGAATCCCACTTGGTCATGGTGAGTTATTGTTTTGATATGTTGTTGAATTCTATCGGCTAGAATTTTGTTGAGGCTTTTTGCATCTACATTCGTGAGGGATATAGGTCTATAAATTTCTTTTCTCGTGGTGTCTTCACATGGTTTTGGTATCAGGGGTATGGTGGCTTCATAGAATGAGTTTGGTAGTATTCTGTCCTTTCTATGCTCTGAAATACCTTTAGTAGTAGTGGTGTTAACTCTTCTCTGAAAGTTTGGTAGAATTTGGCAGTGAAGCCATCCGGACCAGGGCTTTTTTTGTTGGGAGTTTTTTGACTACCTTTTCAATCTCTTCTTTTGTTATGGGTCTATTTAGTTGTTCTACCTCTGTTTGTGTTAGTTTAGGTAGGTAGTGTGTTTCTAGGAAATCATGCATGGCTTCTAGGTTTTCAAATTTGCTTGAGCATAATTTTTCGTAGTAATCTGATATGATTCTTTTAATTTCAGTTGGGTCTGTTGTAATATCACCCCTCTCATTTCTTATTCAGGTTATTTGCTTCCTCTCCTGTTTTTCTTTTGTCAGTTTGGGTAGTGGTTTATCAATTTTGTTGATTTTTTTCAAAAAACCAGCTTTTGGTCTTGTTAATTCTTTCAACTGTTTTTCTGTTTTCTATTTCATTTAGTTTATTTATTTATTTATTTAATTTTGTTCAGCTCTAATTTTTATTATTTGTTTTCTTCTGGTGCCTGTGGTTTTCTTTTGTTGCTCTCTTTCTATTTGTTCAAGTTGTAGGGATAATTCTTTGATTTTGGCCCTTTCTTCTCTTTGGATGTGTACATTTATTGACATAAATTGGCCTCTGAGCACCACTTTTGCTGTGTACCAAAGGTTCTGATAGGAAGTGTTTTCATTCTCATTGGATTCTCTGAATTTCTTTATTGCATCCTTAAGGTCTTTCATAATCCAATCTTTTTTAAGCAGGGTATTGTTCAGTTTCCAAGTGTTTGATTTCTTTTCCCTGCTTTTCCTGTTATTGATTTCCATTTTTATGGCCTTATGGTCAGAGAAGATGCATTGTAATATTTCAATATTTTGGATTCTGCTAAGGCTTGCTTTACAATCTAATATGTGGTCTATTCTAAAGAATGTTCCATGTGCCCTAGAAAAGAAAGTATACTTGGTTGCTGTTGGGTGGAGTGTTCTGTATATGTCTGCGAGATCAAGTTGGTTGATTTTGTGGCATTTAGATCTTCTGTGTCTTTATTGAGCTTCTTTCTGGATGTTCTGTCCTTCAGCGAAAGTGGTGTGTGGAAGTCTCCTACTATTATTGTGGAGCTGTCTATCTCACTTTTCAATGCTGATAGAGTTTGTTTTATGTATCTTGCAGCCCTGTCATTGGGTGCATAAATATTTAATATGGTTATATCTTCTTGGTGTATTGTCCCTTTAATCATTATTTAGTTTCCTTCTTTACCCTTTAGGATGGGTTTTACTTTAGAGTCTGTTTTGTCAGAAATTAATCTTGCCACTCCTGCTCTTTTTTGATCATTGTTTGCTTGATATATATTTTTTCCATCTTTTGAGTTTTAGTTTGTGTCTTTAAGTCTAAGGTGTGTCTCTTGTAGGCAGCATATGGACGGATCTTGTTTTTTAATCCATGGTCACACTCTCTGTCTCTTTTTTGGTGCATTTAGTTCATTTACATCCTGGGTAATTTTGGATAGGTATGAATTTAATGCTATCATTTTGATGCCTTTTTCTGTGTGTTGTTGACAATTTCTTTTTCCCACTTGATTTTATATGCTGAGATTTTCTTTACATATTGTCCTTTCCTCATATTTGTTGTCATTGATTTTGTTTCTGCTGAGTCTGTATTTTTCCTTTTAATTTTATTTTGATGAGTAGGATAGTTTGTCTCGTTTGTGGTTACTTTATTATTTATCCCTATTTTTCTAAATTTAAAACTAACTTTTATTTCTTCATATCTCAGTATCTTCCTCTCCATATGGGATGTGTATGATTACATTTCTTATTCCTTCTTTATTATTTTAATGTTGTCTTCTTTTATAAAATGACATCGCTGTTACCGTGTTTTAGGCTTTTTCTTTTTTATAATCTCACTTTGTTTTTTTGGATTTCCTGTCTGGGTTGACTTCTGGCTGCTCTGCCCAATGTTCTAGTCTTGGCTGGATACCTGATATTATTGATTTTCTAACCAAAGAACTCCCTTTAGTATTTCTTGTAGTTTTGGTTTGGTTTTTATGAATTCCCTCAACTTGTGTTTATCTGGAAATGTCTTAATTTCATCTTCATATTTAAGAGACAGTTTTGCTGAATGTGCAATTCTTGGCAGGCAATTTTTTTCCTTTATTTTTTTAAATATGTCATCTCATTGCCTTCTTGCCTGCATGGTTTCTGCCGAGTAAAACCTAACTACTGCCGTTGAGTCGATTCCAACTCCTAGAGACCCTACAGGACAGAATAGAACTGCCCCATAGAGTTTCCAAGTGAGTAGTCCGAACTTATTCTTATTGGCTCTCCTTTGTAGGTGACTTTTCATTTATCCCTCGATGCTCCTATAATTCTGTTTTTATCTTTTGCTTTGGCAAGCTTGATTATAATATGTCTTGGTGACTTTTTTTTAACATCTACCCTATGTGGAATTCCATAAGCATCTTGTATAGATATCTTCTTGTTTTTCATGATATCAGGGAAGTTTTCTGCCAACAAATCTTCAACAATTCTTTCTGTATTTTCTGTTATCCCTCCCTGTTCTGGTACTCTAATCACTCTTAGGTTCTTTCTCTTGGTAGAGTCCCACATGACTCTTAAGGTTTCTTCATTTTTTTAAATTCTTTTATCTGATTTTTCTTCGAATACATTAGTGCCAAGTGATTTATGTTTGAGTTCAGAAATTCTAGCTTCTACTTGCTCAATTCTGCTCCTCTGAGTTTCTATTGAGTTCTCTAGTTCTATAATTTTGTTGTTAATCTTCTGAATTTCTGATTGCTGTCTGTCTCCTCGGAAACTCTACGGGACAGTTCTACTCTGTCCTATAACGTCGCTATGAGTCGGAATAGATTCGACGGCACTGGGTTTGTCTATGGATTTTTCCAGCTTATTAAACTTTTCATTATGTTCCTGAATAATCTTTCTAATTTCTTCAGTTGCTTTATCGGTGCGTTCCTTGGCTTATTCTGCCTATTGCCTCATTTCATTCCTGATGTCTTGAAGGGTTCTGTATATTAAACTATTGTATTCTGTATCTGGTAATTCCAGGAATGCACTTGTATCTAGAAGATACCTGGATTCTTTGTTTTGAGAGCCTGTTGAGGAGTTCATGGTCTGTTTCTTTATGTGACTTGATATTGACTGTTGTCGAGCCATCTATAAGTTACTGCATTAGTTTATGCTTGCTTACTGTGTCGTAGCTGCTTGCTTTTTTTTGGTTTGTTATACCCCTATGGGTTGTTTGTGTAAACTAGCTTGAATTATTTTCACCTTTGGAGCTGTGGTGTCCTGTCCCCAGCTGGATAGAGCTTTTGTCAGATATATCAGTCTAGGAGCCCATTCAGTTTTCTTGTATGAATTCAGCTCAGGTTTCCAGGTAGCTGATCATGAAGTGTGTGGTACAGGTTCTGTCCTACAGTTCTAGAGGGGTAGGGGTAATTGACGTATATACCTTTATCTAATTGCAGCAGGGGGGTCACTCTCTGAACATGGCAGGGGTTGTGAACCAACCCCCAAGTGTCTCTCAGGAAAACACATCTCTGTTCCCTAGAGCATGCTGATGGGTGGGATCTGCAGAGGGACCATCGGCACCCAAAACTTTTCATTGTAAGGACTGGGAGGTAGCAGTTATCTTGGACCCCTGTCACGGGTGACTGGGTGACCTGAGTGGAGCTACCAGTCCTTAGGTCCCTGATGTCGGTACGTGAGGACCTTGTTCAATAGGCAAAGCAACGTCAAACGTCAAACACCCACCTCTCCACTGCACAGCTGAAATGGTTGGAGCTTGTCAACAAGCGCCTATTCTCCCAAAATAGACCCACACAGGTCCACACAGAAGGGAAAGGTACTCAAGGTCCACTGACGATTTATGCCTGGACAGGAGCAGCTTCTGTCCTTAGCTCCCCTGGTTAATGGAGCTAGCAAATTATCTTTTCCCCCTAGTTGCAAATTTTTTCCTTCCCCAAGGCTGGGAGGATGGCTCTAGGTGTTCACCAGGGCCTATCTCAGTCCCAGGCTTGGGAGTCGGAGGGGCGCGGTAAAATATACGCAAGTACTAAGCTTTTGCCGAAGAGCGCCGTTCTCCTGTGGTTCCGGAGGTGTGAGTAGGCTGTGTGGCTGACTGCTTCTCCCTGAGGAAACTGCGGCTGAACGTTAGTAACAGCCCACTGCCGCCTCTGCTTCACGAATGGTGCCTCAGGGTTCCCCACAATTCAGGTCCGGTAACTCCTCTCCACTTCTGAATGGTCTCTTCCTCACCCTGCCCCTCATTTTGTTGTCTAAGCTTGCTTTTGATGCTCAGGGCTCAAATCTTGTCACAAATATACTTGTTTCACTTGTTTTTTCGGGTCTTTGTTGTAAAGAGGGCTCGCCAAAAGCATCTGTCTATTCTGCCATCTTGGCTATGCCTCGAGAATTAATGTATTTTAAAGAGCACAACTACCTACCATTGATTTAGTTTATCTGTGACATTCTTATATTCTGTGATTGTGATCACAATTGTGAATAAGGAATTTCCTTAACATCTTCCCTTATCTACAGCCTTAGGAACAAAGATATCACAGAGACAATTAGGAAATTAATTAATCACCCTCAAACTGCTTTCATACTCAATGTAATCCAAATAAGTGTTTGTTCATTGATTCCCCTATTTCCAACACTTTTCATATATATTGTACATTCTATTTGAAGTCAATTGTTGTTATTGTTGGTGTTAACTGCCATCAAGTCAGAGCCTGATTCATGGCAAATCCATGTGTTGCAGAGTAGAGCTCTGCTCCATAAGGTTTTATTGGCCTTAGTCTTTACAGAAGCATGTAGCCAGCCCTTTTCTGCAGAGCCACTGGAAGGTTTCAATCTGCCAACTTGTCCACCAGCAGCTGATTGCAAAGCACTTGACCTATCCAAGTTCCTTCTTAAATCAATTTAACATTGCATATTCAATGAATTTCATTTGTTTGCATGTTTTACGACCATCTCTGGCTTAATATAGAAATGATACATTCAGATTCACTTGCTCTCAGGCGGTGTCAGAAAAATATTTTTAAAAACTTCCCTTGGACAATAGTTCTGTCAGGATGAAGACGAAGAGGTCTATATTTACGGATTCAATACTTATATAATTGTTTGACTTTAAGATATGCTTAATAAAAAAAGAACTGCAAACACATATAACCGCCTCTACGGTATCCTCACAACTAACTCTTTGGATTCAGGAATTGTATAACGCAAAATTTTCTACTTCCCTACAACAACTTTATTTCACGTAATGGAAAAGATGAGTTTTGACTTTTATTAAAATCATGCACTAGCTTTTCTTGGGGAGTCCCAAATCCCTGGGTCAGGCATCAGGGGATGATGAACCCAAGATCCACATGTCAGATGGCAGGCTTTTGGCTCACAGCTGTGAAGGCTGACAATCTAAGTTCAGTAAGTGAGACAGCAGACTGCTGCCCCAGTCTCAAGAACTGGAGATCAGATGATGATGAGCCAAATAATGGACCCAAGGCAGAGCAAAAAAGCCAGTGAGCTTTGCCAGAAAGTCTACATATATTGGATACAGGTTGCAACCCAAGAAAACTCCCTTTTGAATGACTGGCTACTCACAGCAGATCCCATCACAGAGATGATCACATTATATCAGATTATATCATCATGGTGGTGATTACATCATTATATGAATGCCAAAGTACGTAGTGACTGCCAAGCCACTGATAATCATGGCCCAGCCATGTTGATACACAATCTTAAAGATCACCCTACCTAAGTGTCACTAAGATTTGAAGTCTTGAAGGGGAAGTATTTTATCACAATATACCGACTATTGTCCTGGAATTTTACCTCTACTCTAAGCTGGAATTCTATCACAATCTTATTTTCTCCTGAGTGAAATTTAATAGGATTCTTGACTTAAAAGTGAGTTTGCAGGGGGAATCGAGTAGGGGAAAGAAGAGAGAATGCTGCAAGGCAAAGAAGTAGTTCTCCTGTTGGGATTAATCTTGGGGGAAAAAATATTTTTAAGCTAAATTTAATATATTCAACAACCAGTTCTCAGTTTGCACAGGTAGTCTTGAAGAAATAAATTATATATTATATATTTTGTAGTTGAAAATATTCTTTATTGTCAGAACAATTATTACAATTCTTACTGAGGTCAGTCTCTGGATTTGGATCAAGACACCCATTTTGGAGGAGAAAAAAAGCAAAAAACTTCAAGAAAATGTGACAGGAGCTCAGCCTGATAGGAACAGAGGGCCCATACGAAGCAGCCATCGTAGATAAGGGGAGAACTGGTTTGTGTCCATCTTGGATGGCCGCCAATGGTATACTGCTCAGCTAAGGGCAATCAGGACCCTATTCAAGTCTAAGAAATAAGACTTTCTGTACACTCTGTTCCATTGAGAGGCTGCAGAGGAAGAGTCTTCCAGGTAGAGCGAGAACTATCTAGGAAAACAAATAAATCAGAGTGCCAAAAGAGATTTGTTTAATTAGAAATTTAACTCTGTCAGATGGAAGAGATCTCAGGGGAAGGGATAACTATTTTGTACATAGAGACCACTCCATGTACAAGTGAACAGACTGTTTTAAAGGTGTATTGAATACCATTGATGAAAGAAGTTGTTTCAGCCAAAGGAATTCAGACACTTAAATATATAAACCCTCTTCAGTGAGGAAGAAATAAGATTATCACAGACAAACCCAAACCCAAATCTACTACTGTCAAGTGCATTCTGACCAACAGCGACCCTTCAGGACACAGTAGAACTGCTCCATCCAGTTTTCAAGGCTGTCAACCTTTAAGGAAGCTGACGGCCACAACTTTCTCCCATGGAGCAGATGGTGGATCCTAATTGCAGACCTTTTGGATAGCAGCCGAGCACTTTAACCACTGAGCCACCAAGCCTATTTTTCAAACTAAGAAAGGTAAATATGAAAGGTTTTATATTAATATTTGACTTAAGGTCATATTATTAAAATCTGTAATTAATATAAAGTATCAAATGTGCTATTTTATTAAAGCAGCTCCTTTTTATTTCTGACTATTAAATATAACTTACCTTAAACAATGAGTTTAAATAGCAACATTAAATTACATTGCAACACTGAAAATTTGGAAAGTGCTCTTTTTTAAGAACGCTAAATATTCTAGTCACTCATCGCTATGAGTCAGCATCGACTCGATGGCACTGGGTTAAATATTCTAGGCAAACATTTTTAGCCATGACTTTGTAGCAAATTAGAATTATATTTTTATATTAGCTCTGATGATATTTTAATAAGATATTTAAAGTAAAATAATCCATGAAATAAATTTACAAACATTAAGGAATCCAAGAAACACTTATTTTAAAGAAAATATTTTTATGTTACATAATTCATAAAATAGTTTGAAGTTCATATTATTATTAAAATTAACTTCAGGGTTTATGCTTCTAACTTCTATCAAAAATACAAATGTAGCTGAGCTTTAGGTAGGTTGGAGATATTGGCAGCGATAAATATATATCTGAATCAGAATAAAGTCAACCAAAGTCAAACCCATTTCCTGAGAGTATAATCTGACTCATAAGGACCACATAGGATAGTGTAGAACTCTCTCACAAGGTTTCCATGGCTATATATCTTTATGGAGACAGATTGGCACATCTTCCTTGCACACAGTGGCTGTGTGGGTTTGAAGCACCTACATTTTGATTAGCAGCCCAGCATTTAACCCCTGTGCCACCAGGACCCCTTCAGAATAGGGTTACACATCCCTTAATCATTTGTTTTTTTTCTGGGGAACAGATACTTAGATTTGAAATTTGTATATACATATATACATATGATAACATTAAGTTATATTTTACTTGAAGCAATAAGAAATTAAACATTTTCAAGAAAGAAGAGTAATATAGGTAGTTTTGGGAGAACACACGGTAAATCTCTGCACTTTTTACCCTATTCTCTCGAGAAAAACATAGACAAATCTTACGTATTTAATATTATACGTGGATAATGTCTTCACCAAAAAAGCTGAGTGTGTAAAATTAGAAATTCTATTTCGTCTAGCGCTCAAAGTCATTTTATTCAATTAACAATAATTAAATTATTTTTTCGTTAAATGCTGTCATTCATAAAGTAATGCATAAAGCTTTGGCTCTTTTGCTCTCTTATGAGTCTGAATTCTCTCTCTCTTAAGAGTGATGCTTTCATTTTAATAATGTCCATTCCTTTGTTTCAGATCAGAAACAAATCCTGAGTAACACATTAGATGTACTCCCATTTTCTAGGGTCTATATTGATTATAAGGGTATATTGATTTAAAGTAGGAAAATAGTCACAGCCTTTAGCTCTCAGATCATTTAGTATCAGTAAAAAAAAAAAAAAAAAATGCATAAAAGGCTATTACCCTAATTGCAATTCTAAGGACTGAGCAGTAATGGGTAGTATAGGTGTTACAGTCTATAAAGTAGAAGTAATGATATAAACCCAAATATTGACAGAATTCATGATGAAATAGCAACTTGAGAGTTGAATGTTTTTTGGAGTTTTGTTATACTTCGATAATTGCTTTTAAGATTTCACTATACTCCCACAAAAATCCAGTGATACAAAGAAAAATAGAGAGTATTCTTCATGTGCTATAGCATACTGAGTAAAATTCAGAAGAATAAATTAGAATTAGTTTTAATAATAATAAATGGGTGATGATAATAAGTAACTTTGATAACAATAACAATAGATAACAATAATAATAACCTTTTATAAATATCAGGGTTTCTTCAAGGTATTTTACTTATACTAAATGTTGGTATAGTTGCTAGCCATTTAACAGCTGAGCAAACCGTGACACTGGAAGGTTAACTTGCACAAAGTCATCACACAGGTAGCTGTTGTTGGAGCTATAATTCAACTACAGTCCATCTGGAAATACTGTTCTTTCACCATGGCCATAGAGCCCTGGTGCACAGTGGTTGAGCACTCGACTGCCAACCAAAAGGCCAGTAATTCAAACCAAACTGTTTTTTCTTGGAATGCATACATGATAGCCTGCTTCCCTAAAAATTTACAGCCTTGGAAACCGTATTGGGCAGTTCTACTCTGTCCTAGACGGTCACTATGACTCGGGAGTGACTCCTCAGCAATGGGTTTGGGAATTTTTAACCATGGCACAATACTTCTGCTTTGTTTAGTGGACGTTAGGATGGAGAGATGAAAAGCAGGCAGAGGCAAGAGGCTCTTTGACTTTTATAAAATTTAAGGAGGCCCTTACTTTCAGGATTGTGCAAGTTCAAGGATGGCCTTGAATGCCTCCTTAAATTTTGCACCTCAGGAGCTTCACTGACTAGTCCTGGGGCTACAGGCTTAAAGAACATACTATCATTATCATAATTATAGAACTGTAACTAATAAGTCAACAATTTAAAATTGGTAAGTAGGTGGAAAATTAAATTATCACATTTAATTCTCACAAAGAAGTACACCTTAGACATTCAATAATTGCTTTATATCACAAAGATAATAAATCATGAAAGATATTGACTTGCAGTCACTGAAGAAAAATAAAAAAAAAATTTTAAGCTATGTACAATTGGTCAAATTATTCATACTTACTGAGTCTCAATATCTTCATATAAAAGAAAGCCAGACAGAAAGTTATCTGCAATGCTATATTTTAAGTAACAACAAAAGTGATAACGGGTGCACACAGCATAGTGGGTATAACATAACAGCCCAAACCTTTCCTCTTCCTAACCCACACATATACACACAGGTAACAGAAACCCTCCATGCTACCCCTGTTTTTCCAGGGTGACTACATTTATTGTTTATGTCTGAATCAGTGTTCCCAGGCTAATTTTCCTGAATAAAATCTTCTTATCTTACCTACATAATAACCTACCAAAAGGTATTT